>NC_030686.2:9781363-10136363 GCF_000004195.4 Xenopus tropicalis | reverse complement strand
TTTTTCCAAATGCTTTGTCACACTAAATGCTCGTTGCCATAGAAGGCATTAGTAATAAACTCTAGTGGGGGCCACTGTTGTATATTTGGACTCACAGCTGCTACCTGCCTCCTGTTCTGAATCCGATCCTGCTGTGCCAAAATTCCTGAGTATTTTCAGTGCTGCTAAACTTTCCAGAAAACCTTGTTTTGCAAGCATTTATATCATTTGTACATTAGGTTACCCCCCCCCCCCCCCCTTTGTTGTATTGCTAACCCTGTAGTGAGCCAAGCAACAAGTCTGAAACCACTGCTGTCCTGTTATTTCTTCTTGGAAGCAGAAAACATCAAGTCCTGGTTTCTGCAGTGAATCCCTAAAGGCCTTCAGTGGATGGTTGGGGCACCTCATGACAAGATCGGCGTTTGTATGGTTCTCACCTGACAATCTCTAGTACTGGCATTTTCACACTGGTTAATAGTATGGGTGTGCAATTAAAATACTATGGTCAGAAGGCAAAAATCACCGAAGGGCCTATGGCTCTTATTCCGTGTTACCATTTGGTATAAAGCCAATCATTATCTACTGCTGGCATGGAGTTCCCTTAAATCTCTGAAGAGGTCTATTAATCAAAAGTAGAGTGACTTAATAACATTGGCAACCAAGCCCGGACTAGCAATCTGTGGGTTCTGGCAAATGCCAGAGGGGCTGCTGTAAGGTGCCATAGGCAGTCACTATTTATTGGGCTGGGGGGGCTGTTTGTGCCTCTGTGTACCTGAAATGCCAGGGCCTATTTCGATTCTCTGTCCAGACCTGTTGCCAGCTACCCATACTGCCTAGGTTTTAGCTGTCCAGTTATAAAACATTTAAAAATAATCCAATAGCGCACTGAACTGCAAGGTGAATCAGTGATTTTATTAGCCTTTAAAACTGAATAGGCAGTAAGGTAATTTCATGGTATCATAGACTGGGGGGAAAACAGGTTAAACCATACAGACCCATTATTCTTTTTTTTTTTTTCCATTCAATAGGAAATAGAGCAAGAGCTTAGGGGCAGATTGACTATTGATCATTGATTGATCCGTAACCATTGGTAGCACTTATGGCCGATCCATAGCAGTTTGTGGATAATTCCAAGGTTAATGATACTGGGTCTCTTCTCTTGGAAAGGGCTGATTGCCTATTGGCCTGCTATGAGATTCAGTGACTGAGACTGGGGGATATTTGGGGTATTTGATTCCCTGGAAGGCTTGGACAGTGTTCAATAAATAATGAAAGCTAAAGATGTAGTGAGAGAGGCAATTGATTGAAATGTGTTGTACTTTATTCACTTCATTGGCTTTTTTTGGGGCTTACCATTCTTCAATAATAATAATAATATATTCTGTCTTCGTAAAGTCTAAAGTGCCCACATTGTGCCAGCCTTCGCAGAAGGCAGAATTAAAAAGTACATACGGCACCAATACACCACCGTTGGGGCACTGGTTTCCCTGGGCGCTTGCATGGAGCGCGAGTACAAGTTTTATTCCCATGGAGTCTATCGGCTTTGGGCCTCTGTTGCTTTAGTGGCTTTGGATTGCAATTCTGCCCATGGGTCCTTTAGCATGGATGGACTGTAATAATGACTGACGCTTCTGTAGCTTCCTGTCTTGGGATTACCGCGAACCTATGGTTGGGTGGTAGGAGAGGAGTTATTAGCCTGAAACACAAGGGAATCCCTTTTATGTTGGGATTAAAGTTATAGGCACTATTCAAATGTATTGATCTGCCCTATGGGGCATTTAAACTAATAGACCGTGAAATTGCTGAGGTTACTGTATACCCGGGGTCCCCAAACTATTTTTTTACCCTTGAGCCACAATCATGTATTAAGAGTTGGGGAGCAACAGGGGCATTATACCATATACGTTGGGGAGCAACAGGGGCATTATACCATATACGTTGGGGATACATTTGATCCCTCATTTGGGGATTACCATATACCCGGGGTCCCTAAACTTTTTTTTTTTTATCATTATCATGCCTCTGTTGCTCCCCAACTCTTAACACATGATTGTGGCTCAAGGGTAAAAAAAAAGTTTGGGGACCCCGGGTATATGGTAATCCCCAAATGAGGGCTATGATTGGCTATTTGGTAGCCCCTTTATGGACTGGCAGGTTATAGGAGTTATTTGACTGAAACAAGGGAATCCCTTTTATGCTGGTCTTTTCCTAGGGATTAAAGTTATAGGCACTATTCAAATGTATTGATCTACCCCTATGGGGCATTTAAACTAATGACTGCAGCATAGATAGTGAAATTGCTGAGGTTACCGTATACCCGGGGTCCCAAAACTTTTTTTTATCCTTGAGCCACAATCATGTGTTAAACGTTGGGGAGAATCAGGGGCATTATCCCCCGGGTATATGGTAATCCCCAAATAAGGGCTATGATTGGCTATTTGGTAGCCCCTTTATGGACTGGCAGCTTACAGGAGGCTCTGTTCAGTACACATGGCCTTTATGCCTCCAAAACTTGCCTCCAAGCCAGGAATCCAACAATAAGGGCTATGATTGGCTATTTGGTAGCCCCTTTATGGACTGGCAGCTTATAGGAGGCTTTGTTCAGTACACATGGCCTTTATGCCTCCAAAACTTGCCTCCAAGCCAGGAATTCAACAATAATCATCTGCTTTGGGGCCACTGAGAGCAACAGCCAAGGGGTTGGGGAGCAGCATATTGCCCCTGAGCCACTGGTTGTGGATCACTGCCATAGACAAGTGTGTTGCCCAAGACCAGGCCAGCACGGAAATGTCTGCAGTCTTGGAAGCTTGCCAATCAAAAGGCATGAAAACAAACACGCTAGGTGCCTCAAAGGCCATTGGGGTCCTGCAGTAATAAAAGTCCCTTCCTGCACACGTTCCTGGAGCACTGACCCTTTGTTGATTTTCATTTTAGGCATAAGGCCCAGAGTACTCCCTATTTATAGAAGATATATATCACATCTTACTTGTGTATTACCGCCTCGGAAGAACGGCGTGGGTTCTGGACTACTTTGATATCGAGGAGCAAACTGTGGAGTTGTAGGGCTCCATCCCCAACTTCGCCTCTGGTTTTGAAGCAGTTGCCATCGGCCCGGAGACCACTCTTTATGCCCCCTGGGGTGCGAGCTCTGATTTGAGGTAGGACTTCTGCGTCTCTGCTGAGGCCCGTATTCATGGGAATGCTGCACTGGGGGCGGAGAATGCCAAACCTTTGGTGAACTATGCCTTGTAGTTGGACTGGCACAACGAGGGACCCCGCATCCGACCAACGCTGGGGTGCCCCAGTTCTGTGACATAGCTATAGTTGTTTATTTGCAACTGTAAGAGAAACATTTTTATTAATAATTTTTTTAGTAGCAGTATAATTGTCTCATCCAAGTATGCAAGACACAATGTTGCTAGGAATAGGACATTCTATAACAGGGGTGGGCAAACTTTTTGGCTCAGGGGCCACATTGACTTACTGACGGACCGGGACAGTGTTACAAATTACGGGGCCTCTCAGCTCCCCCCAGCATCACACCCAGCATTCTCCAGCTCTACTCCCCAGCATCCTCCAGCTCCCTCCCGGCATCCTCCAGCTCCACCTCCAGCATCCTACTGCTCCCTCCCAGCATTCTCCACCCCCAGCATCCTCCAGCTCCATTCCCCAGCATCCTTCCCTGCACCCTTCATCTCCCCCCCCCCCCCCCAGCTACATGCAGCTCGCTCCATCTTCTGGCCTGGCTCCCCACTGCATCCTTTTATATTGTTGCGCCCCATGCGTGCTGACGTTACATGCACGCACAGGTCGCAACCAATCAGGGGCCATAATCGGTGGCACGAGTCAGTGGGCCGAATTGAAAAGGCTAACGGGCCCGATGTGGCCCACGGGCCGTAGTTTGCCCACCCCTGTTCTATAACATTAAAATTTAAAGGGGACCTGTCACCCTAAGAAATAATTCCAAATTCCTTTCTATTGTCTTTGTAAAGCAAAATAAACTTCACTTACACTATATAATAATAGTATAAATCTTGTTTCCTTTAGTCTTGGAATTACACAATCACAGCAAGCAGGCAGCTGCCATTTTGTGGGCACTGTTATGAGGCAAGCTTTGTATCACCCCAAAATCTTGTATATGTGCCAGAATGGGGGACCAGATGCCCAGGCCCATGCAAGGCTACACAATTAGATGGTGAGGAGGGAGGGGGAATGGAAAGTAATTGTCTGACCTGTCTGTATCCCTAAGGGTTTAAAATTATTAAGTTTTTTGTCCAGCAACTCTCCAGTTTGCATTTCAGCAGTTGTTTGGGTGCTATGGTCCAGTTTACCCTAGCAGCCAGGCAGGCAGTAGATTTAATGACAGACAGAAATATCAATATTAGAGTAATACACTATAACAATACATTTTGTTGCCAGAAGAGGAAGGCAGATAATTATTAACTAGAAAAAACTAAAGACCAATCAAAAAAACATTATATTACATGTATGGGATCCCTTATCCGGAAACCTGTTCTGAATTATGGAAAGGCCATCTCCCATAGACTCCATTATAAGCAGCTAATTCTCATTTTTAAAAATGATTCCCTTTTCTCTGTAATAATAAAACAGTAGCTGTACTTGATCCCAACTAAGATATAATTACCCCTTATTGGGGGCAGAACAGCCCTATTGGGTTTATTTCATGGTTAAATGATTCCCTTTTCTCTGTAATAATAAAACAGTACCTGTACTTGATCCCAACTAAGATATAATTACCCCTTATTGGGGGCAGAACAGCCCTATTGGGTTTATTTCATGGTTAAATGATTCCCTTTTCTCTGTAATAATAAAACAGTACCTGTACTTGATCCCAACTAAGATATAATTACCCCTTATTGGGGCAGAACAGTCCTATTGGGTTTATTTAATGGTTAAATGATTTCCCTTTTCTCTGTAATAATAAAACAGTACCTGTACTTGATCCCAACTAAGATATAATTACCCCTTATTGGGGCAGAACAGCCCTATTGGGTTTATTAAATATTTAAATGATTTATTAGCAGACTTAAATTATGGAGATCCAAATTATGGAAAGATCCCTTATGAGGAAAACCCAAGTCCAGAGCATTCTGGATAACAGGTCCCCCATACCTGTACCTTCCAATAGGGAAACATATTCCGCAGCACTGTACAATAAGTGGGTTTAACCGATACAAGAGGTGAAGAGAGCCCTGCCTAAAAGAGCTTGCAATCTACAAGTATCATATTAATAATATGATATTATCAGCACTAAAATGATAAGTGTGCTTAAGTAAAGTATACATACCCCTGATTCCTGCTGCTGTTGCTGCTACTGTATTCTCTGTATATTGATAGATACTGGTTCTTAACCTGGAATTTAAAGAGCCCAAATGGGAGGGGCCAGGGGTTGTTTGACACCTCCCAGCTCTAATCAACAACACCTATACAATAGTGGGGCTTTTTGTTTTCATTGCTGGGTGTGTCTCTGGCGTCTACTGCCATAACAATGCCTAGATAGGCTTCATTTGCAATTAACCTGTGTTGTTGTGTTGTTTCACCCATAACATCCATTTTTAGCATATTAAAACATATTATCTAGGGTTAAAGCGTGCTGGGAGTTATCAGGGTTGAGTCATTAAAGGGGCAGTATACCCCCAATGTGGGTACAGTCAGTGTCTGGCTGAGATGCCAGGGGCCCACCAGGAAACCTTGGGCCATAGGCCCACTTTCTAAACTATTATTCCTCCTCTCCCCCCTCAACTTCTTTATTATCCAAGTCTCTTTTCTCAATCCTTCCATCTCTTTTCCCCATACAGAAATAGGGAATGACCATGCAATTAGCCAAATAGTCAGAAGCAGGAGGGCCCACTGACACCTGGGCCCACTGGGAGTTTTCCTGGTATCCTGGTGGGCCAGTTCAACACTGGGTACAGTGAATAGGGCTTGGACTGAACATGCTTTTTGCCTATTGTTTTAATCAGAAAATATCTATCTAATGGTCCCCATACACGGGCCGATAGTAGCTGCCGATATGGGTCCCTTGGACAGATTCGGCAGCTTATCGGCCCATGTAGGGGCAGAAACGAGGGGCCTGGCTGACCGATATCTGGCCTAAAATTGGCCAGATATCGATCGCCCCGGTTAGAAAATACAGTCAGATCAACGAGCCGATGCGGTCCCCAAACCGACTGCCCCATTGCCGCCCACATAATCCGATCGCCGTAGGTGGGGGTATCGGGTGAAGATCTGCTCGCTTGGTGGCATTGCCAAGCGAGCGGATCTGCTCATGTATGGGGACCTTAAGGCTAAACAGGGAAACTGTAGCTACTCCATGTTTGGTCCTTGTAAGGTATCTTAAAAAGATACTGACACCAGAAATTAAACCTTTTTTCCATTATAACATTGTATTTGCATGATATTTATAATTTTAAAGTATTTGCCTGATGCTTTTACATTCCTATCTGATGCCCCATGTTCCCCTATGAGGGGGCGGCCATACTTGTGCAGCAGGAGTCCGTTAGCACTAGAAGCTATAACTGACTTTTATTAATTGACTTTTCTTAGCACAACTCCCATTGACTTCTATAGAAACTCACAAGCTTTCACATTTTACATTAATGTTTACATTAGAGTTTACTGGGGTTTTTATGTTTAATGAATACCAGACGCTAGAGTTTTTGAACCATAATCCAAATCCAGTTTCATTAGTGAAAAAAAAAAAACTAACTCAAATGTTTTCATCAGAATTTTTTTTTCTGCTGGCCCCAGTGCGCTTCCATAGTAGATAAAGCAGATTCCCACTGCACATATAAATCCCCGGCATAATGGGCTCAAATCAATTCCAACAGAGGGTGAATGGAAAATGTATACTAGGAATCTGTCTGGCAGGGAACACACATGGAGTAAAAACAGTTTCACTGTTTGGATCAAGAAGTAACAACATTTTTAGATTTTTCTTGACAAAAAGTAAGTGCAGCACAAGCTCTATCCATTAATCGAGGGGTATTCTGGCCCATTAAAGCACTAAGAGAACTTGCTCAAAGCACCTAAGTACCAGCAACCCAATAGATGTAAGGGGGTCCCCCCACTGATATATCTGCCTCTTGGGTACATTTGGCTTTGTTCATATGGTAAATACTGGGCATCCACAGGCCTGGATTGGGATACAAAATAGGCCCTGGTGTTTCCAGTACACAGAGGCCCAAACAGCCCCCCCCCCAGCCCAATAAATAGTGAGTGTCTATGGCACCTTACAGCAGCCCCCCTGGCATTTGCCAGAACCCACAGATTGCCAGTCCGGGCCTGTATCTATCCTTCCCTCCTTCATAGTGGAGAATTATTAGTTCTGGACTGGGATTCAAAATAGGCCCTGGCATTCCCAGTACAGGTACTGTTTTATTATTACAGAGAAAAGGGAATCATTTAACCATGAAATAAACCCAATAGGGCTGTTCTGCCCCAATAAGGGGTAATTATATCTTAGTTGGGATCAAGTACAGGTACTGTTTTATTATTACAGAGAAAAGGGAATCATTTAACCATTAAATAAACCCAATAGGGCTGTTCTGCCCCCAATAAGGGGTAATTATATCTTAGTTGGGATCAAGTACAGGTACTGTTTTATTATTACAGAGAAAAGGGAATCATTTAACCATTAAATAAACCCAATAGGGCTGTTCTGCCCCAATAAGGGGTAATTATATCTTAGTTGGGATCAAGTACAGGTACTGTTTTATTATTACAGAGAAAAGGGAATCATTTAACCATGAAATAAACCCAATAGGGCTGTTCTGCCCCCAATAAGGGGTAATTATATCTTAGTTGGGATCAAGTACAGGTACTGTTTTATTATTACAGAGAAAAGGGAATCATTTAACCATGAAATAAACCCAATAGGGCTGTTCTGCCCCAATAAGGGGTAATTATATCTTAGTTGGGATCATTTATTAAAATGTAGTCTATGGGAGACAGGCTTTCCGTAATTCGGAGCTTCCTGGATAACGGGTTTCTGGATAAGGAATCCCATACCTGTATTTGCAATTTAATTTTTGTCACTAGAGTCTCCGTGCAGCCAATGTCTGCAAGTGATACTGGGGGAGGGGGGGCAGTGGCACCTTTTCTCAGGTCTGTGCCCCCCCCCCCCCCCCCGCTGTGCTGCCATTGTTATGCCCTGAGTGGCACTACAGTCTGTATCTGCATACTAACAGCTCAGGTGTGTAGGAATCAGCACATATAATGCAATCACTTGCTTTGTGTTATCTTGTATTGTCTGTAGTGGAATCAACACGTTTCTCTCCCCCCCATTTTCACACTGCATGGTACATTCTGACCATATGTACGTCTGTGAAGTGTTAAGGAAAGGGTTAATGAAAAACATCTACCTAATTAATTTAGGGATTGTGTCATAGTTTTTGTTTGTGTGAGTTTATTTAATATGTAAGGAATAATGTACCCCCTTTTGTAAAATATAAGGATGTTATAACTGACAACATTACTGAGCAGTGTTTATATAGGGAGTAATGAGCCCCCTATAGTAAAATATAAGGATATTAGCAGTCACTGAGGGGTTCTGTGCCCATATAAAGGCACAAGGCTGCAGGCTGAGTTATACAGGGAACTCTGAGTATCACTCATGTATTATAAGGGATAATGTACCCCCTACTGTAAATGATAAGGATATTAGCAGTCACTGAGGGGTTCTGTGCCCATATAAAGGCACAAGGCTGCAGGCTGAGTTATACAGGGAACTCTGAGTATCACTCATGTATTATAAGGGATAATGTACCCCCTACTGTAAATGATAAGGATATTAGCAGTCACTGAGGGGTTCTGTGCCCATATAAAGGCACAAGGCTGCAGGCTGAGTTATACAGGGAACTCTGAGTATCACTCATGTATTATAAGGGATAATGTACCCCCTACTGTAAATGATAAGGATATTAGCAGTCACTGAGGGGTTCTGTGCCCCCCATATAAAGGCACAAGGCTGCAGGCTGAGTTATACAGGGAACTCTGAGTATCACTCATGTATTATAAGGGGTAATGTACCCCCTACTGTAAATGATAAGGATATTAGCAGTCACTGAGGGGTTCTGTGCCCATATAAAGGCACAAGGCTGCAGGCTGAGTTATACAGGGAACTCTGAGTATCACTCATGTATTATAAGGGATAATGTACCCCCTACTGTAAATGATAAGGATATTAGCAGTCACTGAGGGGTTCTGTGCCCATATAAAGGCACAAGGCTGCAGGCTGAGTTATACAGGGAACTCTGAGTATCACTCATGTATTATAAGGGATAATGTACCCCCTACTGTAAATGATAAGGATATTAGCAGTCACTGAGGGGTTCTGTGCCCCCCATATAAAGGCACAAGGCTGCAGGCTGAGTTATACAGGGAACTCTGAGTATCACTCATGTATTATAAGGGATAATGTACCCCCTACTGTAAATGATAAGGATATTAGCAGTCACTGAGGGGTTCTGTGCCCATATAAAGGCACAAGGCTGCAGGCTGAGTTATACAGGGAACTCTGAGTATCACTCATGTATTATAAGGGATAATGTACCCCCTACTGTAAATGATAAGGATATTAGCAGTCACTGAGGGGTTCTGTGCCCATATAAAGGCACAAGGCTGCAGGCTGAGTTATACAGGGAACTCTGAGTATCACTCATGTATTATAAGGGATAATGTACCCCCTACTGTAAATGATAAGGATATTAGCAGTCACTGAGGGGTTCTGTGCCCCCCATATAAAGGCACAAGGCTGCAGGCTGAGTTATACAGGGAACTCTGAGTATCACTCATGTATTATAAGGGGTAATGTACCCCCTACTGTAAATGATAAGGATATTAGCAGTCACTGAGGGGTTCTGTGCCCATATAAAGGCACAAGGCTGCAGGCTGAGTTATACAGGGGACTCTGAGTATCACTCATGTATTATAAGGGATCATGACCGTATCCCTTTAAGGTACCATATCAAGTCCATATAATACACCTTTTATTTTCCTTTTAAATCTATTATTTTTTTTTAACATTATTTACAGGACAAGAAACGTAGACCTTTAATGTCATTGTGCGCACAACTCGCCCCTGTGGGTGTGCAACATCCATTATATCATGTAAGTAGATCAGAATGAAATGGCTGGAAAGGGCTATTGTTTAATTAAATACACTGGATTGTATTCAATAAGCCCCACATTAAAGGAAAACTATACCCCCTGAATGAATACTTAACCAACAGATAGTTTGCATCATATTAAGCGGCCTATTAAAGACTCTTACTGGAATATATATATCAGTAAATATTGCCCTTTTACATCCTTTCCATTGAGCCGCCATTTTGTGCTGGGCTGTGTGCTCCCTCAGAGATCAGCTGACAGGAAGTGATGCAGCTCTAACTGTAACAGGAAGTAGTGTGGGAGTAACAGGCAGAACTCTGTCCATTCATTGGCTGATGGGGCCTAGCATGTATGTGTGCCTTGGTTTGTTTGTGTGCACTGTGAATCCTATGATCCCAGGGGGCGGCCCTTAGTGCTTAAAATGGCAGTTTTCTATTTAGGATTACCCAATGGCACATACTATTAATAAAGTATATTTATATGAAAATGGTTTATTAGATGAAGCAGGGTTTTACATATGAGCTGTTTATGCAGTATATTATTATAGAGACCTACACTGTTTGGGGGTATAGTTTTCCCTTAACTCTGAATAGTGTTTTACTTGCCCTGCTTACATATTTATCTGCACTTTTAGGTGGCATCTTTCTCTGGATCCAGAGGCCCATATATTGCAGAGCTGTGGGTAGGTGTTTTGGCTTCTTTAATGTATTAGTCAATGTGAAATTGTAAGGCGAGTGGCTTTTGGGTCTGTTTGGGATGAACTGATGTTCGGCAGCGGCAGGATCTATACGTTAGATGTGAGCCAACATGGCCGCTGTATGGGCAACACAGGGGACTCCTTACTACTCAACGGGGCATCTCTAGCAATCTCCTGTTAGTACAAGAGCTTTAATAATAAAAACACCCCCAAATGTTCTTTAGTGCAACTAACATGGGGGCCACAAGAGCAACACAGAAACATGTGGTTCCCATGCCCTCTATTGAGAACATATATTGATACAATATTGCATTTAAAGGGGCGGTTCACCTTTAAAGGAGAAGGAAATGGCAAAATATTAGGCACCCCCCAGTGATCGCTTACCTTATACCCCAGACTGTTGAAAACTGCACTAACCCGGGGTAGCTGTGAGCAAGCAATACTCTAGAATACTTATCCCAGTCCCTTATTCAAACTACTGCCTGGTTGCTATGGGAAACAAGACCCTAGCAACCAGAATGAAAAACTATACTGAAGAGCTAAGAGAGATAGAGGAAGAGATAACTGAATAACAATTTAAAAAAATGAAGACGAATTGCAAATTGTCTCACAGGACCCATCAGGGCTCATAAGAAAATGAAAACAGAAAATGTACTTGAAATAAAAATGTATTAGGCTATGGATAGATATATATATACATATTTCCTATATGGGCACATCTAAAGGCCACTCTATGCACAGGGCCTTAGGAGCCCCAGCAACAAGATGGGTAACTGTGTATGCTACTAGGCAGACTTTAATTACTCATAGATAATATACTGTTATTTTATATTTCTTTATACCCACTCCTGTTTGTCTCCACCTTTCCATTTGATGCCTGGTTGCCAGGTTCATTTACATTAGAAGGTAGGTTGCCCGGACTGGCAATCTGTGGGTTCTGGCAAATGCCAGAGGTGCTGCTGTAAGATGCCATAGGCAGTCACTATTTATTGGGCTGGGGGGGCTGTTTGTGCCTCTGGGTACTGGGAATGCCAGGGGGGCTGTAAGGTGCCACAGACAGTCACTATTTATTGGGCTGGGGGGGCTGTTTGTGCCTCTGGGTACTGGGAATGCCAGGGGGGCTGTAAGGTGCCACAGACAGTCACTATTTATTGGGCTGGGGGGCTGTTTGTGCCTCTGGGTACTGGGAATGCCAGGGGGGCTGTAAGGTGCCACAGACAGTCACTATTTATTGGGCTGGGGGGGGCTGTTTGTGCCTCTGGGTACTGGGAATGCCAGGGGGGCTGTAAGGTGCCACAGACAGTCACTATTTATTGGGCTGGGGGGCTGTTTGTGCCTCTGGGTACTGGGAATGCCAGGGGGGCTGTAAGGTGCCACAGACAGTCACTATTTATTGGGCTGGGGGGGGGCTGTTTGTGCCTCTGGGTACTGGGAATGCCAGGGGGGCTGTAAGGTGCCACAGACAGTCACTATTTATTGGGCTGGGGGGGGGCTGTTTGTGCCTCTGGGTACTGGGAATGCCAGGGGGGCTGTAAGGTGCCACAGACAGTCACTATTTATTGGGCTGGGGGGGGGCTGTTTGTGCCTCTGGGTACTGGGAATGCCAGGGGGGCTGTAAGGTGCCACAGACAGTCACTATTTATTGGGCTGGGGGGCTGTTTGTGCCTCTGGGTACTGGGAATGCCAGGGGGCTGTAAGGTGCCACAGACAGTCACTATTTATTGGGCTGGGGGGGGCTGTTTGTGCCTCTGGGTACTGGGAATGCCAGAGGGGCTGTAAGGTGCCATAGACAGTCACTATTTATTGGGCTGGGGGGGGCTGTTTGTGCCTCTGGGTACTGGGAATGCCAGGGGGGCTGTAAGGTGCCACAGACAGTCACTATTTATTGGGCTGGGGGGGGGGGGGGCTGTTTGTGCCTCTGGGTACTGGGAATGCCAGGGGGGCTGTAAGGTGCCACAGACAGTCACTATTTATTGGGCTGGGGGGGGGCTGTTTGTGCCTCTGGGTACTGGGAATGCCAGAGGGGCTGTAAGGTGCCATAGACAGTCACTATTTATTGGGCTGGGGGGGCTGTTTGTGCCTCTGGGTACTGGGAATGCCAGGGGGGCTGTAAGGTGCCACAGACAGTCACTATTTATTGGGCTGGGGGGGGGCTGTTTGTGCCTCTGGGTACTGGGAATGCCAGAGGGGCTGTAAGGTGCCATAGACAGTCACTATTTATTGGGCTGGGGGGGCTGTTTGTGCCTCTGGGTACTGGGAATGCCAGGGGGGCTGTAAGGTGCCACAGACAGTCACTATTTATTGGGCTGGGGGGGCTGTTTGTGCCTCTGGGTACTGGGAATGCCAGGGGGGCTGTAAGGTGCCACAGACAGTCACTATTTATTGGGCTGGGGGGCTGTTTGGGCCTCTGTGTACTGGGAATGCCAGAGGGGCTGTAAGGTGCCATAGGCAGTCACTATTTATTGGGCTGGGGGGCTGTTTGGGCCTCTGTGTACTGGGAATGCCAGGGGGGCTGTAAGGTGCCACAGACAGTCACTATTTATTGGGCTGGGGGGGCTGTTTGTGCCTCTGGGTACTGGGAATGCCAGGGGGGCTGTAAGGTGCCACAGACAGTCACTATTTATTGGGCTGGGGGGCTGTTTGATCCTCTGGGTACTGGGAATGCCAGGGGGCTGTAAGGTGCCATAGACAGTCACTATTTATTGGGCTGGGGGGCTGTTTGTGCCTCTGGGTACTGGGAATGCCAGGGGGGCTGTAAGATGCCACAGACAGTCACTATTTATTGGGCTGGGGGGGCTGTTTGTGCCTCTGGGTACTGGGAATGCCAGGGGGGCTGTAAGATGCCACAGACAGTCACTATTTATTGGGCTGGGGGGGCTGTTTGTGCCTCTGGGTACTGGGAATGCCAGGGGGGCTGTAAGGTGCCACAGACAGTCACTATTTATTGGGCTGGGGGGCTGTTTGTGCCTCTGGGTACTGGGAATGCCAGGGGGACTGTAAGGTGCCATAGACAGTCACTATTTATTGGGCTGGGGGGCTGTTTGTGCCTCTGGGTACTGGGAATGCCAGGGGGACTGTAAGGTGCCATAGACAGTCACTATTTATTGGGCTGGGGGGCTGTTTGTGCCTCTGGGTACTGGGAATGCCAGGGGGGCTGTAAGGTGCCACAGACAGTCACTATTTATTGGGCTGGGGGGCTGTTTGTACCTCTGGGTACTGGGAATGCCAGGGGGGCTGCTGTAAGGTGCCACAGACAGTCACTATTTATTGGGCTGGGGGGGCTGTTTGTGCCTCTGTGTACTGGGAATGCCAGGGGGGCTGTAAGATGCCACAGACAGTCACTATTTATTGGGCTGGGGGGGCTGTTTGTGCCTCTGGGTACTGGGAATGCCAGGGGGGCTGTAAGGTGCCACAGACAGTCACTATTTATTGGGCTGGGGGGGGGGGGCTATTTGGGCCTCTGGGTACTGGGAATGCCAGGGCCTATTTTGAATCCCAGTCTAGACCTGTAGGCCTGTAGGGAGCAGTTAGAATAACAACATTCCACCCCACAATAATAGTTGAATTCAAGAATTCCCTTTTAGGCTTGTTAGAATAAACATAAAGTATCAAGAGAAGCAATAATTTTAGTTACATATAGACTGACAAAAATCAGTTTCTGTGCCTGCCGAATAGCAACACAAGTTGTCTTATATATCTTACACTTACACTATGCCTTAAAGGGCCAGATCAAGCCCAGGGGCCCCCAGTTGGACAGCCCTGCTTTACCTTATTTAATGGAAAACACTTTTACTACATTGTCAGATTCATTCATAAACTTGTTCTCCCAGTACATTTACCCTCACTGTCCAGCAGAGGGCAGTGCAACCCATCTAAATGTTTGGTATTTTAATGCTTGGCTGACATTGACTGCATTACTAAGAAAGCAACTTTGCGGCTAGAAGTAGCAGGGCAAAGTATATTGGGCATAATTATGAAGGCTGTTTAAGAAGACAAAAACCCTGCGGGAGCGGAGGAGCAGAAAGTTGGTTCTCATAAATGATCTGAATAGGCAAACTGACCATATTTGGCCTTTATGATAAAATCATGGGGGCTACTTATCGACACTGTGTTTGTTTGAGTTTAAAGTCCTCTGTTTTATCCCCATTCCATACGGCAGAATGAGAGTCTTGGCCAATTGTAGCCTAAACCCATCATATCCCAATGATCTTGTTGGTCTCTTACTGATAATATATACTCTTGCTATGTGTGTCGTATAGAATAAATCCCCAAATTCTCCTCATTCAGTTGATACTACAATCAGGCATGTAACCTTCACTTTGACCTTGTGTCCTATGTAGCCACTTTGTCCTGCATTTGTCATTATATACAATTGCTACTAGATAAATATGTTCTATTGTACAGATAAGTACAGGTATGGGACCTGCTATCCAGAATTCTAGGGATCTGGAGTTTTCCCAGATAAGGGATCTTTGAGTAATTAGGATCTCCATACCTTAAGTCTGCTAAAATATCATTTAAGAATGAAATAAACCCAATAGGATTGTTTTGCTCACAATAAATTTTAATTATATCTTAGTTTATTATTACAGAGAAAAGGGAATCATTTAACCATGAAATAAACCCAATAGGGCTGTTCTGCCCCCAATAAGGGGTAATTATATCTTAGTTGGGATCAAGTACAGGTACTGTTTTATTATTACAGAGAAAAGGGAATCATTTAACCATGAAATAAACCCAATAGGGCTGTTCTGCCCCCAATAAGGGGTAATTATATCTTAGTTGGGATCAAGTACAGGTACTGTTTTATTATTACAGAGAAAAGGGAATCATTTAACCATTAAATAATCCCAATAGGGCTGTTCTGCCCCAATAAGGGGTAATTATATCTTAGTTGGGATCAAGTACAGGTACTGTTTTATTATTACAGAGAAAAGGGAATCATTTAACCATGAAATAAACCCAATAGGGCTGTTCTGCCCCCAATAAGGGGTAATTATATCTTAGTTGGGATCAAGTACAGGTACTGTTTTATTATTACAGAGAAAAGGGAATCATTTAACCATGAAATAAACCCAATAGGGCTGTTCTGCCCCCAATAAGGGGTAATTATATCTCAGTTGGGATCAAGTACAGGTACTGTTTTATTATTACAGAGAAAAGGGAATCATTTAACCATGAAATAAACCCAATAGGACTGTTCTGCCCCCAATAAGGGGTAATTATATCTTAGTTGGGTTCTGGATAACAGGTTTCCTGATAATAGATCCTACACCCGTATAAAGGCATGTTTTTTTTATGCCCTCATTTTATTTCTTCTGTGCATTCCCTGAGTTGCCATATTGCTTCCTTCTTGGAAAGCATTTCTTTATCAATTTGTAGCAGACTAACACTACTGATGACCAATAGATGGCGCTGTTGTATTGAAGGATTATCTGTCACAATTCGCAATATGGCGTGCAGGGGAGAAATGTTCTGTGCACAGAATAAACGATGCCATCGCGCTTTTCTGTTTGTTCTAGACAAAATGAACAGTGGACAAACCATTGTTATGAAGGCAGAGTACTTTTGTATTGTTAGCAAGAAATCCGATGATACATTTATATTTCTTATCAGCACAATTAACAGATTCATTATAAAGTTGTTTTTCCTTTTGAAATATGATAGTATAGGGATGTTAAACAGTGTACTTGTTCTGAATAGCAGTGCATGAAACAATGCCCCGTTGTGAGTAATAAACTGTATATAGGATTAATTACGGATACCCATATGTGGCATAGATATTACTTCACAACCCCCCACCCTGCCGCGTATAATGTGGGATGCAGAAGTATTCTCTGGGGGTGTTGATCCTGGGACCCATTATACACAAGGGGCCCATTATACACAAGGGACCCATTATACACAAGGGCAGGACACAGCAATCCCTATGGGTTATACCATTCATAGGGGGGTAATAATGGCAGAGGATCTAAATTCGGCATGAATGTACTCCATAATGGACTCAATGACCAAGCGTGTATTTCCCAAATAAACAGCCCTATTAAAGGGATAATCTACTAAGTAAAAAAAAATACATTGAAGGAAAACTATAACCCCAGAATGAATACTTAACCAACAGATAGTTGATATCATATTAACTGGCCTATTAAAGAATCTCACCAAACTGGAATATATATATATATATATATATATATATATATATATATATATATATATATATCAGTAAATATTTCCCTTTTACATCTTTTCCCTTGAGCCGCCATTTTGTGATGGTCTGTATGCTCCCTCAGAGATCAGCTGACAGGAAGTGATGCAGCTCTAACTGTAACAGGAAGTAGTGTGGGAGTAAAAGGCAGAACTCTGTCCATTCATTGGCTGATGGGGCCTAACATGTATGTGTGCCTTGGCTTGTTTGTGTGCACTGTGAATCCTATGATCCCAGGGGGCGGCCCTTAGTACTTAAAAGGGCACATACTACTAAAAAAGTATATTTTTATGAAAATGGTTTATTTAGATGAAGCAGAGTTTTACATGAACTGTATTATGCTATATATTTTTGGGGGGTATAGTTTTCCTTTAGTGCCATACAAAATCAGATATTGGCTGCTGACTAAAGTCATATGATACACAGGCACCCCATTGGCCCATGTCATGATGAGATTGGTGGCCATATATTGATAAGGCAGCAGAATGAAGTCCTCTCATAATGGTTTTGCACAGTCTCCTTATGTCATTTAATATACAACAGAGTCCACAAAAGGGCACCGGATATGAACATCAGAACCATCAGCCAGCAGCTTGGAACCAACAGGGAAAACAGCTCATGTAATCAGTGTCGGACTGGGTGGTGAAGGGCCCACCTCCCTTACCCCCTCCGCAGGGGCTCCCCTAACCCCCTCGCAGGGTCCCCCAACCGACATCCTACACCGAGCGAGTAAATTTAATGCGGCAGGGGGAGCGCCGGCAAGGGATAGGGTCTGGGCCGCCGGGGCCCACTGGGATTTTTCCCGGTGTCCCGGCAGCCCAGTCTGACCCTGCATGTAATCAACTCTTTGTAGACTGTTACTAAACTTTAGCACTGACTTCAGATAATGTACTAACCACAGTTGTTCAGATTGCCAGGCTGGTCCCCCCAGGGTGGCCCAGGTTTGGGGGTAGGTTTGAAGGGCAATTAGGGTACAGTTTGGAGCAAGCAGTTATTGTCGCCCTAGATATTATTGGAACTGTAGAAGGGTGACTGACTCCACAATATTCATCTATCTGTAACCTTATTATGAGGCGCTGGGTGGGGGGAGCAAACACATATCGTTGACACTGACCCATGCCGACAGCTTGCAGCTGACAGATTGGTAGAGACTGAATCCCAGAGTTCGCAGCTGACAGAAGAAATGACTTGCGTGGCTCGCAATCAACAGGAAACCGATTCAGTGAATTCCAAGTTCCACAGGGATCTCCATGGAGAAGGAATTTGCCCTTGAAATAAACAGATTTCATAATCAACACCCTGACCCACATAGCTTGCTGTAGAATCTGCTCGTCTAGAGGAACAGAGTTGCAAGGTCAGGGTTGGGCATTGGGCTCATCAGCGGAGGGGGAGACAGAAAGCTTCATGAGTATATATGATTATGGATAAACTTATATATTGCTCTTTGAATTCCAGTCTGCTGTCTTCACCTTCCTATACCCAACCTTGACCTTGGAAGTCATGATCTTACCATAACGTATTAATGGGTTTTTATGTATGAGTTATAGTCCCCAGCTTTTTTTTTACTCGTGAACCACAGTCAGATGTAAAAAGTGTTGGGGAGCCACACAAGCATATGAAGTTTGCCGAGGATACAAAATAAGGACTATTTGTGGACTGTCCATGGAGACTGCTACCCTGCAGGAGGCTCTTCTTGGAGTCAAACTGTGTCTCTGGGCTTCCAAAACCTGTCTCCAAGCCTGAAATGTAAAAAAATGGGCACCTACTTTAAGGCCACTTGGAGCAACATCAAAGGGGTTGGTGAGGAACATGTTGCTCACAAATGACTTGTTGGGGATATATGGTAACGTGGACGAGACCACCAGCAAAGTTAATGAGGACTTTAATAGATGTTTACACTCTCTATTTTGCTTTATCTTTGGCTGGAAAGAAAGGTGGATGCAGAACTCTTCAAGAGGGCAGGTTTCTCCAAAAACCCATTGCAGGTCCAGGCTTTGGTCAGGGTCCCCTCAGCAGGTAATAGTGTTACAGATATAGGGAGTTGTTCAGCCAGGATCGGACTGGGGGGTGAAGGGCCCACCGGGGCTCCTGCCCCAGGGGCCCTGCAGGTGCCCGCACCGCCCACCCCCCCGCAGGGGCCCCCCTAAGCCCCCTCGCAGGGCCCCCCTAAGCCCCCTCACAGGGCCCCCCTAAGCCCCCTCGCAGGGCCCCCCACTTGACGTCCTCCCCCGAGCGCGTAAATTTAACGCATCAGGGGAGGAGCGGTCAGGCAGGGGGAGCACAGATAAGGGACGGGTCTGGCCTGCCGGGGCCCACCGGGATTTTTCCCGGTGTCCCGTCGGCCCAGTCCGACCCTGTGTTTAGCCATAATTTCATGTATATACAGTATATCACAGCAAAACTATTATTGACCCAAACTTTACCCTTGTTGACCTTCAAGTTGGGTAACTGTAGAGAGCAAATTGACCCAAAATCTCTCCTTAACCGACCTTCAGGTTAATCCACTCCTGGTACTGTTCCGGCATTAGCTCACACTTTGCCTCCAAAATACATTGCCAGCCCAACCCAACGTTGTGTAAGACATTCTTTCTGAATTTCTTCTGCATTCTATTATATAGCAAAAAATTAGAAGGGAAAGCTTGTTTTACATTCCCAATAGTGGCTGTGATGGGCGAAGTATCTGGAGCCTGGGTGTAAGCTCATATGTTTTCTTGCAGAAAAAATTAAATGTAAATGAAAAGGATGTCTCATTTTGAAGGTTTCAATGTTGTGTGTTTGTTCGCTGGCACCATATCCCATTGCAGTCGACTTTTTTTTAATAGAATATGTGAGCAGACAGTGTGGGAGAGTGTGTGGGCTTGTAGAGTGACAAGGAACACATAGGAATCAGTGCAGAGGCAGAGTAGCCTGGGCGAGGTGGAAATAATATCAGTAACTAATGACGATATGCACAGGCTACCGAGGCTACCAACTCTATCTGAGGGTAGGATGTAACGGGTAGGGCACCTGACCATGTCTTTGTAATTGTTATCTGGCTTTATAGGGCATTACTCTACAGTTTGTAATTAGATTTAATTCTTAATTTATGGCTTCATTGCTCAGACTTGCACATTGTTTCCAGGGAGATGATGCCAATCCTTACAGGGTCGGACTGGGTTGTCCATGGCCCACCGCCCCAGTTGCGATGTCTATCGCCCCCCCCCCACCATATACCACACTTCCTCCTTGCGGCTGTGTTAGGGATGAGATGTGATGGTGCCCACAGTTGGAGGAGGGAGTAGACTGGGTCAGCGGGGCCAACTGGGTTTGTTCCTGGGCCTGGCCAGCCCGGTCCAACCCTGAATCCTCAGAATCCATATTCTTTTGTCATGAACTCCCTGGTCTAAAACCCAGGGACCTGAGGTATTCTGGCAACTGCTCCTCCCACCTGAGCCACAGGAGGTGCTGTTATTCCAACCTGCCAGGTTATCATAATGACTCTTCCCCCTGTCTGTATTCCCTGGTAACCAAGCCCATGATCCAACTGCAGGCAATAACCCAATCAAGGGGCTGTTTATGTCTGCCTCCCCCCCCCCCACCATATTGCTGGATCATTGGCTCATTCTGCCTTGTCCTGGCCTTGTGTTCCTGGGTTCCTGTTCCAGCTCCTGTTTCTGTTCCTGTCCTGATCCCAAATTCCTGTCCTGAGAATCCTGTCCTGCCATTGTTCCCTCTCGGGTCGCCACCTTTCTAAGTTATTTTTACCGGCCGGTGAGGGGTGGTCAAGAACAAAAGGGGTGAACACTGACGTATAAGGGGCAGATCTCCAGCCCCGGCCTTGGCTGGAGTTTTACTGGCTAGGCTTGTAAAATACTGACCCTAGTTCCCTCTGATCTGACTTTCTGGTTTTTAACCTTGGTCCGTTATCTGACTCCTTACATTTACTGCCCCTCCTGACCTGTTATATGGACTAATTGTTTGCTGCCTGCCCAGACCTTGGCCTTTAAAGGCCCTACGTTTTCTGCCTGTTCCTACATTTTCAGTTAAATCTTTTACTCGGCACATTGGCTCCTGCCTGACAATTCAGTAACTTTTTGGTATCAGTACTACAGGTAAGAGGAGTGACCAATGGGAAGCCAGCACCTGAACCGTAGAATTATGTAGTATTGACACTGCCGCGCAATGGCAGAATTCTGCCGGTCATTCCGACTTTAACCTCGACCGTATCCTATTTAGGTTGTCTTCTGCTAGAGACACCGCTGTGTCCTTGCCTTGTTATTGCTATGCTCAAGAGCAGCCATTGGGTTTGCCTCCTCGGTGCCAAAACCGCTACGTGCAACCTTTCCCCCATCCCAAGTTAATATACAGAGTGACCGGATGAGTGTTCATTAGCACGATGGGCTCCCACATGGTTTAACCTTTACTTTAAAGGGACCCTCAATCTGTTCTATGCGTCTTCGTTATGCCTCAAAGCGACTCGAACAGATTGTGCATGATTGCCTGGTTCACATTTCCGTCTCCGTCTCTCTACTTGACCCTTTCCAGCCTGGCACTTTCCTTGCTGTCACGATAACAGGAGGCTTGAAGGCTGTCTGTCTAAAGGCCATTCTCCCTCTGAGATTCTTCCAGATGCACAAGTGAAAAATCAAGTGATGACAGACATGGATATTTTAGATATTAGGGACGTTGCCATCCTGAATAATAAAGGGTCTGCAGATTAATTGTAACTACTGTTAAAGTAGCCTTTTCTCCGAGCCGCTGCCTGTCCCCGTGCCATTACAAACATCACAATACGATTAATCACATCTTAAATGCTGCGGAACTTGGAGAGCGTCTACATGTGGGAGGCATAGATTTCCACTGATGGGGTGCAGCCCATCAAGAATATGGGAGACGCAAGGCGTTATGGGTAATGATTAGGTAAGAGAAGAAGGTAGTGAGGAGTGAAGAGAATTGAGAATAATAAAGAGGAGGCTTTAGCTTGAAACCCAACAGAGCAGAGAGGGTCAGATGTTGACCCTTTCTGTTCCTGAACGCCACCCAAGCACAACTTTTTGAAAATTGGCACCTGTTCAGCTCACTCTCGTTGCTCGCAATGGATTCTGGGTAATCGCCTCTGTCACTTACTGACACGTACAAATGCTCTTATCAGTTTCCCTCCCCTCTGAGGCTTTGGCAGATGAGTGGTTTTTAGTCGGGGACAGGAATGTTCACATTGTGTTGTTGGACTATGGAGAAATTCCCTGGGGTCCTGTACTCCCAGTGTCCCGCCATACGCAAGTCAATTCATGAGGCTCGTCGCTGCCAGGATTTCCCAGCAGAGCCCATCAATCTACTGCCGTTGTACAAAGCCCATCATCTTCCAATGGCTGCTGGTTGGTTGAGGATGAAGGTAGTTGAAGACTGGGCAAAGGAATGTGGGCTGGTTCTGTACATCCGGGTTTCTTTATAGTTAAATGTGATAATGCATTTTATTTTAACTTCTAGCTCAGGATCAACAGAAAGGCACAGCTTCCACTTCTCTGGCAAATTGAAGACAGATTCAGATTTTTTTATTAGTCTTTCTCTGGATACAATTGAACTTAATGTAAGTACTATGTAGCTGGGACCCACTCTAAACTGCAAGGGGGCCCAACTGTGGCTCATAGGTTAAGGGTCACTGCTCTATATCCATCAACTGAGGCCACCATGGAGAAGCTACTAATAGCCAAGCTTGATTCAGATTTGGACTGGTCTCCCAAAGGGCCTCCTAGAAGACCTCAAGTCTGGCTAAAGGAGAACCCTGGCTTCTGAACAAAAATGTGTTAAAGAGCCCCACACAACACAGAAACCCCTAATATCCCTATCCCTGTAATCTGTTCCTTCAAACAGTAGGAATAAATACCATTTTTATATGCTGAAATCCAGCTGCAAAACAGTTCTACTCTTTCTGCATCATTTGAAATCCTGGCAGGGGAGGAGGGACTAAAACACTGATGTTACACATTGTAACAACTTCTCCACAGCTTACAGACAGCATGCAGGAACTACATAACCCACAATGCATTGCACTGGGATGTTCCTTTCCTTACTGACATCACGTGTGCAGCAGGGGATTGTGGGATTGGGAGGAGGCAGGCTGAAGGCAGGCTGAGGGACAGGCGACTACTGTTACATTTTATTTGAGTGACAAAGTAGTCAGCCAGATCAGCAGGGGAACAGGGGGCGGGGCTTAGGAACTGTTCCAAACCAGATTATTACATTACAAATCATGAAAAGGCTGCATATTTTTTAATTAATGTATATTGCAAAGTTGCAAGTTCCCCTTTAAATTCTCATTAGCTTTTCTTATTTCCTCTATAAGCTTATATAACTTATATGCCATTTGGCATTGTGTCCATCTAATTGCTATAAGAGTGGGCCCTGGATATCAAGGACCCTAGTGGGCTCTAGGAGACCCAGTCCGACCCTGATAATTACACCAATATTCCAGCCATTCCCATCTAAGCAAATGGACACGATGAAGCTGCTGGCAATGTTAGTTCATGGCACCTTTTTTTTACGGTGAAATTGGTTTCTTGACCTCCTTTTCCGGCTGTCAAGCAATACACTTGCAGGCTTTGTGCCCTTCCCCTCTATGGCCCGACTAGGGCAGTTGTCTGTCAGTAATTTAAACTTTCCATTTTTAAGTATAAATACATATATTTTTATAGTTTTATATAATTATATACAATTTTTTTGGCACACAAAGGCACCGGTTCAAGTCATATCTGGAATACAATGGAATATTTGGGTGCCATTTTCCTTTGCTCCCCTGACTTCCTGTTAGTGGGCTAATAATGGGTAATTATATCTTAGTTGGGATCAAGTACAGGTACTGTTTTATTATTACAGAGAAAAGGGAATCATTTAACCATGAAATAAACCCAATAGGGCTGTTCTGCCCCAATAAGGGGTAATTATATCTTAGTTGGGATCAAGTACAGGTACTGTTTTATTATTACAGAGAAAAGGGAATCATTTAACCATGAAATAAACCCAATAGGGCTGTTCTGCCCCCAATAAGGGGTAATTATATCTTAGTTGGGATCAAGTACAGGTACTGTTTTATTATTACAGAGAAAAGGGAATCATTTAACCATTAAATAAACCCAATAGGGCTGTTCTGCCCCAATAAGGGGTAATTATATCTTAGTTGGGATCAAGTACAGGTACTGTTTTATTATTACAGAGAAAAGGGAATCATTTAACCATGAAATAAACCCAATAGGGCTGTTCTGCCCCCAATAAGGGGTAATTATATCTTAGTTGGGATCAAGTACAGGTACTGTTTTATTATTATTACAGAGAAAAGGGAATCATTTAACCATGAAATAAACCCAATAGGGCTGTTCTGCCCCAATAAGGGGTAATTATATCTTAGTTGGGATCAAGTACAGGTACTGTTTTATTATTACAGAGAAAAAGGAAATTAGAATTATTTGCTTATAATGGAGTCTATGGGAAATAGCCTTTCTTTAAATTGGAGCTTTTTGGATAATGGGTTTCTGGATAACTGATCCCATAACTGTTCAAAGCAAAAAAACAAAACAAAAAACCCTCACTTCTGCCATAATATAATTTGTAATGCTTAACACAAACCGTATCGAGACTCAATTTAACATGAACACAGAATATTCATTTATTTTGTAACATGCCTTGAATCCTTTCCCATTGCTTCCAACACAACATGACTTGCAGAAAGGGTATCGGTGCCATCGGGCCTGTGTGTGCTGCCTGTTTGGCATACATTAGGTTCTTCATATGGGGGCTGGGGGGGAGATATGTTTCTAGAGGCAGCAGGACCCAGCTGAGGAGATGCAATCATTCCAGACTGCAGCCGTGGGGCGTGGGCACCCAGGCAGATTGGCACAGACTTTGCCTGGCACTCGCCTCTCTGTCTTTTTTTTTTTTTTTCCTTAAAGCACAGCTGAGCCAGGGAAGGGAGGGGGTGCCACAGTTTCACCTGCCTTTTAATTGGATGTATTTTTAATTAATGGGGCTCCAGAGACCAACATGAGACCAATTTGATCCCTGAATAGGGGCTGGGGAGGAATTGGGAGAGGTATGAGGATTGGACCACTGGGTGCGCTTAAATACAAGCTCTGCCATCAATCACATGGCACTTGCACAGCCTGCCAGTGCGAGAGAGAGATGTGCATCAGGCAGCCGCTCTCTTGGAAGGGCACCGCGTCCCACAGCTCTCTGATCCAGGCCCATTCACAAGCATTGCCCTAAACCCCCCCCCAGCATGTCCTACATTAGCTCTGCCCCTTTAGATCTGAACTCAGGCATTTTCTCTGTGCCTCCCAGACCTGCTGTAAGACTCCTGCTCTGGCCGCATCTATCAGCTCTGAAGCGGCCCATTTGCCCATAGACCCTGGGCTTTACTCTCTCCGGCTGCACATTTGCAAAGCAACAGTAACACCAAAGAATGAAAGTTTTTTCAAAGTAATTAAGATATAATGTAATTAAATAAATCAACTAATAAAAGATAAGGAATTAAAATATAATATACTGTTGCCCTGCACAGGTAAAAGTTGTGTTTGCAACAGAAACCCTACTATAGTTTATATAAATACCCCGCTGTGTAGCCCCGGGGGCAGCCATTCCTGCACTGGTACAGCTGGGGTGTTTGCTACAGAAACCCTACTATAGTTTATATAAATACCCCGCTGTGTAGCCCTGGGGGCAGCCATTCCTGCACTGGTACAGCTGGGGTGTTTGCTACAGAAACCCTACTATAGTTTATATAAATACCCCGCTGTGTAGCCCCGGGGGCAGCCATTCCTGCACTGGTACAGCTGGGGTGTTTGCTACAGAAACCCTACTATAGTTTATATAAATACCCCGCTGTGTAGCCCCGGGGGCAGCCATTCCTGCACTGGTACAGCTGGGGTGTTTGCTACAGAAACCCTACTATAGTTTATATGAATACCCCGCTGTGTAGCCCCGGGGGCAGCCATTCCTGCACTGGTACAGCTGGGGTGTTTGCTACAGAAACCCTACTATAGTTTATATAAATACCCGCTGTGTAGCCCCGGGGGCAGCCATTCCTGCACTGGTACAGCTGGGGTGTTTGCTACAGAAACCCTACTATAGTTTATATAAATACCCCGATGTGTAGCCCCGGGGGCAGCCATTCCTGCACTGGTACAGCTGGGGTGTTTGCTACAGAAACCCTACTATAGTTTATATGAATACCCCGCTGTGTAGCCCCGGGGGCAGCCATTCCTGCGCCGGTACAGCTGGGGTGTTTGCTACAGAAACCCTACTATAGTTTATATAAATACCCCGCTGTGTAGCCCCGGGGGCAGCCATTCCTGCACCGGTACAGCTGGGGTGTTTGCTACAGAAACCCTACTATAGTTTATATAAATACCCCGCTGTGTAGCCCCGGGGGCTTTAACCCTCTCTTATCTTACAGTAAAATTCCTACTCACTGCTTTGCACAAAGATTTCCAGGGAGACCCTTTTCTTCTCAGCCCCCCTCGGCTTTGCAGTTGGACCCTCAGCTTTTATCCTCTACGTTTGCAGTGAAACCCTTTCTCACTGACAGCCAATAGACTTATGGTGGCAATACACTGCCAATATAGTTGCCAGCTCAAACCTCCAGACCATGTTGGCAGCTTATTGGACAGATGTATGGGGCCCTTCCAATGGCCTGCATTACCAATGTGTGGCCAAAAAGCCACATAAAGTAAAAAGCACTAAAACTGAATGAGGGCCACATAGGCACTTGATGCCTTCTCCCTGTTTATACAAATAGATCCACATTATGCTCTGATCATCTGGTCAGTGGCCAAACACTCAGATCAACCTAATTTGGCCCAGAACATTGGTGGCCTAATCAAGTAATGAACCCCTTATTGATGACCCTGTTAAAACTACTGGGGTTACATATTAAAGGCGCTAAGTTTGCCCCGGAGCAGTAACCCATAGCAACCAATCGGCAGGGAGCATTTACTGGTCACCTCTTTAAAAGCCAACATCTTATTGGTTGCTATGGGTTACTGCTCCTGGGCAAACGTAGTGCCTTTTATTACATACAGTGGAACATATTGCTCCCCTTATTTGATGACCTTGTTATATCGTTACATAATGATCCCCTCATTCAATGGCCTCTTTATAACGCTGCCTAATGATCCCCTTATTTGACGACCTTGTTATAACACTACATAACGATCCCCTCATTTGATGACCTTGTTATAACACATCATTTTCCTTTTATTCTAATTATCAGGCCACAATTCACAATGAAACATCAGCATCTGATTAAAGGGGCAGTATACTCCTATTTTTTTTTCAACTTGTGCAAACTAAACAGAGACCATGTGGATAATACATAAAACCTATTCTTTTGATTAAAAAAACTTGCTTATTAGTTATTTTAATTATAAAGCAGTAACGGTTCATTTTATTTTCACACTGTTTTACCATGAATTAGCTGAGCTCTGTATAAACAAACCCCTCCTTTGTTGTGACTGTTTTGGTTCTCAGATAAGTAGAAGTCCATTATGCTGGGTGACAGACGGATTCCAGTCCTGTCGATGAGCACACATATAGGGGCGGGAGGGGGCCAAATTTGTGTTTTCTCTAATGCATTGTGTTCTATTGACTGAACTGTGCAACAGTCACGTCATTATTTACCAAATACAGAATAACTTCAGTTTCCCTGCTTGCCTGTTGAGCACAAGAAATAACAAAAAACGTATTTTATTCATCATTAAAACAATAAGCAATAAGCATGTTCAGCATAAACTCTATTCATTGCACTGGAGGTGTACTGCCCCTTTAAGAAACCTGCTATTTTTCATGTATTTATTTTCAAAAGTCAGAAGCAGAGAACAGAAAGGGACAGGCAGATGCAGCTTTCGAACCCCCAATAGCAATGACATTTACAAATAACTAAGATATTCTGACAGATATATGTGAAGATTATACAAATGCCTGGCTACAATGTACAGCAATCTATAAATAAAGGGTACATGCTGGTATCTCTGTATAATGTCTGTACATTCCGTACTGATGAGATGGGGCTTCTAATGGTGTGTATGTCATGGCTGCACCCACGCTAACACGCACCCTGCATGTACCGATACACTGAATATCTGTATGAAGCGGTTACAGAGGAGAGCGGTGCCATTACATGTATATACAGTGGCACAGCTGTGCCCTCTCCTCCTGCTTCACTGCTCATATCTCTCCATGCCTTCTGGTGGCAGTAGGTCCGCTGGGGGTATATTGCAGGCAGAGGATCCCACTGGCACCATAAGCTGGCAGAGGGGCAGCTGCCATTACAGGGAGGGGGAAGATGAGCAGAAGGAACCTTCCTACTTGGGGTCAGGTGAGAGCCTCTGTATGTAGGGCAGCCATGAATATTTAGTGCTAACCCTTTCCAAGTCGGCGAGAGCTGTGTGGCACAGTAAACAGATTGCAGCGGAACCGGTCAGTTGCCTGCAGGTATATTAGACACCGGGGTGAGCATTGCAGGGTACTGGGGCAGGAGCTGATTCGGGCACAATGAGTAGAGCAGCTGGCATATACATGCCATGCACAGATCTGTAACCCTTCATCTGTCATATCTCAGAGCCCTTTCCCCTTTCTTTTATTATGGTCGCTCTGTGTAGCTGTACGGCTGTAGTAGGGACATAGCCCTGTAATATGGAAACCTAATAAATCCAACATTTATTTATTTCTCAAAGGAAAGCTGTTTCCTAAAGGGAGCACCCTTTTAACCAGGGCTGGACAGATGAACATACTGTATATTGGGAGCCGTTTGGTGACATACAGATGGATATTGTAGGGACTTTTGTGTCCCAGCAGCTGAACGAAGCCTAACTGGCTCAGCATTGATATTTTGTTCCTGAACACTAGCACCATATTATATATAAGGGCAATGGCCTGCTGTGCCTTATAATGGGATGTTATGAGCTGCCTTTGGAGAGAGTGCAGAGAAGCTCTTGTCTATAGTTTTTTGCCTTTCTGTTAGCAAACACATTTTCTGTCTGTCAATGGAAACAAGAAGAAGAAGAAAAATATATGTATATATATATATATATATACTATAAATGATGATGTGGAGGTCTTGTGCAGATTGGGGATGCTAAAAACCCTTGAAGGGCCACCAGCTGGACAAATCTTCATTAAGCTTTGTGTGTTTTAGACACATTTTGTGCTCGTTACTGAGATAGAAAGACACGTGTGGACTGGGATATGAAATAGACCCTGGCATTCCCAGTACCCAGAGGCACAAACAGCCCCCCCCCAGCCCAATAAATAGTGACTGTCTGTGGCACCTTACAGCCCCCCTGGCATTCCCAGTACCCAGAGGCACAAACAGCCCCCCCAGCCCAATAAATAGTGACTGTCTATGGCACCTTACAGCAGCCCCTCTGGCACTTGCCAAAATCCATAGATTGCCAGTCCGGGCCTGCAGACAGGGTTGGAGGGACACCGGGAAAATAACGGAGGGACCCGATCCACACCATCACCTCCCCAATGACCTCCCTTCCTGGATTGCACCTAGTTAAGTATGAGATATGTGTATGAAGATCAGGGAATAAGAAATACATAGTGCTAGGTGAATGAGGTAAAATTACCCGTTATAGTAGAGGGTCCGGGTGCTTATGCCCCAGACCTTCAGCTTAGGGAGTCAATATAGGAAATCGAGAAAAACAGGCAGGCACTCCAGATGTATAAACATCTTAAGTAACTGAAATGTTAAAGTAAATTTAAAAACAGTATAGTTTATTTGAACGTACACATAATGCTACAAAGCCTAACAAAGCCTAGGCTTTGTAGCATTATGTGTACGTTCAAATAAACTATACTGTTTTTACTTTTACTTTAACATTTTGATTTCCTATATGAGATATGTGTGCTCGGGGGGAGAGGGGTGCAGATACCAGGGACCCATGGGGGGGCCCTGCACACCCCAGTCCGATCCTTCCTGCAGAGTCAGGGATACACATTGATGAGCCCAATACTGAGAGCGATATCTGTCTGTGCCATGGATCTATATTGCTTTATCCGCTATGGCAGTGACCCCCAACCAGTGGCTCAGGGGCAACATGTTGCTCCCCAACCCCTTGGATGTTGCTCCCAGTTGACCCAAAGCAGCTGCTTATTTTTGAATTCCTGACTTGGAGACAAGATTTGGTTTCATAAAAACCAGCTGTACTGCCAAACAAAGCCTCCTGTAGGCTGCCAGTCCCCATAGAGGCTACCTAATAGCCAATAACAGTCCTTATTTGGCACCACTTGGAACATGTTTCATGCTTGTGTTGCTCCCCAACTCTTTTTACATTTGAATGTGGCTCACAGGTAAAAAAGGTTGGGGGATCCGTGCGCTATGGGCACAGGTAGCTGTGTATTTGGCAGATATTACATTGCTGTGCCACTCCTTGCATAGATAGCTGTGCATGTTGCGGAGAGTGCAATTACAGTAAATAGCATCCTGTGCAAAACACTGCACTTGCTGGCACATCTTACTTACATCCTCATCATCTTTTATTCCTTTATATGGTGCCGGCAAGTTACCCAGCGCTTTAAATTCATTTATAACAAACTGGGGTCTTACAATAATTCAACAAAGAGGGTTTACAGAATAAAAAAATAGTCAGCTTCTGATCTATTTAACTTTAATGACAATTTTACAGCATTAGGGTATAAGGACACACTGTACGTTTTGTTCCCAAAGCAATAACATTTCTAAACTGCGTCGGGCCCCCCCTGCAAAAAAATCTTTGGATAGTCCCAATCTGGAAACTAGCACTTACTGTATATTGTAGTGTCACCCACTGTGACCTACAGCACTTATATTATATATATATATAGATTGTAAGCTCTACGGGGCAGGGACCTCCATCCTCTTGTGTCTTTGACTCTTATCTTATTGCAACTGTATCTTTTATTTATTTGTGTTTATTATAATACTTTGTATTTATCTTAATAACCCCCTGTTTGTATTAATGTATTCTACTGTACGGCGCTGCGTACATAAGTAGCACTTTATAAATAAAGATATACATGCAAACAAACAAAAACAAACAAAAATTTGACGCATTTTGTGCCTGTTGGGGCACTTATTCATAGGCCTCCAACAGGCACGAAATGCGTTAGGCCTTTTCTTGTCCTAAATGAATGAGCTTTTAACTTAATCTCATTATTCTTTACTTTTTTGGGGGAACCCACACTTTTCTCTTTTTGAGCAAAATGTTAACCTGGATGCAAAACCGAGTGCCCAGCTTCGACACTCGGGTCCCATTAGCTCCGTCAATAGTTGCAATGGTTGTTGGAAAATGTTGCATTGTGGGTAAAAACATGACAACTTGCCCTAGTTTACACCTTCCTCTGTGCAATATAGATATATATACTGAGATCTGTATTAAAGACAATGTATATATATCAGAGGAGTAGCGCTATGGCAGCGGCAAGGAAAGACTGTTACAGACATATGAGACTCACACATAACCCAAATGATAAAGCTCAAGGTTTTGCGTTTGTCGATATTGAGCAGCAGTGGCTGAGGATGGGGGGTTAGACACTTCCGGGCCCAGCGTTCCCACCACCATGTATTGCGGCCTGAGCTTGCTGTGTGCAATTAGTATTTTTCTGGCATTGTGATGCAGACAGAGTGAGAGGAACAGATGCTGAATCCTCACCGTGTTCCGTGTAACCTAGAGACAGCCTGCTGGGCATGCTCCCTCCCTTACCCCTCCCTGAACTAAACCCCCACCCAGCCCCATACCTCGAAGGGAGAAGCCCCCCACACAAACTCAATGAAATATGTTCTCCAGTCTTAGGAACATTAAATAATATGCACAGTAGCGTATGGATATATCTTCCTACACACAGAATAGCCCCAATACTTCTCTCATCTTGTTATTCCCTGTTAATGCTGATTTTACTTCTATATAATCCTTTCCTTGCATTATTATACCCCCTACCCAGAACCCTCTGCTTAGGGTAACCTTTCTCTATAACACTACATGATGCTCCTAATACCTGATATGGCTGGGGGCACTATCATATAGCAAGACTCCACGACAGTCCAGACCCCCCTGTCCCCCAGGACCACAATGGGTCGGCTGTATGGCAGCCACACTGCTATTGCCTATATCTCCTCTTATTGCCCCATATAACCCTCATGCCCATGTATATTATAAAACAATGTGTTATTGTTCCTCATCTCTCTGTCCACCTCCTCTCTGCTCTCTATACCCCCTCTCTCTGCTCTCTATACCCCCTCTCTCTGCTCTCTATACCCCCTCTCCCTGCTCTCTATACCCCCTCTCTCCTCTCTATACACCTCTTTATATCTGTATATATACCTCCTGTCATCTGTCTAATCTGTCTATAGCCCCCTCTCTCTTTTTTCTATCCTCCTCCTTATATCTCTCAATACACCTCCTCTATCTCTCTATACACCTCATCTTATCTCTATATACACCCTATCTCTCTATACACCTCATCTTATCTCTATATACACCCTATCTCTCTATACACCTCATTTTATCTCTATATACACCCTATCTCTCTATACACCTCATCTTATCTCTATATACACCCTATCTCTCTATACACCTCATTTTATCTCTATATACACCCTATCTCTCTATACACCTCATCTTATCTCTATATACACCCTATCTCTCTATACACCTCATTTTATCTCTATATACACCCTATCTCTCTATACACCTCATCTTATCTCTATATACACCCTATCTCTCTATACACCTCATTTTATCTCTATATACACCCTATCTCTCTATACACCTCATCTTATCTCTATATACACCCTATCTCTCTATACACCTCATTTTATCTCTATATACACCCTATCTCTCTATACACCTCATTTTATCTCTATATACACCCTATCTCTCTATACACCTCATCTTATCTCTATATACACCCTATCTCTCTATACACCTCATCTTATCTCTATATACACCCTATCTCTCCATACACCTCATCTTATCTCTATATACACCCTATCTCTCCATACACCTCATCTTATCTCTATATACACCCTATCTCTCCATACACCTCATCTTATCTCTATATACACCCTATCTCTCTATACACCTCCCTTACTTCCTACTTCCTCCACTTCCTTTCATTCCTTTATACATTTGCTCACATTTCTCATACTTAGTACAAACTATAAGCCTCAAGACCATTTTCTTGTCTCTGCATTTCTGAGGGTAATTATACCCTATGATACATTGGTTTTGTGTTCCCATTTCTTACTGGGAATACACAGTTTGTACCAGGCCCAGGTTTATTGTGTACATGGCACCAGAGCTGCTCCCCTCAGTATTGTTGTTGTTCTTTTTCCCCCTGATTCTGTCTCACATTCTCTCTCTTCATAACCTTCTTTGACTTAGTTTTATTGCGTGTGGCACCCCCATGGCACCCAGTCTCTCACTTGCCCCTTTATGTTCCCCCATACCCCTCTATCTGTTTTCTGTCTTTATTCGCGCTCTCTCTCTCAGCAAGTTTTTATGTGATTGCAAGCACTGCATGGTAATTAGTGCTAAACTCATTTGCACAACTACAGTTAATTGGCTACAGCAATTAATTAATGTGTTGAAAATTTGGCACCAGAAGAAAAAAAAAAAAAAGTTCGAAATGAAACAAAGGGAAAGGGCTACTGGGCAATTATTGCAAGTCTGGGGCAGTTGAGCCAAATGGCTGTTTATTACTTGGGGATGCAGGCAAGGGTAACCTAACCCCTGCACTTTATTGTCCAGTGCTGATATATACATGAACCCAAGGGGGGGAATTCATTCTCAGAGACTTGTTTGGCTTTTGTTGCCCATAACAGATATGGTTATACAGCAGGGTGTTTCTTACAGAGAATACAGTGTTCCATGATGCACTCATCTGAATGTAATGCACCTATAGAGCCCATAAAATAAACACAGCATACAAATGAATATAACTGTAAGAGGCTGCCCTGCCCAGAAGAGCTTGCAATCAAGCGTGAACTGTCGCACACTTCTCCTAAGGAAGCTGCCACATGGGGTGTTTCATGCAATTTCCAGCTCGGGGGGCTACATATGCTCTGGATTGCCCTTCCATTCACTTCAATGGTAATCGCCTGGTCCCTGTGTGATGCACTGCACATCCAAGCACATCCAATCCCCAACCAGTGCCTCAGGGGCAACATGTTGCGCCCCAACCCCTTGGGTGTTGCTCTCAGTGCCCCCAAACCAGGGAGTTAGTATGGATTCCTGACTTGGGGGCAAGTTTTGGTTGAATAAAAACAAGATTTCCTACCAAATAAAGTCCCCTGTAAGCTGATAGGGTGCATAGAGGCTACCCAATTGCCAATAGAGGCTATTTAATAGCCAATCTGGCACCTCCATTAACTTTTATGGTGCTTGTGTTACTCTCCAAGTCTTTAACTTTAACTGTCCCTCACAAGTAAGAAAGGTTGGGGACCCCTGCCTTAAAGGGATGCACCAAATTCACTATTTCAGGTTTCAGCCGAACCCCTAATCCTTCTTAAAGCATTCAGCCAAATACCGAACCGAATCCGAATCCTAGTTTACATACGAAACGGGAGGGTTAAAGAGCTTGCACGGTGCGGATTCGGTTCAGCCAGGAGCATGAATTCGGTAGAATCCGAATCCTGCTGAAAAAGCCCGAATCTTGGCCAAATCCGAATCGAATCCTGGATTCAGTGCATCCCTACTGCCTGACCCTCGAGTGCACCATGTGGGTTCACCGTGGAAAACTGAAAGAGATTATGGTGTCATTGTTTTCTATAGGCCATGCCATGCTGACCAAATGGCAACTAAGAGCAACCTACCCCTGATGAGCTGGGCACAGGGGTATCTAGGTGTGTTATACTAAACAAACCACCCTACACTTTTGTCCGGAAAATTCATTATCAGTGTAAAAATGCTCAGCAAAATTTAATTGCAGTGAATGTTCACTATCAGGTTGCACATGGATGTTCACTATCAGGTTGCACATGGATGTTCACTATCAGGTTGCACATGGATGTTCACTCTCAGGTTGCACATGGATGTTCACTCTCAGGTTGCACATGGATGTTCACTCTCAGGTTGCACATGGATGTTCACTCTCAGGTTGCACATGGATGTTCACTATCAGGTTGCACATGGATGTTCACTATCAGGTTGCACATGGATGTTCACTCTCAGGTTGCACATGGATGTTCGCTATCAGGTTGCACATGGATGTTCGCTATCAGGTTGCACATGGATGTTCACTCTCAGGTTGCACATGGATGTTCACTCTCAGGTTGCACATGGGTGTTCACTCTCAGGTTGCACATGGATGTTCATTCTCAGGTTGCACATGGATGTTCGCTATCAGGTTGCACATGGATGTTCGCTATCAGGTTGCACATGGATGTTCACTCTCAGGTTGCACATGGATGTTCACTCTCAGGTTGCACATGGATGTTCACTCTCAGGTTGCACATGGATGTTCACTCTCAGGTTGCACATGGGTGTTCACTATCAGGTTGCACATGGATCTTCACTCTCAGGTTGCTCATGGATGTTCACTCTCAGGTTGCACATGGATGTTCACTCTCAGCTTGCACATGGATGTTCACTATCAGGTTGCACATGGATGTTCACTCTCAGGTTGCACATGGATGTTCACTATCAGGTTGCAAATGGATGTTCACTATCAGGTTGCAAATGGATGTTCACTCTCAGGTTGCACATGGATGTTCACTATCAGGTTGCACATGGATGTTCGCTCTCAGGTTGCACATGGATGTTCACTCTCAGGTTGCACATGGATGTTCGCTATCAGATTGCACATGGATGTTCACTCTCAGGTTGCACATGGATGTTCACTCTCAGGTTGCACATAGATGTTCGCTATCAGATTGCACATAGATGTTCACTCTCAGGTTGCACATAGATGTTCACTCTCAGGTTGCACATGGATGTTCACTCTCAGGTTGCACAAGGATGTTCACTCTCAGGTTGCACATGGATGTTCACTCTCAGGTTGCACGTGGATGTTCACTCTCAGGTTGCACGTGGATGTTCACTATCAGTCACTTCTTTATTTAGTGTTCTGTGGTTACTGTCTAATGAAGGCGGTTCATCCCCAAGCTACAGGATAAGATACTCAGCATTATTATACAGCATGGCGTATTCACAATCAGTGCCTAGATACTCAGCAGTGTTATAGAGTGCGGCATGGCCTATATTGCTAGCAGGGCCCTTGGTGGCTATATATACATATATGGGCAGATACTCCGTAGCACTGCACAGCACGGCCGGTCTAGCGGTTGAAGCATGTTACTAACTCTGCAGAACGCCCTTGGAAGACGAATGCATTTTCAGCAGAATAATTAAGTTAATTAACAAATTCGCATGCATATTCATCGCCTATTAATGTGTTCTCAGCTCAGCTTGACGAACGTTTTGGTTATAACCAGCTCATTAACATACTGAAATCTGCAGCTACCCAAAGAAATACAGAGTGGGGGGGGGGGGCCACGCAGAACACACACACTCACACCGCACATGTATGTTCACGTGTTCGGGGGGGCACCTACACACAATAGGTCCCAATGTTTGACTTTATTAGTCCAAAAATGTCTTTATTATGTGTGAATTGTTACTGTATCTCTCCGTGTCTCCCTCCTTCCCTCCATCTCTCCCATATTGCCCTCTTGGGGAAATGCTTGGAATCCATGCCAACTTTCCTCTCTCGGCAGCTCTTCACTTCTGTCTCTTTCCCCCCTTCCTTTCTCATTCCTGTCATTTCTGCTCTTTTTTATTCTTCCTTAATGTCCATCACTCCCTTTTCTCCCTGTCTAAAAATTTATTTGGTGCATTTTTCTTCTTTTTTTTTTTGTTTATCTATTCATGCCCAACTGTTTCACCCTCCTCCTTCCCCTTCGGTGTCACTTTCTTTTTTTTTTTTTCTCTCACTCAACCTTCTGTCTCATTCCCTCATTCTCCTCTCCCTCCTCTCTTTCTCTCTGCCCTGCCAACCTGCATTCACACAAATATGCCATTTTCAGGGGCTCTCTGAGGAGCGATCTTTAAAGCAGTAAGGTGTGACGGGGCAGCGCCAGGTTGGCACGGCCTGGCTTCAGGGGGGGGGGGAGAGAAGAGAAAGGGGTCCAGGCAGAGAGCACAGTCATGTGGTGCATCAATGAAAGGGGGAGAGGAGCAGAAAGGGGGAGGAGAGAGGGAGAGAGGGAGAGACTTAGCAGATGTCACCCTAATTCCTCTAACTCTCTGTTTGTGGTCATATTAGAAAAACAGATTACGTTCTGGCTGGGTTTTCATTTAATCCTGACACATGGTAATACTCTGTGTCTTCATCCGCAGTACTTTGCGCAGGCAGGTGAGGAGCGGGCAGTCACATTCCTGCGCAGAGAGGGCACTGCCCGCGCCCTGTCAGGGACCCTCAATCGACGACGCGTGCGTGCCCCCCTTATCGGTGCCACTCTTGTAGCTTGCCAAGCCAGGGAGGCCTGACAGTGGGAGGCCTCAATCAGTCAGAATGACTGAAATATTTTAAAGGGAAAATGAATCCTGTTTATATGTGTAGTTATTACTGGGTTTATTTTTGCCCCGAAAAATGTGAATGAAGGGGGAATTCAGGTTTAAGAATCAAAATGTGTTAAAGAGCCCCATACAACTCAGGAACCCCTAATATACCTATCACTGTAATCTTCCAGGGTCGGACTGGGGGGTGCAGGGCCCACCAGGGCTCCCGTCCCAGGGGCCCCATAACCCTTCAAGGGGCCCCTGCCCTGGCCCCCACCCCCTCGGGGCTCCTGCTGCCCCCAAGTGCACCTGCTTTAGTCTTACCTTAGGCATGGCGGAGGAGGGAGATCTTCGGCGGGGGGGGGGCATTACAAGGATCGAGTCTGGGCCTGCAGGGCCCACTGGGTTTTTTCCCGGTGCCCTGCCAGCCCAGTGAGACCCTGGTTACTTTAAACAGTAGGAATAAATACCATTTTTATATGCTGAAATCCAGCTGCAAAACTGTTCTTCTCTTTCTGCATCATTTGTAATCCTGGCAGGGGAGGAGGGACTAAAACACTGATGTTACAGATTGTAACAACTTCCCCACAGCTTACAGACAGCATGCAGGAACTACATAACCCACAATGCATTGCACTGGGATGTTCCTTTCCTTATTGACATCACGTGTGCAGCAGGGAATTGTGGGATTGGGAGGGGACAGGCTGAGGGACAGGCGCTACTGTTACAGTTTATTTGAGTCACAAAGTAGCCAGCCAGATCAGCAGGGGAACAGGGGGCGGGGCTTAGGGAACAGGGGGCGGGGCTTAGGGAACTGCTCCAAACCAGATTATTACATTATCATGAAAAGGCTGCACATTTTTAATTGATGTATATTGCAAAGTTGCTTGAAATTATGTTTACTTTTCAAAAAGCTTAAGTTGTGTCAACTTCCCCTTTAAAACACATGGCTCTGAGTGATTCTGCATGAAGATCCTTATCTATAGGTTTATTCTCATTTAATAATCCATGGGCTAAGGTGCAATGAGATTCCAGCCACAGACACCAATAAAACAGTGCCCTCCAGTGGCCAGATTATTGTACCAAACAGTACAGAATCCATAAGTGATCAGTATTAGGGATAATCTGACCAGCAAAATATAGGGTTTATGTAAAACATACTTGTCTAGTAATCCATAGCAACCAATCAGAAGGTAGAAACTGATTGAACAGCAGCTGTTGTTTGAAAACTAACGTCTGATTGGTTGCTGTGGGTTACTACATGTGGGCAAGCAGATCTTTTTATTAAAGACTAGGTGCAATAGTCTGAAAAGTAAAGCCCTGCTGCTTTACAAGTTAGCGGAATTGATTGTACTTTAATGGAGGAATCCAGTTCCTGGTGCTCAGGGTCAGACTGGGCGGCAGGGCACTGGGAAAAAACCCAGGGGGCCCTGGCCCAGACCCGATCTCCTCCCGACATGAGGTAAAAGTGAAGTATGCATCCTCAGGGGAGAGGGTAGGGTGGGCAGTGTGGGCCCTTGTGGGGTGTTGGGGCCAGTAGGCTTGTGTTTAGCATGTATGTCACCTATTGATTACCACCGAGTAAATAATGTATATAATGCTGCTCTTTATTTGAAAACCTAATGAAGTCTGCACCTGGGGAAAGGTGGGGTTTGTTTATACAGAGGGCTTCTCATTTCATGGAACTTTACTTTCAGTTTTTGGATTCGTACTCTTTAGTGTAGGAAATAACAAAATCCATAAGCTGGTTCTTAAGTTATGTTCAGAACCAGCTTTCTTTGTTGCACTCATGCTAATGGGGGGGGGGGTATATTGGCCCCTTGAAACATAACAGTGATTGGTTGCATTATTTCAGGGGCAGCAAAAGGATGAATGAACCTCTTTGATTTGTAGCCATGTGAGGCAGAGCTGTGTATCTCAGGCCCCCTTTTAAGGTATTGGCATAATACCTACATGGGTAAATCATTGGGGGTAGAATGTAAAGTGTAAAAAAGCAAACCATTATGGTTTTTGCACCCTACTCCACTGTCAGTACCTGAGGGCTGGAGTGTGAGGACCTGGATGAATACAGTACTGTCTGCATTTGGCAGTACTATATATATATATATATATACAGAAATGTATAGAAGCTGCACACCATAAAGGTGATAATACCTGGGTGCCTGTGCAGAAAAAACGATTAAACAGGCATAGGGGTGACGGCGCACGCAGGATTTACTCACAGAGTTGAAGAATTTTGCAAAGTAATAATTAGAGGTTTATTTTGACCAAAAATAAAGCTCTAATTATTACTTTGCAAAATTCACCCCTATGCCTGCCTATATATATATATATATATATTAGGGTCAGGCTGGGGGGAGGCATGTAGGCACCTACCCTACCCCCCCCCCTTAATTTGTGCAAGTTGGGGAGCACAGACAGAAAGAAGGACACTCGGCACAAGCTTCTAGATGTCTATCAGGGAGGCCATGGATTTGGCCCCATAAAGTTGGCTGTCAGTGTCTGCCCATTCCCTTGAAAAGCAATGAGCTGTAGTTACAATAATTTCTCTAGTGTTGCCAACCCATTGCCCAGACAGGGTGCAGCCAACATTAGCCGGCATTGGTACCTACCCCTTCCAGGTTGGACGATGGCCTCCCCTCCTGATTGGGGATATGGATTATCGATTATCCATATGTGATTACTGACTGCTGTCTGATAACATAACTGTAGAGTGTAAGCTCTTTTGTGCAGGACTTGTATCGGTTATTGGTTGCTTTATATGTTACTCTGTATGTCCAATGTATGTAACCCACTTATTGTACAGCGCTGCGGGATATGTTGGCGCTTTATAAATAAATGTTAATAATGAAAATAATAATAACAGTCTGTCAAAGCTTCTGCCAGAGGGGCCCCTGCGGGTTAATAGCACCTATTGGTACAAGTGGTACAAAGCTGCTGCTACGCATATGGGTGTCAGTGGGGAGGTACCTTGGGGGCAATGGGGTTCCTATCTCTTGTTGTTATCACCAGCTGCGCCAGAAGTTACCCATGAACGCAAGGGGTCTTTGTGATTACCACCAGCTTTATAAGGACTGATGTATAGGGCCACAGCTGATAAACATATCACTATACATATGTACTTGTGCCAGTACATTTATAGACAGTCACACACACACATATATAGATACAGACAGGAGACGGATGAACCTAACTACAAGAACCCAAGTGGCTCATAAGCAAATTTGCCTTTGGTCTTCATTTTTTATTATTTGCAGTTTTTGAATTCTTTAGCTTTTCGTTCAGCAGCTCTCCAGTTTGGAACTTCAGCTGCCAACAGGTTGCTAAGGTCCAAGAAACATGTTTCTCCAGCAGAATCCTGCAAAAGCACAAACAGATTTTTCTATATTTAATTTTGAAATGTCACATGGGGCTAGCTCTATTCTTCATTTCTCAGGGTGCCACAGCCATGTGACCTGTGCTCTTTAGTCACACTTTACTGCTGTGCTGCAAGTTGGAGTGATATCCCCCCCTCCCCCCCAGCAGCCGATCAGCAGAACAATGGGAAGGGAGCAAGATAGCAGCTCCCAGTAGGTATCAGAATAGCACTCAATAGTAAGAAATCCAAGTCTGGCTTGGGACTCCTCCAGTTACATGGGAGTAGGAGAAACAATAGGTTAGCTGAAAGCAGTTCTAATGTGTAGCGCTGGCTGAAAGCTCAGACTCAGGCACAATGCACTGAGATGGCACCTACACACCAATATTACAGCTACAAATACATTTGTTGGTTCAAGAATAAAAGTTTAAATGGCAGAGGGAATTATTTGCTTTGTAAACAGTGTAATTTAGAAATAACCTAAATGAAAAGATAAGTAATATTAAGTAAAAATAACAATACAATTGTAGCCTCACAGAGCAATAGTTTATTTAGTTGCTGGGGTCAGTGACCCCTCATTTGAAAGATGAAAAGATTCTAAGAGGAAGGCAAATAATTCAAAAACTGTACAAAATAAAAAATGAAGACCAATTGAAGAGTTGCTAAGATTAGGCCATTCTATGAGATAATACAATAACCATACTGTAAAATGAGGGATCTGCCATCTCTGCAGGTTGCTTCTGCCAAGAGTTATCCCAGATGAAAGGTGCTAGTGGGCCCCCTATCCTGGTGGGCCCTGGGCAAATGCCCCTTTTGCCCATTTATTAAAACGGCCCTGGGTAGGGAAGGTCAACACTTAGGTTGTAACAGGTTGTAGTGGGATGAAAAGAAAGAAATGTTGGGGTACAGGCCAGTCTATGGAGAGGAAAGATTTTAGGGAGCAAACCTATGAGAAGAGGTACAGATTATGGGCTTCAGCAAGGCTGCTGAGAAGAAGGAATTTCTGGGGTGCAGGCTAGGTTGAAGAGCACAAAAAGCTACTGGGTGCAGGTTGGGGAGAAGAGAGATTCTGGAGTGCAGGGTCAGGCTGTGAGTGGAGAATGATTTTGGGGTGCAGGGAAGGCTCAGAAGAACAGAAAGTACCGGCATACAGACTAGATGGGAAAGAGAGAAAGGCTAGAGGGCAGGACCAGTTGGTAAGAAGGGGGAGATTTTGGCTCAGTAATGAAATGAGAGATTCTTTAGTACAGGAGTTGATGGGGAACAGAAAGTGGTTTTGGGGTGCAGTTAAACTGTGATTATCAGAGAGTTCCTGCGCTGCAGGTTAGCAGAGGTTTGCAGTCTAACCTATGGAGTACTGGGGAGGCAGATTTGGGGCTGCAGGATAGAAAAAATGTAAAATAGATATTTTGGGTACTGGCTAACCTGTGGAAATGATGGATATTGGGGTACAGGTAAGGCAGGGTTTATTGGGAGGAATGTGCAAGCCAGGCTGGTCGGCTCGTTTGTATCTTTGCAACATACCTTGGGGAGCTTTTCTTACAAATGTAAATTTGCGCTTTTATTAAACTTGCCAAAAAATTTGTGTTAGCTAATGGCTTCTTAATTCTGTCTGAAGCGAGCGGGGGAAATGATGCTATTTATCTTCTATTGGTTTAAAATCACATCTGACAAGTAATCGATCATGGAAGGAACATTAACTCTTTGGATCAGACCCAAATCTGTCTCGCTCTCCGCTGCGTCCCCCCCAATCCGGTAGCTCCTCTCTCACCACATTTGGCACCTGTCCCACGGCCCCACTCCCCTCTTTCATTGGCTTTTGTTTGCAAATACAGGAGGTGCCGCGTATCCCACGGCTCAGCATTCTCTGCCTGTTTCTCTGCCTGCACTTCAGGGATCTCTGGGTGCATCGCTGTGTGTGTTATTATACACGTGTGTCACTGGGTGTATATGTGTAACCGTTACTATACATATGTATACTAATATATGTGTCTAAGTTTATCATTATACACATGTGTTAGTGATGTACAGATCGAGAAAACTCGGCCCACACCCAACCCTAACCCACCCGCTCCCAACCTGAACCCACCCACACCCAACCTGAACCCACCCACACCCAACCCTAAAGGTGCCCATACACGGGCCCATTCTAACTGCCGATATCAGTCCCTTACACCGATTTGGCAGCTTATTAGCCCGTGTATGGGCACTACCGACGGACCGATATCTGGCCTGAAATCGGCCAGATATCGAATGGCAGGTCAAAAAATCTAATTGGCTCTTTGATGCAGTCCCTGAACCGACTTTGCCTATACCTGTCGTTATAATTCGATCGTTTGGCCCCAGGGCCAAGTGATCAAATTAGCCTGGATTCTCTCGATATCGCCCACCCGTAGGTGGGGGATATTGGGAGAAGATCCACTCGCTTGGCAACATCGTCAAGAGAGCGGATCTGAAGGTGTATGGGCACCTTAACCCACCCGCTCCCAACCTGAACCATACCCGACCTGGCGTCTACTGTCTATGTATAGACTTGCACCCGCCCTGCCGATAACGTCACAAAAGGGGTGGGTGCACCTATAAATTCGGAAGCCGGCAGTGTAAGGTCGTGGGCGGGGAGGGCAGGCGGAAGAGCTCAACCCAAACCCACCTGCGACCCGCACATGGTGCACCAAATAAAATTGTTCAAAACTTTGTGTTGTGCAATATTTGGTGTTGGGCCCAAATAATCGTCCTGATAATTTTTGGATCATGGGGATCGTTCATTTAGTCCAGGGGTGGGCAAACTTTTAGGCTCAGGGGCCACATTGACTTTTAAAATTTGACAGACGGGCCAGGCCAGCGCCATCTCCGCTTGTCAGTCCCCTAGGTTTTGGGTCACTGCGCTTACATGCCAAGTCTCGCGTGATGAGACATGCGGAGTCAGGATTTTCTGAAAGACAGAAGATTGCGGACTGCGGTCTCTGTTAGGAAAAGCAAGACACACCAATCCTTGGAGGGCCGGATTAAAAAGACCAACGGGACGGACGTGGCCCGTGGGCCGTAGGTTGCCCACCCCTGATTTAGTCGGACAGGTTAGAAAATTTTGGTGGGATAAGGATAAAATCATTTATTGTGTATCTGCCGATATCCTTGGGGACCTACAATGGGACTCACTTTCGTACCATTGGTGCTGCCAACTATTTCATGTTCATCCTCCCATTGGTTATTTGTAGGGCTTTATCCTACAGTTTCTGTCTGAATGTGAGTTTCAGATCGTTGCATTTAAACGTACGATCCATATCGGAAAAAGACTAAAATCTGAACATGTATGGCCGGCTTAACAGCGTGTATGTATGCTCATACGTGTGCCTTGGTGTATCATTATACGATAGTTGTATCACTGTATATATATAAGCGCTCTCATATGTGTGTGACTGTATGTATATGTATATTTTCCCAATGGAGAGTACCCATAGGCAGATTACAGTGGGGGGATTAAATTGGCCAGTACGGGCCCAGATCTAATCTTTTGGCAGTTGCCCAAACAACCAGATGCACTTGACTTAATTTATAAGCACCACTGCAGCCATTGGCTTAATGCATTTACCAACCTGTCGAATGCGAACCTTCATGGTCCCAATCATATTGTGACTGGAGATTGGTTTCTGACAATGTCTGCCAGATTAGCAGGGGGGTTGTCTGCCGTCGGGCGAGTGCCCACCGTGCCTTGGTGCCAATTCTCATAGAGACGGATGTAAGGAAGATATAAACCATATAGGTAACCAATGCATAATTACAGGTATGGGACCTATTAATCAGAATGCTTGGGAAATGGTATGGATAACCATAGCTTAAGTCTTCTAAAAAAACAATTAAACATGAAATAAACCCAATAGGATTGTTCTGCCCCCAATATGGGGTAATTATATCTTAGTTGGGATCAAGTACAGGTACTGTTTTATTATTACAGAGAAAAGGGAATCATTTAACCATGAAATAAACCCAATAGGGCTGTTCTGCCCCCAATAAGGGGTAATTATATCTTAGTTGGGATCAAGTACAGGTACTGTTTTATTATTACAGAGAAAAGGGAATCATTTAACCATGAAATAAACCCAATAGGGCTGTTCTGCCCCCAATAAGGGGTAATTATATCTTAGTTGGGATCAAGTACAGGTACTGTTTTATTATTACAGAGAAAAGGGAATCATTTAACCATGAAATAAACCCAATAGGGCTGTTCTGCCCCCAATAAGGGGTAATTATATCTTAGTTGGGATCAAGTACAGGTACTGTTTTATTATTACAGAGAAAAGGGAATCATTTAACCATTAAATAAACCCAATAGGATTGTTCTGCCCCCAATATGGGGTAATTATATCTTAGTTGGGATCAAGTACAGGTACTGTTTTATTATTACAGAGAAAAGGGAATCATTTAACCATGAAATAAACCCAATAGGGCTGTTCTGCCCCCAATAAGGGGTAATTATATCTTAGTTGGGATCAAGTACAGGTACTGTTTTATTATTACAGAGAAAATGGAATCATTTAACCATTAAATAAACCCAATAGGGCTGTTCTGCCCCCAATAAGGGGTAATTATAGTTACATAGTTACATAGGGTTGAAAAAAGACCAGTGTCCAAGTTCAACCCATCCAAGTAAACCCAGCACACCTAACCCACACCTACCAATCTATACACTCACATACATAAACTATAAATACAACCAGTAATACTAACTGTAGATATTAGTATCACAATAGCCTTGGGTATTCTGATTGTTCAAGAACTCATCCAGGCCCCTCTTAAAGGCATTAACAGAATCTGCCATTACCCCATCACTAGGAAGGGCATTCCCCAACCTCACTGCCCTCACCGTGAGGAACCCCCTACGCTGCTTCAAATGGAAGCTCTGTTCCTCTAATCTATAGGGGTGACCTCTGGTGCGTTGATTGTTTTTATGGGAAAAAAGAACATCCCCCAACTGCCTATAATCCCCTCTAATGTACTTGTACAGAGTAATCATGTCCCCTCGCAAGCGCCTCTTTTCTAGAGAAAACAACCTCAACCTCGACAGTCTCACCTCATAGTTTAAATCTTCCATCCCCTTAACCAGTTTAGTTGCACTCTCTGCACTCTCTCCAGCTCATTAATATCCTTCTTAAGTACTGGAGCCCAAAACTGCCCCCCATACTCAGGGTGAGGCCTTACCAGGGACCTATAAAGGGGCAAAATTATGTTCTCATCCCTTGAGTCAATGCCCTTTTTTATACAAGACAGCACTTTATTTGCTTTAGTAGCCACAGAATGACACTGCCTGGAATTAGACAACTTGTTATCAACAAAAACCCCCAGATCCTTCTCCATTAAGGAAACCCCCAACACACTACCATTCAGTAGATTATATCTTAGTTGGGATCAAGTACAGGTACTGTTTTATTATTACAGAGAAAAGGGAATCATTTAACCATGAAATAAACCCAATAGGGCTGTTCTGCCCCCAATAAGGGGTAATTATATCTTAGTTGGGATCAAGTACAGGTACTGTTTTATTATTACAGAGAAAAGGGAATCATTTAACCATGAAATAAACCCAATAGGGCTGTTCTGCCCCAATAAGGGGTAATTATATCTTAGTTGGGATCAAGTACAGATACTGTTTTATTATTACAGAGAAAAGGGAATCATTTAACCATGAAATAAACCCAATAGGGCTGTTCTGCCCCCAATAAGGGGTAATTATATCTTAGTTGGGATCAAGTACAGATACTGTTTTATTATTACAGAGAAAAGGGAATCATTTAACCATGAAATAAACCCAATAGGGCTGTTCTGCCCCCAATAAGGGGTAATTATATCTTAGTTGGGATCAAGTACAGGTACTGTTTTATTATTACAGAGAAAAGGGAATCATTTAACCATGAAATAAAACCCAAAAGGGCTGTTCTGCCCCCAATAAGGGGTAATTATATCTTAGTTGGGATCAAGTACAGGTACTGTTTTATTATTACAGAGAAAAGGGAATCATTTAACCATGAAATAAACCCAAAAGGGCTGTTCTGCCCCCAATAAGGGGTAATTATATCTTAGTTGGGATCAAGTACAGGTACTGTTTTATTATTACAGAGAAAAGGGAATCATTTAACCATGAAATAAACCCAAAAGGGCTGTTCTGCCCCCAATAAGGGGTAATTATATCTTAGTTGGGATCAAGTACAGATACTGTTTTATTATTACAGAGAAAAGGGAATCATTTAACCATGAAATAAACCCAATAGGACTGTTCTGCCCCCAATAAGGGGTAATTATATCTTAGTTGGGATCAAGTACAGGTACTGTTTTATTATTACAGAGAAAAGGGAATCATTTAACCATGAAATAAACCCAAAAGGGCTGTTCTGCCCCCAATAAGGGGTAATTATATCTTAGTTGGGATCAAGTACAGGTACTGTTTTATTATTACAGAGAAAAGGGAATCATTTAACCATGAAATAAACCCAATAGGGCTGTTCTGCCCCCAATAAGGGGTAATTATATCTTAGTTGGGATCAAGTACAGATACTGTTTTATTATTACAGAGAAAAGGGAATCATTTAACCATGAAATAAACCCAAAAGGGCTGTTCTGCCCCCAATAAGGGGTAATTATATCTTAGTTGGGATCAAGTACAGGTACTGTTTTATTATTACAGAGAAAAGGGAATCATTTAACCATGAAATAAACCCAATAGGGCTGTTCTGCCCCCAATAAGGGGTAATTATATCTTAGTTGGGATCAAGTACAGGTACTGTTTTATTATTACAAAGAAAAAGGAAATCATTTTTAAAATGTCAGGAGGAGTTCATTACACTGGGGGTTTATCTAGGAAGAGGATCAAGTGACTCCTTCCTGTACGTACTCTTAGTTGTTGTCTTGTTTAGTACAGGAAATGATGAAAAAAAAACATATTTCTTGACTGAAAAGGGCAAAAAGTGTGTTGGACTGGGGTGGTCCTACTTTAATGTTAACACCCCCCTCTCCCGCACACCGTGCACACACTTGTGGTCATGATGGGGGTGGAAAAGCGTCGGCCCCACATTTGCTGGGGGTGCGGGCCCAGTCCCTGGTGCTAATCAGTGAGCCTATGCACTAGCACTTGTTCCTGGCAACTTCACTTGTTCAATTTTTAGCACCCATGTTTGTAAATCAGTCAGTAGAATTAGCACTGCTAAAGCCGTGCATGGCATCTGCCCATCTGTACTCTCCACACAGCAAGCTGGGAATGTAGGTGACACAACAGTGAGAAGGATTTAGTGTGAGGCTGGCATGGTAGTGAACTCTGCCTGGTACTGATCTCTGCCAGGTACTGTCTTGCTGGTACTATCTCTGCTGGTACTACCTGCCTGTACTGATCTCTGCCTGGTATGGAACTCTGCCTGTACTGATCTCTGCCATGGTACTGATCTCTGCCTGGTACTGATCTCTGCCTGGTACTGATCTCTGCCTGGTACTGATCTCTGCCATGGTACTGATCTCTGCCTGGTACTGATCTCTGCCTGGTACTGATCTCTGCCTGTACTGGATCTTGCCATGGTAACTGAGGATCTCTGCCTGGGTACTGATCTGCCTGCGTACTGATACTCTGCCTGGGTACTGAATCTCTGCCATGGTACTGATCTCTGCCTGGTACTGATCTGATCCTGCCTGGTACTTGATCTCTGCATGGATACTGATCTCTGGCCCTGGTACTGATCTCTGCCTGGTACTGATCTCTGCCATGGTACTGATCTCTGCCTGGTACTGATCTCTGCCTGGTACTGATCTCTGCCTGGTACTGATCTCTGCCTGGTACTGAATCTCTGCCTGTACGATCTCTGCCTGGTACTGCGGATCTCTGCCATGGTACTGATCTCTGCCATGTACTGATCTCTGCCATGGTACTGATCTCTGCCATGGTACTGATCTGTGCCTGGTACTGATCTGTGCCTGGTACTTATCTCTGCCATGGTACTGATCTCTGCCATGGTACTGATCTGTGCCTGGTACTGATCTGTGCCTGGTACTGATCTGTGCCTGGTACTGATCTCTGCCTGGTACTGATCTCTGCCTGGTACTGATCTCTGCCTGGTACTGATCTCTGCCTGGTACTGATCTCTGCCTGGTACTGATCTGTGCCTGGTACTGATCTCTGCCATGGTACTGATCTGTGCCTGGTACTGATCTCTGCCTGGTACTTATCTCTGCCTGGTACTGTGTGTTTATATGCAGGATTTTGTGCTGTTCCAGGCATAGTATCTCTCAGTATATCCGGGCCAAGCACTCATGTAAAGGGCAAATTGCTATCTCTGTAGCTGGGATGCTGTGTGCCAGTATATCTAGGTTATATGCCTGCACCTGGATATCTGGGATGCCCGTTATTTGTAAGGAGGCCCCTGTATGCTTGGAGCCCAAGGGCAAGCTGAGTGTGGGAATGCTGGGGGCAAAGCATCATCTGTGTGCACCTGGGCCCCCCTCCGACTGCATAATGAGTGCACGATTTAGTGCTCATGCGTAACTAGGCCCCCTGTCTCCATGCCCAGGGCACAAGCTAGAATGGGCCTATACCTGGGAATGCCATGCAGCACACCAGGCCTCTGTCGGTGCCCGTCTGAGCGCAGTTAGCAGGATCCCTTCTCATCACTGTCAGAGCTCAATCAAAGCAGATGGTTTACAGCTGTGCACGGCAGCATGGGGAACAGGCCCTCTCCGTGCCACTGGGGAGGGGGGCGCCGGGTAGAGCAGGGGGGAGAGAGCTAGACAGAAGGGATAGCAGGAGGGAGACAGGCAAAGGGGAAAGATGTGCAAGAGATGCAGAGGAGAAAGCCAAGGGTATAGGCGAGGGGGAGATCTTGGGGGGACACAGACAAGAAGAGTGTAAGTTAGGGAACATGGGGGAGCAAGGGAGGCAGGTAGACAGGAGGGTATAGGGAGACAGGGGGAGAGTTGGAGGAATGAGACAGGTTAATGGAAATTCAAGGGAAGGGGGTAGAATGGAAGTGATGGAGCGGGGCCGCAATCAGGCAGTTTAGAGGCAGTCAGGCAGTATAGGGGCAGTATAGAGGCAGTCAGGCAGTATAGGGGCAGTATAGAGGCAGTCAGGCAGTATAGAGGCAGTCGGGCAGTATAGGGGCAGTATAGAGGCAGTCAGGCATATAAGGGGCAGTATAGAGGCAGTCAGGCAGTATAGAGGCAGTCGGTGCAGTATAGGGGCAGTTAGAGGCAGTCGGGCAGTATAGGGCAGTATAGAGGCAGTCGGCAAGTATAGGGGTCAGTAAATAGAGGCAGTCCAGGCAGTATAGAGGCAGTCGGGCAGTATAGGGGTCAGTATAGAGCCGTCAGGCAGTATAAGGGGGCAGCTATAGAGCAGTCAGGCTAGTATAGGGGCGTCGGCAGTATAGGGCAGTATAGGGCAGTCGGGCAAGTATAGAAGGCAGTCGGGCCGTAATAGGGGCAGTATAGAGGGGCGAGTCAGGCAGTAATAGGGGCAGATATAAGAGGCAGAGTCAGAGCAGATATAGGGGCAGTATAGAGGCAGTCAGTGCAGTATAACCGAAGGCAGGTTCAGCGAAGCAGTATAGAGAGGCAGTCAGGCAGTATAGAGGCAGTCAGGCAGTATAGAGGCAGTCAGGCAGTATAGGGGCAGTTCAGAGGCAGTCAGGCAGTATAGAGGCAGCCGGGCAGTATAGAGGCAGCCAGGCAGTATAGAGGCAGCCAGGCAGTATAGGGGCAGTGAAGAGGCAGTCAGGCAGTATAGGGGAGACAAGTATAGAGGCAGTCAGGCAGTATAGAGGCAGCCGGGCAGTATAGACGGCAGCCAGGCAGTATAGAGGCAGTCAGGCAGTATAGGGGGCGTACAGAGGCAGTCAGGCAGTTAGGGCAGTATAGAGGCAGTCAGGCAGTATAGGGGCAGGTATAAAGGCAGCCGGGCGCACAGTATAGAGGCAGTCAGGCAGTATAGGGGCAGTATCAGAGGCAGTCAGGCAGTATAGGGCAGTTTAGAGGCAGCCGGGCAGTAAGAGGCAGCCAGGCAGTATAGGGGCAGTCAGGCAGTATAGGTGGCAGTATAGAGGCAGTCAGGCAGTATAGAGGCAGCCGGGCAGTATAGAGGCAGCCAGGCAGTATAGAGGCAGTCAGGCAGTATAGGGGCAGTACAGAGGCAGTCAGGCAGTATAGGGGCAGTATAGAGGCAGTCAGGCAGTATAGAGGCAGCCGGGCAGTATAGAGGCAGTCAGGCAGTATAGAGGCAGTCAGGCAGTATAGAGGCAGTCAGGAAGTATAGGGGCAGTACAGAGGCAGTCAGGCAGTATAGGGGCAGTATAAGAGGCAGTCAGGCAGTATAGAGGCAGCCGGCAGTATAAGAGCACAGTCAGGCAGTATAGGGCAGTTCAGAGGCAGTCAAGCAGTATAGGGGCAGTACAGAGGCAGTCAGGCAGTATAGGGGCATACAGAGGCAGTCAGGCAGTAAGAGTGGCAGTATAGAGGCAGTCAGGCAGTATAGGTGGGCCAGTACAGAGGCAGTCAGGCAGTATAGGGGCAGTATAGAGGCAGTCAGGCAGTATAGGGGCAGTATAGAAGGCAGTCAGGCAGTATAGGGGCAGTATAGAGGCAGTCAGGCAGTATGGGGCAGTACAGAGGCAGTCGGGCAGTATAGAGGCAGTCAGGCAGTAAAGAGGCAGTCAGGCAGTATAGGGGCAGTATAGAGGCAGTCAGGCAGTATAGGGGCAGTATAGAGGCAGTCAGGCAGTATAGGGGCAGTACAGAGGCAGTCGGGCAGTATAGAGGCAGTCAGGCAGTATAGAGGCAGTCAGGCAGTATAGGGGCAGTACAGAGGCAGTCAGGCAGTATAGAGGCAGTCAGGCAGTATAGGGGCAGTACAGAGGCAGTCAGGCAGTATAGGGGCAGTATAGAGGCAGTCAGGCAGTATAGGGGCAGTACAGAGGCAGTCAGGCAGTATAGGGGCAGTATAGAGGCAGTCAGGCAGTATAGGCGAGGGAGCAGTATAGAGGGCAGTCAGGCAGTATAGGGGCAGTACAGAGGCAGTCGGGCAGTATAGAGGCAGTCAGGCAGTATAGAGGCAGTCAGGCAGTATAGGGGCAGTATAGAGGCAGTCAGGCAGTATAGGGGCAGTATAGAGGCAGTCAGGCAGTATAGGGGCAGTACAGGGGCAGTCAGGCAGTATAGAGGCAGTCGGGCAGTATAGAGGCAGTATAGATGCTGGGGGATGAGCAGGGGTGCAACCTCAGGAGGCAGTTGGATGGGAGGGCATGGGGGGGAGAGGGGATAAGCACAATGTTATGGGGGTCTCTGGCTTTGTGCTGTGTGTATGTGCATTAACATACCTTTTCCATCAGTGTTGTGTGTGTTTGTGGGCATCTATATGATGCATAGAGTTATCCCTTACCTATTGCCCAGGTATGGCGTCAGTTTATGCCGGCTATAGTATGTATATTACTTCTTGCCTATAAAATGAATTGCCCTGATTGTTAAGCATCAATCTTGACTTCAATTGGCCCAGCCGAGACCGCTGTTGTTGCCACCAATCAGTGCATCTGGCCAACTCGTGCCCTTACCTTTGCCCACAGTCACAATGGTTCCTGGAGCACCAGATGGAAGCCTGAAGCACCAAAGGGCACCAGGGGCACCAAGATTGCCACCCACCTGGAGGTTTCTTTAAATCTTTGTGATTTCCTGCTGAACCATCCATATAAGAGACTGGTCATGTAGCATAAATACAAAATACTGCCCCCCCCCCACCACCACAATCTTTATAGCTGCCATTCCCCAAAGCCATTGGAGGAAATCACCTGTGTGGAACTGGACGTCGGTCAGGAACTCACTGGGCCCTTTTGGTTTCTGTTCCCCCAACCTACTAACAGGGCTACTCTGGCATTTGCCTGAACCCACAGATTGCCAGTCCGGGCCTGTATCTATCCTTCTGTGCTTCATAGTGGAGAATTATTATCAAGTCCAGACTGGGATTCAAAATAGGCCCTGGCATTCCCAGTACCCAGAGGCACAAACAGCCCTCCAGCCCAATAAATAGTGACTGTCTGTGGCACCTTACAGCCCCCCTGGCATTCCCAGTACCCAGAGGCACAAACAGCCCCCCCAGCCCAATAAATAGTGACTGTCTGTGGCACCTTACAGCCCCCCTGGCATTCCCAGTACCCAGAGGTACAAACAGCACCCCCCCAGCCCAATAAATAGTGACTGTCTGTGGCACCTTACAGCCCCCCTGGCATTCCCAGTACCCAGAGGCACAAACAGCCCTCCAGCCCAATAAATAGTGACTGTCTGTAGCACCTTACAGCCCCCCTGGCATTCCCAGTACCCAGAGGCACAAACAGCCCCCCCAGCCCAATAAATAGTGACTGTCTGTGGCACCTTACAGCCCCCCTGGCATTCCCAGTACCCAGAGGCACAAACAGCCCCCCAGCCCAATAAATAGTGACTGTCTGTGGCACCTTACAGCCCCCCTGGCATTCCCAGTACCCAAAGGTACAAACAGCCCCCCAGCCCAATAAATAGTGACTGTCTGTGGCACCTTACAGCCCCCCTGGCATTCCCAGTACCCAGAGGCACAAACAGCCCCCCCAGCCCAATAAATAGTGACTGTCTGTGGCACCTTACAGCCCCCCTGGCATTCCCAGTACCCAGAGGCACAAACAGCCCCCCAGCCCAATAAATAGTGACTGTCTATGGCACCTTACAGCCCCCCTGGCATTCCCAGTACCCAGAGGCACAAACAGCCCCCCAGCCCAATAAATAGTGACTGTCTGTGGCACCTTACAGTCCCCCTGGCATTCCCAGTACCCAGAGGCCCAAACAGCCCCCCAGCCCAATAAATAGTGACTGTCTATGGCACCTTACAGCCCCCCTGGCATTCCCAGTACCCAGAGGCCCAAACAGCCCCCCCAGCCCAATAAATAGTGACTGTCTATGGCACCTTACAGCCCCCCTGGCATTCCCAGTACCCAGAGGCACAAACAGCCCCCCAGCCCAATAAATAGTGACTGCCTATGGCACCTTACAGCCCCCCTGGCATTCCCAGTACCCAGAGGCACAAACAGCCCCCCCAGCCCAATAAATAGTGACTGTCTATGGCACCTTACAGCAGCCCCCCTGGCATTAGCCAGAGGCCCACAGATTGCCAGTCCGGGCCTGTTAGAGTTACTCAGTACTTGTTTTCAGAACATTTTAGCCTTCAGTGGGCTCTTATTGTTCTGTAGGCACATAGGAGGCAGTATGGCCCTACTTGCGCCTGCTTTAGCCATATTCCCCCCGTACCATCCCAGGGCCCTTTACAATGGCTCCGGCGCACATCCCATTACTACACAAGCCGGTTTCAGGACCTCGCCGCACTTAAGTTGAATTCCTTTGTGTTCTAAAAGCAAAGCCACTGTCACTATACGGAGCTTCATGTCAACTGTCTCCTCCCACATTAATAAAATATACGGCATCTCTGGCCCCCATCGGCAGCCGAGCTCTCCCTTTCATTGCCCACACTGGCACCATCACTCTTGTCTAAACCTTCCTGAGAGATCCTGCCAAGCGCTGAATGCTTATTCAAGATTTTAGTGGCTTTAACGAGAGCGCTATTTCCTATACACTGAACAGATGTCGTGGAATTTTACATGCACAAAGTGGACTCCTCCTTGCTTTCAGATCTCCCCCCCCCCCCATTCCAGCCCCCACCGCTTCCAGACTGGCACAGGGTACGGTGTGGCAATAAAGTCCCTCTGGATGAAAGCCTCAGATTCTTGGCTGCAGGAGGTGGCAGTTTGGCTGAGAAAATTCACAGGCAGCCAGTGCAAAATTACAGTCAGAATATGTCTCTATATACAGTTAGGGAGGGGGCGAGGGAAGCTTTGGGCGCTTTGCTGGTATCTATGCTGTGTTTGCCCAAATCTACTTATGGGCCCTTACTAACGAGCACCTATATACATATATACCCTTACACTTGTGCTCAGTCATGTAAGCAGAGACATATGCCCATACATACATGCCCATATATACTTATTAACGTAATACTGCATACATATACATACACCGGGGCTGCCCCCCCACCCAAGCTGTGAGCTGCTCTGCAATAAATATATATTTATATGATATATTACATGTGATATATTTTTACAGAGACGTGCAGTGCTCAGGGGAATAATTGTTACTTTAAAACAGTGGCATTGATGTACAAACTGAATGTAGGGCCCCAGACACTGGTAAATTGACTCATTCTACCAATATAGTTTACAATTGCTCATTAATTAGGGCCTTACTGCTCCCCCCCCCCCCACTACTGGGCCCCCTACACTACTGGGCCCCCTACACTACTGCCCCCCTACACTACTGGGCCCCCTACACTACTGGGCCCCCTACACTACTGCCCCCCTACACTACTGGGCCCCCTACACTACTGCCCCCCCCCACTACTGGGCCCCCCTACACTACTGCCCCCCTACACTACTGGGCCCCCTACACTACTGCCCCCCCCCCCACTACTGGGCCCCCTACACTACTGCCCCCCCCCCCCACTACTGGGCCCCCTACACTACTGCCCCCCTACACTACTGGGCCCCCTACACTACTGCCCCCCCCCACTACTGGGCCCCCTACACTACTGCCCCCCTACACTACTGGGCCCCCTACACTACTGCCCCCTACACTACTGCCCCCCTACAATACTGCCCCCCTACAATACTGCCCCCCACTACTGGGCCCCCTACACTACTGCCCCCCTACAATACTGCCCCCCCACTACTGGGCCCCCTATACTACTGCCCCCCCCCACTACTGGGCCCCCTACACTACTGCCCCCCTACACTACTGCCCCCCACCCACTACTGGGCCCCCTACACTACTGCCCCCCCCCCCCTACAACTGCAGGACCTGCTTCCTCTGTAGTTACTCCCCTGACTTAAAGGGGACCTGTCACCCTAACAAATTATTCCAAATCCTTTTGTATCATGTTAGTTGAGCCAAATAAACTTTACTTACACTATAAAAATTATTTAATTTTTGTTCCCCTTCAGCCTTGGAATTTACAGTCACAGCCAGCAGGCCGACGCCATTTTGTGTGCACTGTTATTAAGGCAAAGCTTTGTATCCCCCCAAAATCTTGCATTTGCCATGTAGGTGATGTATAGGAAGTGCTGAATGGAAAGTTAAAGTAATTGTAATTAAAAATCTGAGCTGTCAATTATATATTGCTTGCCCCGCCTCTATGCCTGAGCGGCTTGGCAGGTCATGGGGATGTGAGTGTATAGTGTGGGTGCCCAATAGGGGATGTGAGTGTATAGTGTGGGTGCCCAATAGGGGATGTGAGTGTATAGTGTGGGTGCCCAATAGGGGATGTGAGTGTATAGTGTGGGTGCCCAATAGGGGATGTGAGTGTATAGTGTGGGTGCCCAATAGGGGATGTGAGTGTATAGTGTGGATGCCCAATAGGGGATGTGAGTGTATAGTGTGGGTGCCCAATAGGGGATGTGAGTGTATAGTGTGGGTGCCCAATAGGGGATGTGAGTGTATAGTGTGGGTGCCCAATAGGGGATGTGAGTGTATAGTGTGGATGCCCAATAGGGGATGTGAGTGTATAGTGTGGGTGCCCAATAGGGGATGTGAGTGTATAGTGTGGGTGCCCAATAGGGGATGTGAGTGTATAGTGTGGGTGCCCAATAGGGGATGTGAGTGTATAGTGTGGGTGCCCAATAGGGGATGTGAGTGTATAGTGTGGGTGCCCAATAGGGGATGTGAGTGTATAGTGTGGGTGCCCAATAGGGGATGAGAGTGTATAGTGTGGGTGCCTGTTGGGGGTATCCTGCTGTGTGGGTGCCTTTCTGTGTGTCCTTTTGCCTTAGTGGTCTCACCAGTCACTCACACACATATATTTCCCTTTGTCCCCATCCTTCCGTCTGTCCCTTCCCTGCTCCCTCTGGCTCACTGCCCGGCCCTTACATATTATGGCTGCTTCCCACTTGCCTACATGTTATTGGGCTTCCTCAGCCTCACTTTGTCTGCCTTGTCTTTCTATGGGCAAGGCTCTGCCCGCAGCTCCCATCTACTGGCCGAAAGCTTGGGTGGTGTGGGAAATGTTAGATAGATAGTGTATCTATCTATCTATCTATCTATCTGCAGATAGTCAGTCTGTCTATCTATCTATCTGTAGATTTTGTAGATAACTATTTATCTATCTGTTTATCTACAGAAAGATAGATAGATACACTATCTACTGATAGATAGTTTTCTACAAAATCTACAGATAGATAGATAGATAGATAGATATACTATCGACAGATAGATAGACACGAGACAAATAGATAGATAGTTATCTACAAGATGAACAGATAGATAGATAGATAGATAGATACACTATCTACAGATAGTCAGTCAGTCTATCTATCTATCATCTATCTATCTATCATCTATCTATCTGTCTATCTATCTATCATCTATCTATCATCTATCTATCTGTTGATCTTGTAGATAACTGTCTATCTATTTGTCTCGTGTCTATCTATCTGTTGATAGTGTATCTATCTACCAATCTATTTATCTATATCTTTCGTGTCTATTTTTCCGTAGATAGTGTATCTATCTATTTATCTATCGACAGATAGATGAGACAGATAAATAGATATAATATCTACAGAAAGATAGATAGATAGAATAGATAATAGTAAGGAAAGAGAACCCATGAGTGCCAGACAGAGGTATCACACTCCCGTTCCTATTCTATCCCCTTCGCCCTTTCCATGGGATCTGATGGCCGGCAGTGTGATGCTGTAGGAAAGCGCTGCCAGTCTGGATGTGCAGGGCACCGTGAGTGCCAGGCTACCAGACTCTGTCGGAGAGGGTACCAGGAATGTGTAAACATGAGTGCCAGCTCTTCTGGCAGGCCTCGGCCCTGGTTGTCATTCTGTGCACAGATGTCCCTCCATGTTAACTCCCTTCATATGAGCCTAGTTATCAGGCTGCCCACCCATTGGTGCCCTGATCAGCAGTCTGTACTGTGCAACTCTATGGTTACTGGGGAAGAAGATCTGGTTGCACACATGTATTGGAAATGTGCATCGGTCTTATGTTTTCTCCTATATTCATGGGCTCCCATCAGCCACTGCTTCCGATATTCCCCACAGCACCATAATATACAGTACATTGTCCTAGCTGTGCAGTCATACAGGGGCACCCATGTACATATACACCCAGCCCTACAGCCATACAGGGGCACCCATGTACATATACACCCAGCCCTGCAGTCATACAGGGACACCCATGTACATATACACCCAGCCCTGCAGTCATACAGGGGCACCCATGTACATATACACCCGGCCCTGCAGTCATACAGGGACACCCATGTACATATACACCCAGCCCTGCAGTCATACAGGGGCACCCATGTACATATACACCCGGCCCTGCAGTCATACAGGGACACCCATGTACATATACACCCAGCCCTGCAGTCATACAGGGACACCCATGTACATATACACCCAGCCCTACAGCCATACAGGGGCACCCATGTACATATACACCCGGCCCTGCAGTCATACAGGGACACCCATGTACATATACACCCGGCCCTGCAGCCATACAGGGACACCCATGTACATATACACCCAGCCCTGCAGTCATACAGGGACACCCATGTACATATACACCCGGCCCTGCAGCCATACAGGGACACCCATGTACATATACACCCAGCCCTGCAGTCATACAGGGACACCCATGTACATATACACCCAGCCCTACAGCCATACAGGGGCACCCATGTACATATACACCCAGCCCTGCAGCCATACAGGGACACCCATGTACATATACACCCAGCCCTGCAGTCATACAGGGACACCCATGTACATATACACCCAGCCCTACAGCCATACAGGGGCACCCATGTACATATACACCCAGCCCTGCAGTCATACAGGGACACCCATGTACATATACACCCAGCCCTGCAGTCATACAGGGGCACCCATGTACATATACACCCGGCCCTGCAGTCATACAGGGACACCCATGTACATATACACCCAGCCCTGCAGCCATACAGGGACACCCATGTACATATACACCCGGCCCTGCAGTCATACAGGGACACCCATGTACATATACACCCAGCCCTGCAGCCATACAGGGGCACCCATGTACATATACACCCAGCCCTGCAGTCATACAGGGACACCCATGTACATATACACCCAGCCCTGCAGCCATACAGGGGCACCCATGTACATATACACCCAGCCCTGCAGCCATACAGGGACACCCATGTACATATACACCCAGCCCTGCAGCCATACAGGGGCACCCATGTACATATACACCCAGCCCTGCAGTCATACAGGGACACCCATGTACATATACACCCAGCCCTGCAGCCATACTCATTTGTATCTGTACACAATACACAAAAGCACCACAAAAGTACAGAAATACAGGAGATACAGCCCTATCCGCGGTGCCTGTTGATGTGAATGATTTGAAACCAGTTCTGTATTATAATAAATAACCCCCCCCCCCTTCTTTAAAATATAAGGAGCTCCATTTTATGACCTGTATAAAAGCTCTTCTACTTTTATATGGCAATATAATGGCTCAGTTACTGCTAATAAGCTCATAGGGGGATTCTGTATATAATGCAGGGAGCCCAGGCATGTATGTAATTGAGGCAGGATTCAAACATGTCAGGTTTCTCTGGGCTCCATAACTGTCACAAAGCTGCCATAAAACATGTGCATTCCGGTATATAATGGGCATGGGTGCCAGGGGGCTGTGCCTGTGGGTGGGGGCATCAATACATGTGTGGGACAGTGACAGGTACTAGTGATGAGCGAATTTGTACTGTTTCTCTTCGCCAAAAAATTTGCGAATCTTTCAAAAGATTTGCGAAACGGCAAAAATGTCGCACAGCAAAAAAATTGTCGCCCGCAGCTATTCTTTTGTTGCCCATGGCTATTCTTTTGTCACGTGGCTATTCTTTTGTTGTTTGGCTATTCTTTTGTCACGTGGCTATTCTTTTGTCACCCGCGGCTATTCTTTTGTTGCCCATGGCTATTCTTTTGTCGCGTGGCTATTCTTTTGTTGTTTGGCTATTCTTTTGTCACGTGGCTATTCTTTTGTCACCCGCGGCTATTCTTTTGTTGCCCACGGCTATTCTTTTGTCACGTGGCTATTCACGTGGCTATTCTTTTGTCGCCCGCGGCTATTCTTTTGTCGCCCGCGACTATTCCTTTTTTGCCCGCGGCTATTCTTTTGTCACATGGCTATTCTTTTGTTGCTCACGGCTATTCTTTTGTCACATGGCTATTCTTTTGTCGCCCACGGCTATTCTTTTGTCGCCGCGGCTATTCTTTTGTCGCCTGAGGCTATTCTTTTGTCGCCTGCAGCTATTCTTTTGTCGCATTGCTTTTCTTTTGTCGCGCAGCTATTCTTTTTGGACATGTGGCGAATTTTTCTGTGGCAAATTTTTGCATCCATTTCGCGAAACGCGGAAATTCGCCGCAAATCCATTCCTGTCGAAACATTTTGCCCATCACTAGTCAGGTTTCTCTGGGCTCTATAACTGTCACAAAGCTGCCATAAAACATGTGCATTCCAGTATATAATGGGCATGGGTGCCAGGGGGCTGTGGGTGGGTGGGGGGCATCAATAGGGATTAGTAAAGCAAGGAAACCTATATATAAATGCATAAAACCTTACTTGTAGATTGTAAGCTCTTTTGGGCAGGGCTCTCTTCACCTTTATATGTTGTTTATATGTTACTCTGTATGTCCAGTGTATGTAACCCACTTATTGTACAGCGCTGCGGAATATGTTGGCGCTTTATAAATAAATGTTAATAATAATAATAATAATAATAATGTGTGGGACAGTGACAGGTACCAGACCCCCAGCCCAGAGCTATTCCAGCCAGGACTGTACATGGGTGATGGATCTGCCTGCCGCCTTACAGCCCCAGCCTCATTGTCAGCCTTTTTATGGGATCTGCAATTCTGGCAAAAATCTGTCTTTAATTTAGCTTCCCATATAAAAAATCTCAGTGTGTGATAATGAGCAGATGTCATGGAATTTAAATTGTAATCCCTCTCCTCCCTGATCTGCCCCTCTCAGCTCTAACTGGGCACTGCCATCAAGGTACCATGGCTCTGAGACTGGCATTCGATCTACCGGGCACCCCACTCGGCCAGTCTGCCTGGGCATTTACAAAATAAAAAATAAAATAAAAATAAAAAAATAAAAATGCGTGTTTAAATATAAATATTGGTAATGATATATATGTATGTATATATGTACATACGCACGCAATCACAAGGGCGCAGTATTCCCTCTTCTAACATTCGGATTTCAATAAATATATAATATTGTGATATGTTTCAAAACTCGACAAAATTGTTTTTCCAATTTCGCTTTCAAATCTTTATAAACCGCATTTTATTACAAAAAAAACTGTGTAGAATTAATTTGTTTTTTCTCCATTCGGAGAAAGAGTTTCGGCGCATTGGAAAATATATCGGTAATTAATTAAACGTTTGTATTTGTACATCTAGACCGCAAGGGATGTTTAAAACGACTAATTCGTTTCAGAATATTATTTTTTTTTTAAATAAAAATTACTGTACATATTCAATTCGCTGCACTGTATAATTTTAAATCCCCCCACATGAAAGAATTATATCCGAATATTGTCACTTTAGAACGAATTTTCTTTCCCTGCCGGCTGGCTATGTGTTCGCCCGTTTGCTTTTATTCGTAAATTGCGCCTTTATCCATTAAATATCTTCGATTTCAAGTTACATACATATCATTTAAAATTCGTACACGTATAGAGACAGAGAGAAAAGAAAATGTGTGTTTGTTCGTCTGTTGAAAAAATTAAAAAAAACAAAATCAGCGGTTGCTTATTTATGTTATTATATTAATTTTACGCAATATTTGGTGACAAAAATCTTCCTCTTCATGTAAAGCCTTAATGTCAAACCCTCCAGTGCCCAGTGCTCCCAGTCCCAATTGCTCTGTATATAACAGCTATGGGCACAGATGTCTGCAGTACAGACAGGCCCCTCCTAGCAGTGCCCCTTGGCATGCACTTGGCACCGGGTACAGCCTGGCATCTCCCCCACCCCCGCTGGGAGGCCACTCTGCACAGACACAAGAGCTTAGTACAGCCTCATATGCCCTCACACAGTGCCAGTCGCCATTTAGCTACACCGCATATTCACTACTATATAGAAATATATATACTGTATATTGTACTATTGTAGATATGTATATACATAAATATATAAGTCGGTGCTGATTTGGCTGAGTATACAAAGGAAAGTAACTACACAACTAATCGGGTTCCTGCCCCTGATCCAAAATTTGCGATTGGCATCTGAGACGCAGCGGCAAAGTTGGGCAAAGATGACCCAGACGATTCTTGTTTGCTGAATGAATCCCTGACATAATGAATCTGTGGCCTTTATAATAAATCATTTCCAGGGATATAATGGACTTTAATATGTTTTAATGTATTTGCTGGGGTAATAATTGTGTAATTGTGTCACTGCGATAGAATAGGAATATATGTAAGTGCAGATTATGGAACAAAATTATTTACCGCTACAATTCCTTGTCACTATGCTGTCCTTCTGCCCTCTCTGCCTACACTGTATGTGTCTGTCTGTCTGTACATATATATATATACATGAAAAAGCTAATACATATACAGGTACAAGCACAGACACACAGACATATACACAGACACACGCATATGTAGTCACATAAATGTTTGTTTATACATACCCATACCCAATGCAAGTATACACATATACAGTCGTACACGTACAAGCACAGAAGAACTTTAAATACACACAAACACACACACAACTCAAGGACACACCTAAAAGTATACAAACTAATATATATATATATCTATATGTGCAGGAATATGTGCACACCCATAATACATAATACAGCTATACACACACACACACAGCTATACACACACACACACACACACACAGCTATACATATACACACACACACACACAGCTATACACACACAGCTATACATACACACACACAGCTATACATACACACACACACACACACAGCTATACATATACACACACACACAGCTATACACACACAGCTATACATACACACACACAGCTATACATACACACACACACACACAGCTATACATACACACACACAGCTATACATACACACACACACACACAGCTATACATACACACACACAGCTATACATACACACACACACACACAGCTATACATACACACACACAGCTATACATACACACACACACACACACAGCTATACATACACACACACAGCTATACATACACACACACACACACACACAGTTATACATATACACACACACACACACAGTTATACATATACACACACACACACACACACACAGTTATACATATACATACACACACACACACACACACACAGCTATACATACACACACACACACACACACAGTTATACATATACACACACACACACACACACAGTTATACATATACACACACACACACACACAGTTATACATATACACACACACACACACACACACACACAGTTATACATATACACACACACACACACACACACACATATATACATATACACACACACAGCTATACATACACACACACACACAGTTATACACACACACACACAGCTATACATACACACACACACAGCTATACATATACACACACACACACACACACACACAGCTATACATACACACACACACACACACACACACAGTTATACATATACACACACACACACACACACAGTTATACATATATACACACACACACACACAGTTATACATATATATACACACACACACACACACACAGTTATACATATACACACACACACACACACACACAGTTATACATATACACACACACACACACACAGTTATACATATACACACACACACACACACACACAGTTATACATATACACACACACACACACACACACAGTTATACATATACACACACACACACACACACAGTTATACATATACACACACACACACACACACACAGTTATACATATACACACACACAGCTATACATATACACACACACACAGTTATACATATACACACACACACACACACACAGTGCTGGGTTTCTATGTCAGTGCTCAGCCTATAGAGAGAGAGGAACACACAGCCCCATCTGAATGGGTTAATCCGCCAAGGAAATGGCTGGCACAGAGCCCCTACGGGCAGTCAGAAGTGCCCAACTACAGTCTCCTCTACCCACAGGGGATACATATGTGCCCTCTCTTCCTGCCAACTTCCTGCCCTCAGCTCCCCCGCTGCCCCTGTCACTACCCCCTCCCCCCTGGGCTACACAGTATGCCCCTTACCCACCTCTGCCCAGTGCCACCTAGCCCTGCTTTCCCTTACAACTCATTAGTCCTGGTTAAGTAGCTTAGCCCTCTCCCTAACTAACCAGCTGTGCTGTACCAGTAACCAGGCGCTGCTGGCCTTTGTTTTCCCTCTATAAATCATGTAAGTGGCAGCTCCGGTGATAAACAGGGCGCTAATATCAAAAGTGACATTTATATCCTGCCCCTTACATTGCGCAATCCCTTTCACTTGTACCGAGTTGCTTTATTCACAGCAAATAACAAATGGGGTAAATGCTGCCGCACTGCCCTGCTTAGTCTGGAGCACCTACCTGTAGCAAATCGGGAGTAGGTAACCAGGAGCAGTTGCCTGTTGTAAATAGGATCCCTTTATCCTAGTAGGGCCGCAGGCAGGGAGGGGCTCTGAGTAAATCTGGAGCTGTTGCCTTTAGTATCTCAATAGCATTCAATTACCTGTAGTAAATCAGGAGCTGTTAGCGCTAATAAATCAGGAGCGATTCCCTCCAGCAAATCAGAAGCAGCGACACTTTCAGTAAATACAGTAAGTACTTGTTGGCCTTACTATAGCTGTACAGTGTAGCATCAGTTGCCTGTATAATAAATCAGTAGCTTTTAGTGTATCAGAAGCTGATTTCTAAATCAGGAGTTATTGGTTGGCTCGTCTCTAGTATCTTGAACCTAGCGAATCAGTATCTATCACCTCTAGTAATAATAATTCTAGTCAACCAGGCGCTAACTCTGCTGAACCAGGAGTTGTTATATAGTAAATGAGGTATTAGTATTAGTTAAATACGCGCTATTATCATCACATATGTTGACGTCTTCTGTTTTATTAGATATAACTGCGCCTTATTTATCAAAGGCATGGGTTATTGTTAATACCACATGGGTTAAGGTTTCAAATTTATTGGAGGGGTCATCTACTAATGTACAAAATGGAACTACTGATTTATTGAACTCTGTACTTATTAAAGGGTCTGGAGAGAGAAAGGATGGATTTACTATTGCTTTACTGGAGAAACTAATACAATACGGTTCTCTAAACGGTGAGATATATCTCGCTTATACAGTAAGAATCGCCATACAGGGCTGTCAGCATTAGTCTGGACTGGACAACTAGCTTCTGCGACTTCAGTGTCCTTGTTCATTTAATTATAACAGTTGAGACTAAACAGAAACTGCGGGATGTACAATGATAACTGCGCCTTGATTTGTATAAAATGAAAGGGAAAAAGGAGTAAGGACGCTCCACACTTGGGCAATGTACCCTTACTACATGGAGAATGTATCATTACTACATGGAGAATGTATCATTACTACATGGAGAATGTACCCTTACTACATGGAGAATGTATCATTACTACATGGAGAATGTACCCTTACTACATGGAGAATGTTCCCTTACTACATGGAGAATGTTCCCTTACTACATTGGGAATGTTCCCTTACTACATTGGGAATGTTCCCTTACTACATTGGGAATGTTCCCTTACTACATTGGGAATGTTCCCTTACTACATTGGGAATGTTCCCTTACTACATGGAGAATGTTCCCTTACTACATTGGGAATGTTCCCTTACTACATGGAGAATGTTCCCTTACTACATTGGGAATGTACCCTTACTACATGGAGAATGTATCATTACTACATGGAGAATGTATCATTACTACATGGAGAATGTACCCTTACTACATGGAGAATGTTCCCTTACTACATGGAGAATGTTCCCTTACTACATTGGGAATGTTCCCTTACTACATTGGGAATGTACCCTTACTACATGGAGAATGTATCATTACTACATGGAGAATGTATCATTACTACATGGAGAATGTTCCCTTACTACATTGGGAATGTACCCTTACTACATGGAGAATGTTCCCTTACTACATGGAGAATGTATCATTACTAAATGGAGAATGTATCATTACTAAATGGAGAATGTTTCATTACTACATGGAGAATGTATCATTACTACATGGAGAATGTACCCTTACTACATGGAGAATGTACCCTTACTACATGGAGAATGTTCCCTTACTACATGGAGAATGTTCCCTTACTAAATGGAGAATGTATCATTACTACATGGAGAATGTATCATTACTACATGGAGAATGTACCCTTACTACATGGAGAATGTTCCCTTACTACATGGAGAATGTTCCCTTACTAAATGGAGAATGTATCATTACTACATGGAGAATGTATCATTACTAAATGGAGAATATATCATTACTAAATGGAGAATGTACCATTACTTTTGAATGTGGTTAAGTCAGACGCATTGTTGCTTACTGCGGAATGCGGAGATATTATGGGTGGGAATGAGTGACCCCTGTGCGCATTATTAGTGCAATATTAGTGCATTCCGCACCGCAGTAACTCCCATTCCGCCATGGGGCTCAGCGCCACCTGATCTCATTCATACATACCCCTGTGTAATAGCGCACAGACGGCCCAGCAGCACTGAGAATGATCCCTTTCCAACTTACTGTCCTGCCCTCCATGCCCCTAATGCCATATATATATATACTTTTTCCCTACGAACTGTTTGCCCCATTTCCCTGCCGCTATCTGTTTATTCTCTTTGGTCACAAGAACACAAGTTGCTCCAGTTAGCTGCGCACGAATCGCAAGTAGAAGAAGTGATGTAGTTTGGCCTTTCCAGCGATCCCTCCGCCCAGTCTGTGGCCGCAGCGGAGCTGTCCATAAGCGCAGTGCTGAAGCAGCTCCTTCCATTGGTCCCTTTCCCGACCCCTACACAATCCATTACGTGTATCCACATATATTTAGCTTTACTGACCAGACATAAAACCTCTGCAATCCTTCCCCCCCCCCCCCCCCCCCCCCCCCCCAATATTTCTGAAGCCCAGTGAAGTTTCTTTAGTATTGGTTTAGGGTTTAGTATTGGTATTGAGATGAAATTGCAACCCCCCCCCCCCAACTCTTTTATAATGTAACCTTCCAGCTGTTGTTGAAATGCCATTTCCAGCACCCCAGCAGGGTGGATTCTGGGACTTGTAGTCCAACTGTAGTTGAATTGAATACCTTGTTATAAAACATAAGGGACACTTAGTAGAAACTACATCCCATTGTTACTCTGAATTTCCCACTTACTACTGTGAGCCCTGGGGGGGGGGTCCCCTGTCCCCCGTCCCCCCTGTCCCAAAGGACAACTCTCTGGGGAATTCCTGCACAGGGGTATGTGTTTCTAAAACTCTCTGAGTCGATATTGGTTCAAAAAGTCGAATTTACGGGACCCGTTAAATACCCATTCCCCGATAAATGAATTCAAATAATTAACTTTTCATTGTTTACCTTAATAATTATATTATCTAAAGCCCCCCAATTACTGCCATTACACGTTTCATTCAGTCCAAAATTTTCCTTCAACGTCACAAGAATTATTTCGTCATTATTATTTTTTTTTATTTTTATTTTTTCGGAATTAAAACGGACACACAAAACACGACACTTCTAGTGCCCCACGCACTATTCACCTTTTTTTTTGTTTTCTACAAGCTTAAAATCAGTTATATTTTTTGTTGACATTTATCAGAGCCTTCGTAAAAAAAAAAATGAAAGTTGAGATTTAACCCCCCCCCCCCCACTTTGTTTGCAACAATATTTCTTCTCGCAACGTAGGGTTTTCGTTTAAATAGGTTTAAAAACGGTGATTGAAATAAACGAGATTACAAAAATAAAACGACATACACAATATAAATAAAATACATGTTTTTGAATGCGCACACGAAAAAAGAAATCGTTCGGAATCAACCAAAATACTGCATTTAGTTTTCCATATCGGTCGATTCAGAACAGGTGACACGATTTGTGTGTTTTTTTTGCATATTTATCGTTCCCCCCATCGCCTCTCCATGCACTTTTAATAAATAAATGACATGGCATAAAAATAATGAACAATCTGAGAATGTTAAAAACAGCTTCATGACACACAGATTTTTTTTTTTCGTTTTCTTTTTCGTTATTTTTTTTATCTCGATTGGTATTTTTTTTTCAAACCAATATTTATCACCGTTCGCTATAAGTTGTCGATGCGGGAGACTGAAATGTTTGCCAAGTGTCCCTTGAACCCCGGAGGTCTCTGAAAGCTTCACCCAACCGATACAACTACAAACTAAATAAACGACAGAAATTGCATTCGATTTCATCGGGATGAGACGAAAGCCGCTCAGACACCTCAAGGGTTAAACCAACATTGCACATTGTTACTCTTGGTCCCTATATAGGATGTATATAAATTATATTTGATCATTTTTTTTTGCATAGTTTTTCTATTACAATTTATTGCTTTATGCTCTCAATGTAACGGGAATTGAACTCCTGTCGCACACTGGCATACAAAGGGTGGCACAGTCGTTTCGTTTGGTACTATTGTCGCTTATACAACTCAGATTTGTTGTATTAATTTATTTGTAAACCAAAGACCAACAGCGACAGTGTTGCAGTCTGCTCTGCTTATTGACAACTGTTGGAACCTACTAACTATGCTTGGCCTATTGGTAGCAAGTGCGACAGTCGCACATTTTCACAGCTCAATTCCGACTGGGCAATGCGCAAGTATAGTGTATAGGGTGTTTAAAGATGGCGAAGGCGCAATCCTAGTACTAAATGATTGCTCCAGTTTTTATAGAAAGGGGGGAAAAGTCAGAATAATTTGATTATTTGTGTATTTAGGGACAGCCGCCTTAATCGCTATAATTGGTTGGTGAGAGCAGGGTATCAAGGGGCAGAGTATTGGGGTCTCTAATTGTGTATACATAGGGGGTATAAGTAAATTAATCCAGATATGTTGTACCTGTGCTACCCCATAACCAGTAGGGGAAAGTAATGGGGGCACCTAGAGCAACAAACCGCCCAGACGGGGCTTATTTGTAGAATAGTAGTTTAATAAGTTCCCAGTGGTCATTGGTCACCTAAACCAGCTATTGGTCGCTGAAGAGAAGAGTAAACCAGTGCAATAATTGGGTGTAAGCCAGTAGCGCCATCTAACACGACTCTTGGTTGTAAGCAATTGCATCTCTTGTCTGTTGCGACAGATGGTTCACCAAATGCACCTCGGCTCTAGGGCAGACAGGACAGACGTGTTACACTATGCGCCTCTTGTCTAGGGCACAAAGGGCAAATGGGTCATTGGGTGCAAATCAGCTCTAAGATATAAAGGGCAACTAGCCAACCTGAGCTCTGGGGCAAGTGGGTCACCCAATGCTCTAGGGCAGAATGGGCAAATCGGTTACCCAATGCTCTAGGGCAGAATGGGCAAATCGGTTACCCAATGCTCTAGGGCAGAATGGGCAAATCGGTTACCCAATGCTCTAGGGCAGAATGGGCAAATCGGTCACCCAATGCTCTAGGGCAAAATGGGCAAATCAGTCACCCAATGCTCTAGGGCAGAATGGGCAAATCGGTTACCCAATGTGCTCTAGGGCAGAAAGGGCAAATCGGTTACCCAATGTGCTCTAGGGCAGAATGGGCAAATCGGTTACCCAATGTGCTCTAGGGCAGAAAGGGCAAATCAGTCACCCAATGTGCTCTAGGGCAGAATGGGCAAATCGGTCACCCAATGCTCTAGGGCAGAATGGGCAAATCGGTCACCCAATGCTCTTGGGCTTTTAGGGCAGCATTTACCCAATAGGACTAATGGTGACCAAATGCACCTCGGCTCTAGGGCAGACAGGACAGACGTGTTACACTATGCGCCTCTTGTCTAGGGCAGAAAGGGCAAATGGGTCATTGGGTGCAAATCAGCTCTAAGACATAAAGGGCAACCAGCGAACCTGGGCTCTGGGGGCAAATCGGTCACCCAATGCTCTTGGGCTTTTAGGGCAGAAATCAGCATTTACCCAATAGGACTAATGGTCACCAAATGCACCACATCTCTAGGGCAACAAGGTGCCTGCAGGACTGTATCTTTACGGCAATTGTGATGGCTCTGCCCACCAGGCTCTGCCCAGCCACCATTGCAGAATCCTTGGCACAAATTGCACAGTCACACACACACACAGATATGTCAAAGAAGGGGACGTGGGTCAGTTATGGAAAAATGCATTGAGTTCCTCGTACATTGGGGCCCGGTCGTGATGTACGTGCATGTCGTAAGGCAACAGGTTCTCAGAGTGCACCCCACTGCGCATCCCAGAGGAGCTGAAGAGCAGGCCATGGCCGGAGGACCTGGAGGCCTGCAGGGCTGAATAGTGCATAGAGTAGTGATAATTCTTATCTTGGTCTGGGGACGAGTCCTGCTTGAGGGAGAAGTTGCCATTAATGCACAGTGGTGGGCTCAGCGGGGCGTCATACTCTGAGCTATTGTAGTCCGGAGACGTGTTGCCGTAAATGGAATCGTAATAGCCGTGGGTTCTGAGAGCATGGGAGCTGGCCATGGTGCTGGACTGGCACTGGGAGCCTGAGAGTCGGGGGCACTGGTAGGGGTAGGGGTGCATGGCAAAGGAAGAGTTGGGGCCGTGGTACCTCCCCGACTCCTGACCTTGCTCAGTGAGGAAATTCCTAGAGTTGAGTTGCAAACAGCCGGCCACAAGGTTGGTGGTGGGCTGCGACAATCCCTTACACAGGGTCTGCACATAGGCGACCAAGTCGGGCCTCTTGCCGGAGCGGAGGATCTCCGACAGGGCCCAGATGTAGTTCTTGGCGAGCCTGAGAGTCTCTATCTTGGAGAGTTTCTGGGTTTTGGAGTAACAAGGAACGACCTTCCTGAGGTTGTCAAGCGCGGAGTTCAGGTCGTGCATTCGGTTCCGCTCCCTGGCGTTGGCTTTCTGCCTCCGAACCTTAGACCTCTCGATTCGGGCTTTGGTCATCTTTCTCTTTTTGGGTCCCCGTTTTTTGGGCCTCTCACCATCCAGTTCCTCCGTCCCTTCTTCCTCCTCCTCCTCCTCTTCCTCCTCTTCCCCCATCATGTCACCGTCCTCCTTACTTTCACTCAGAGACCCTTCTGTTTTGCCATCCTGCAGAGACTTCTCCTCTTCCTCATCCTTATCGCTCATATCATCATCATCATCATCGCAATCCTCTGCCCAACTGGCGAATTTCTGCACCTCAGGGATCAGACTGGGCTCACTGAACAGCCGGGTCAACATGATTGCTGCGAATACAGGGAGCGAAACGTCAGGCACAGCCTTCACCAACACCAGTCAGTGTGCCCAGCAACCAGGCACAGAGATAGATAGATAGATAGATAGATGGATGGATGGATGGATGGATGGATGGATGGATGGATGGATGGATGGATGGATGGATGGATGGATGGATAGATAGATAGTAAGATAAATGATAGATAGATGGATGGATGGATAGATAGATAGATAGATAGTAAGATAAATGATAGATAGATAGATAGATAGATAGATGGATAAATAGATAGATAGATGATAGATAGATGATAAATAGATAGATAGATAGATAGATAGATAGAAGATAGATAAACAGATAGATAGATACATAGATGATAAATAGATAATGGATAAATAGATAGATAGATGGATAAATAGATACATAGATGATAGATAGATGATAAATAGATAGATAGATAGATAGATAGATAGAAGATAGATAAACAGATAGATAGATACATAGATGATAAATAGATAATGGATAAATAGATAGATAGATAGATAAATAAATAGATGATGGAATTATAGATACATAGATGATTTATAGAGAGATAGATAGATGATGGATAAATAGATAGATAGATACATAAATAGCTACATAGATGATAGATAGATAGATAGATAGATAGATAGATAGATAGATAGATACACAGACTGCACAGGTACATTATTAACTCTGGTGGTCAACGTTTTGGTCGTGTTGGAGGTCCCTGACTTCTTCAAGCAGGACCATAACCTTGACAGCAGAATAAACAGTTATTTGTTAACTCGCATATCATTCATCCGAATTGTAAATTTTGGTATCTATCATCTATCTATCTATCATCTATCTATCTATCATCTATCTATCTATCATCTATCTATCTATCAATCTATCTATCTATCTATCAATCTATCTATCTATCATTCATCTATCTATCTAATCTATCTCTATCTATCTATCTATAAATACACACACATAAGTATAGGTGCAATTGCACATGTAATAATACATTTATACTGTGGCATGTTAAAAAGCATTTAATAAAATACAGAAAAGTTTCTACAATATATACAGCAGAATTTAATCTATCTATTTATCTATCTATCAATCATCTATCTATTTTAATAAAAGGCGAAGGGATGGATAATCAGAACGCTTACAGTATGTGTATATCACCGAGCAGGGGACCGTACAACAACAAACACACAGGGCTAATTAATACGCAAGATCGCTAGATTTATCGCACTATTAACGGGCACAGTGCGAAGGGAGAAGAACTAGAGACAGGGCTGCCCGAATCCTAAACATTAACCCCCCCCCCCCCCCCCCCCGCCAATTCACAAGATTCTTCCGGCATCTGATTAGAATTAATTGGCTTTCAATTTAGCCATCACTGCACCAAATTAAAGGCTGTCAAATAATGTTGATAGATCCAATTATTATTTCATTATAGGATCCCAATTTGCCTGCCCCTGCGGTTTGTATAAGGGAATGGGAACTGTGTAACATGTACAGGCAGAGGGTGGGCACCCACAGAGGCCAGCACCCAATAACAGCCAGACACAGCTGGGGCACACTGGGGGGGGGGAATAGGCACACACCGGGGGCCACAGTCTGGCCTCATATATACACACAGAATTACAATGAGACTATGGCTTCACATGTATGGATTCACTGAGAGAAGAAATAAAGAAATTATAAAAGAAAAATATCTAGATAAATGGAAATAGATAGATAAATAGATATAGATTCGAGATCGCTAGAAATAAGAAAACGATGATGACAGAAGAATGTATAACAGAGATATAGAAAAACAAAGACAGATAAAACACATGACAGCTAGACAGCAGGTTAAGTAAATAGATATATCCATACATAGATAGAAATTAAGCAAACAATAGATATAAATAAATGGGCGAATAGATTCCACGCCAATAAGGATTCGATCGCGGTCATTTATCCGACTCCCATACTAATTAGTAATTACGTTAAAATACATATTTGGCAGCCATAGAATATACCGCAATCCAGAACAGGTTATCGGGGTTTTTAGGGTAAAGTGAATCTCACCGGTTTATTGTATATTTATATATATCGATTATATCAATCATCATCGATATATCTCCGTTCGGACATATCTTCTCTATATAATATATGAATGATACAGGCAAGCTTAATATATATATAATGATAGATATAGATACACATATATATATAAATATAGTATAGCTTTCTATATGGTCTGCCTATAGATAGATCTATCCAATATATGTCGGGCATCCTTCCTGTAGCGGTCGGACAGACAGACAGACAGAGACGGGTTGCCATTGTATTCTCCTCTCTCCCGTCTCTGTTCAGGCAGATCCAGCAGCACCCCGATCCTACACGATCCCCCCCATACAGAGCAATGGGATCAGCTGCAAGGTTAGGGCTCATTCTGATGAAAGAAGATCCGTCCTGGGATGAGACGCTCAGTAGGGCATTTAGCGCAGAAATGAATAAAAAATAGGGGTGGTTGGGGGGCATCCCGGGCACAGGGGTCTGCGCTTCCCCCCTCACTCCAAGTTGGAGAGGCTCCTTCTGAACCCAACTTACCTCCAGAGCTAGGCGATGGGCAAATTTATGACATGGTTCATAGCATCTTCTGGGAGTAGAACATTCTCCTTGAGGTTCTCAAGCTCCTTCAGAGTGCAATCCAAAAGGAGGAGAGGGTGGCATGTCTACCGAGTCAGGGTACCAGCTCTGATGCCAGGCCATATGGTTGGCACGTCATCCGCAGCAGCGATCACACGGGAGAATCTGATTGACGGGCGGTTGGATTGAGGGAGATTTGGCTCCCTGGGGGGGAGGACTTACCATCTGTCACTCTTCTAAAAAAATGCAAGAAGAAGAAGAAGGAAAAAAAAAAAACTAGGAGAGAAGCATGGATCGTACCAATCTCCAGATCTGTGGGCACACTGCAAAGTGAGAGGGATAGGGGAGGGGGCAGCCAGTGGTACCTACCTACCAACAGCAACTGGGGCAACCCACCCTGCCAATGATGGGGAAAGGAAAAGAATGGGATTTAAGAATATGCCCAGATCAGGGGGCACACTGCAAAGTCTGAGGGAGAGGGATAGGGGAGGGGGCAGCCAGTGGTACCTACCTACCAACAGCAACTGGGGCAACCCACCCTGCCAATGATGGGGAAAGGAAAAGAATGGGATTTAAGAATATGCCCAGATCAGGGGGCACACTGCAAAGTCTGAGGGAGAGGGATAGGGGAGGGGGCAGCCAGTGGTACCTACCTACCAACAGCAACTGGGGCAACCCACCCTGCCAATGATGGGGAAAGGAAAAGAATGGGATTTAAGCATAGTTATAAAGGAATATGCCCAGATCAGGGGGCACACTGCAAAGTCTGAGTGAGAGGGATAGGGGAGGGGGCAGCCAGTGGTACCTACCTACCTCCAGCAACTGGGGCAACCCACCCTGCCAATGAAGGGGAAAGGAAAAGAATGGTTATTTAAGAATATGCCCAGATCAGGGGGCACACTGCAATATCTGAGGGATAGGGGAGGGGGCAGCCAGTGGTACCTACCTACCTCCAGCAACTGGGGCAGCCCACCCTGCCAATGAGGGGGATAAGAAAAGAATGGGATTTAAGCATAGTTATAAAGGAATATGCCCAGATCAGGGGGCACACTGCAAAGTGAGAGGGATAGGGTAGGGGGCAGCCAGTGGTACCTACCTACCTCCAGTAACTGGGGCAACCCACCCTGCCAATGAGGGGGAAAGGAAAAGAATGGTTATAAAGGGATATGCCCAGATCAGGGGGCACACTGCAAAGTCTGAGGGATAGGGGAGGGGGCAGCCAGTGGTACCTACCTACCTCCAGTAACTGGGGCAACCCACCCTGCCAATGAGGGGGAAAGAAAAAGAATTGGATTTAAGCATAGTTATAAAGGAATATGCCCAGATCAGGGGGCACATATATACAGCCACAATGGGGGCGTTTAAACAAATCATGGTGGGCTTATACATTGCCACAGGGGGCTAATAGCAGAGGCCACACTGGGTACAATGTCACTGCTGTCCATCACTCCCACATCCTCTTACATACACATATAAACTCACATAGCAGATACCCTTACAGGGGGCAACGTCGGCTATGCACTCCCATTCACTCCTATCCAAGTGCTGCCATGGTCACTGGAACATAAATATCCATCTCTACATATATGTGGGAATGTGTATGGTCACACAAAGAACCTGTCAGTGCTACACTAGGAAACCAGTGATAGTAAAATAGGCAAAAATAAAAATAAGTACCCAGCATAGCCCATTGATATGATAGAGGTGTATGCCTGATTATTCTGCCCCCATTGTGGCATCGCAGGCCCAGTTGGCATGGTGTGGGGGAATGAATCAGGTGCTGGTGTGTATGGGGGGGGGGGGGGTGTTGTTTCACAGAGCCCCAGTGTGATCACCACAAAGAGTGGAGATTTCTGCTGTTCCCCATCACAGAGATGTGAGATAGGTATGAGAAAAAAGGAGCTTGGAGGGTTGCCAAAAACCTGCTACTATAAAATCACCCCCACCCCTCACCCACATCACACGCTCCCCCCTCCCACACATTCACATAGATCTCTCACACACACTGATCACACACATACCCTTACACCAGCACTATTCTGCGCCTTACACACTCACACACCCTGCCCCGCACACACACACTATCAAAATCAAAATGGGAGTTTAGAGATTAATACATAAAAAAACTCACCCACGTTCTATTCGTTCCTATGGGATTTTGTTAGAACCGTATTTATCAAATGGCGAGTTCTAACTTTCACCCATTGATAAATAGGCTTCTAAAAATCCCATAGGGATGAATAGAACGTGGGTGAGTCTTTTTATGTATTAAGCTAACCCTGCCCCGAGGCTATTCTGTGTAACATATCAGTAACATGCAAGTTACATTTTCAGTTTCATGTTATTATTATTAACATTTATTTATAAAGCGCCAACATATTCCGCAGCGCTGTACAATAAGTGGGTTACATACATTGGACATACAGAGTAACAAATAAAGCAATCAGTAACCGATACAAGGGGTGAAGAGAGCCCTGCCCAAAAGAGCTTACAATCTACAAATAGCCATATATTTAAGGCCATTTTCACCGTAGCAACAGAACCAATACCTAAAGCGCATAAAAAGTTGCATTATCAGCAATAATCAGCCTAGCTCTCTCCATATAGAGCTTATATACACGATTATCTATTTCATATGGAACGTTTGTATCATTATTCACACCGGCACCTACATCAGCTCCCCCCTTGGCAATTAGATTGCATGCTCTATGGACAAAAGACATATTGTGCCTGAATACCAGACAGTGTAGTTTGCAATATAAGAACAAATCAATAATTCTAATGGCCCAAGGTGGTAACAATGAGCAAAATCTATGCTAGCCCACCACTAGCCATTCACAATACAAGGTTTTCAGGTTTATTTTTGCTTTTTACATAGGGAGTTACAGGCCAGCCTAGAATGGTGAATGGCGGCAGTTTTGGAGCGATGAAATGACTGCATATACGCCAACTGCTTCAGCTGGCCCTGGGCCAATCCGTCTATCAGTGGCCCCATGTGTGGCCGGCTTTAGGGGGAGCGAGCTGGATGCTGGGTTGCACCGGAAGCAGAAAGTAGATACAGTAATGTCAGTGGCCATAATACGGGCTCTTTTAGTCACTGTGGGCACAGGGGTAGGTGCAAATATGGGCACTAATTTAATTCTGTAAATACATATATATATATATATATATATATATACAAATGTGTATACAGAAAGCATTTATACCATGCAACTGTAACATTTAGTTATAACTTTGTAGCACATAGTGGTAGGTACCCTTTGCCATCTGTACCTGGCTGCTGTTTATTCTGCACCAACACCCACTGTCACCCACCGACACCCAGACCCATCCCACATGTACTGACAGGCTGGTGTATCATTTGCACCAAGTAATACAGGCATGGGATCCCTTATCCGGAAACCCATTATCCAGAAAGTTCCGAAATACGGAAAGGCCATCTCCCATAGACTCCATTATAAGCAAATAATTCTGATTTTTATAAATGATTCCCTTTTCTCTGTAATAATAAAACAGTACCTTGTACTTGATCCCAACTAAGATATAATTACCCCTTATTGGGGCAGAACAGCCCTATTGGGTTTATTTAATGGTTAAATGATTCCCTTTTCTCTGTAATAATAAAACAGTACCTGTACTTGATCCCAACTAAGATATAATTACCCCTTATTGGGGCAGAACAGCCCTATTGGGTTTATTTCATGGTTAAATGATTCCCTTTTCTCTGTAATAATAAAACAGTACCTGTACTTGATCCCAACTAAGATATAATTACCCCTTATTGGGGGCAGAACAGCCCTATTGGGTTTATTTCATGGTTAAATGATTCCCTTTTCTCTGTAATAATAAAACAGTACCTGTACTTGATCCCAACTAAGATATAATTACCCCTTATTGGGGGCAGAACAGCCCTATTGGGTTTATTTCATGGTTAAATGATTCCCTTTTCTCTGTAATAATAAAACAGTACCTGTACTTGATCCCAACTAAGATATAATTACCCCTTATTGGGGGCAGAACAGTCTTATTGGGTTTATTCAATATTTAAATGATTTTAGCAGACTTAAGGTATGGAGATCCCTTAGCAAAGATCCCTTATCTGGAGAACCCCAGGTCCCGAGCATTCTGGATAACAGGTCCCATACCTGTACCTACAATAAGACAGCAGAATATTCTTTTTGTGGGTACCTTAGCAATTATACCTATTTTGAACCCCAATCCAGGCCTTTGGTACCTTAGTAGTGAATCACCCTTTGCCTTGTGGCAGTTGTAGAGATGAAATTGGATTTGGCAGATGCCAGGAGAATACTACCTGCCTGCATTAATGACTCTGTAGGGGTGAGGGGGGAATAATAGCCAAGGACTACTTGTTTGGGCCTGGACTACATTGTACAATAGCATTCTTGGCAATTATGTGCCAAGTGAGGTCCCTACAGAATGGGTTTGCTGAGATGGGAGAGAGAGAACTTGACTGGGCTGCACAGAACCTTCATCTCAGCCCAACTGGCACCTGTGGGATATTGGAACCTCAACTGGGAGGCAGGCCTGATCCCCAACATCAGTGCCCAACCTCACTAATAATACTCTTGAGGCTGAATAGAATAAAGTTCTATGTTTAATGTTCCGGAGTCTAGCAGAAAGCCTTCCCAGAGCGCAGTTACGTAGATTAGAATGTAAGCTCTGTGGGACAGGAATCTCCTGCCTCTTGTCTCGTAACACTTAGAATTTAATCTATACATTGTGTACAGTTAGTATTCTATTATTGTTCCCTGTTTGAATGCCCAGCCCCATGTACACTAGTAGTGGTATATAAATAAATATACACCTATGTAATTATCATTTCTATTGTATTTTATTGACCGCCCTATCAAACCCACATTAACTGTTTACACGCTGGGAGCTCCCATGCTTCCTAGCCATCAGTTCTGTACATTATAAGCAACGTGTCGGGACAATATCGCTGCAACAGATCCGGCATTGAATATTTTGGAATATTTTGGAAAGAGATGCAGTCCTTGTACTCAAGTAAAAATCTTTTCCCTCCTGCACTACCATCCAGCCTTCTCTTACCTCCCATCCCGCAAACCAAACGTTGACACACTCAAGGCTGTATTTATATATATATATCACTATTCTCCAATAAACTATTGAATTTTGTGATAAGTCCTGGGTGGAGCAGTCCATCTTTTGATCGATTATATATATATATATATATATATATATATATAGGCGCTGGAGGGCCTGTGCATAGGGTGGCAGCCTTAAGGTCCCCATACACGAACCGATTGGACCGATTCGGCAGCTTATCGGCCCGTGTAGGGGCAGAAACGAGCGGCCTGGCCGACCGATATCTGGCCTGAAATTGGGCAGATATCGATCGGCAGGTTAGAAAATTCAGTCGGATCGGGGACCTCATTGGCTTGTTGATGCGGTCCCCAAACTGACTACCCCATTTACGGCATTGGGCCAAACGATCAAATTAATTTTTTTTTATCTACTCGCTCCCCGATATCACCCACCTGTAGGGTAGGCTCGGTCGCGATCTCGCCAAGCAAGTGGATCTCAACGTGTATGGGGCCCTTTTAGGTGGGTGCCTATATAATTAATAATGAAAAAAAAAATAGAAACCCTCCACAGCCATGTCCATATGTAACTGGCCCAATCCAGCGGCGGAGCTGAGCCCGGTGACTAGGGCAGCTCCTATATACAGTGCTGGACATGCTGTTACATACAGTATTTATCCAGGTCTAGTAACGATAAAACGAAAAGATGAGTCCAAACACGCCGGACAGCAGGATAGACACTTTAAAAAATCAGCTTTATTTGTTCCATTAAAAACATCACGCCTGACGCGTTTCGTGCGCAAGCGCACTTAATCATAGGCAGAAGGCAGGTAAGTTACATCACAATTAAATCGCTATGCTAATGAAGCGCATTATATTTAAATCACATTATATTAATGATGCACTTCACGTTTAAATAACTTTAATAACACATATATCAAAAGAACATTACCAAATAAAAATAACAAACAGGTCTAGTAACCCACTAATATTTGCCGACCAGTAAATGCTGCATGCTGATTGGCTGCTACTAGTAGTTTACTTTGCGCTTACCTGGAATGTAAGGTTCAGTTTATATATGGGATCTCTCCTCTGAAATATCTGCTCCAGGGGTACCAATATATCAGCTTTAATATCTCTATAATTGGATAGTGACAGGTCTGCACTGGGAGACAAAATAGGCCCTGGCATTGCAAGTACCCAGTTTCAGCCAGGGTCGGACTGGGGGGTGAAGGGCCCACTGGGGCTCCTGTCCCAGGGGCCCTGCAGGTGCCCACAGCCAGGCACGTCCCCTAACCCCCCTCGCAGGGCCCCCCACCCAACGTCCTCCTCCGAGTGCGTAAATTTGACGCGTCAGGGGAGGAGGGGAGGGGGAGCACCGGCAAGGGTCGGACTGGGCCGCCGGGGCCCACTGGAATTTTTCCCGGTGTCCGGCGGCCCAGTCCGACCTTGGTTTCAGCCGCAGAACCTTGGTCAAACTGGGCCAGTGGGACACTGGGAAAAAACCTGATCCCCACCTGCCGCTCCTTGCTGCCCCACAAGTAGAGGGAGAAGGGCCTGGCAGTGGGTAAGCAGGCAGTTGGGGCCCCTGAAGGGGTATGGGGGTGGTCCCTGGTGTAGCAGACTCGCTAGGCCTCTCACACCCCAGTCTGACCCTGTGCAAAACCCTCTGCCCACCAAACCATTTGGCCTTTTATGCCCATGTTAAAGAAAGAAAAGTGGGAGAGGCAGGAGATTAGGACAAGGAATCAGAGAAATGCAATAATAAAGGAATGTAAAGGAAAAACAGAAGGTGAGAGAAGGTTTTCTTGTGGGATCCCAGTCTGACGCGGCAGAGTTGTGAGTGTTAAAGTAATTTCATTGAAATAGGTTAATGCTTTCACTTAAACATTCAATTACCACAATATCCCATAGGGAGGGACAACGATATTTCACACTGTGCGCCACTTGCCTGTGCCACTCATACCCCTCTGGACTCCCTGTTACAGCCCACGGACCATAAAGGGGACTCGTAGGGCACTGGAGGAGAACAAGGCAGAACCTAGTGGTGAGGGGAACGAGGGAACACAGAAATACAGTATATGCAATTCAGAAAAAGCCTATAAAAGCCAAATGCTTTGGATGATTGCACTAGGCCTATAGGTGTTGGATTCTGCCACTAAACTGGATACTACAAATGAGCTGACCCAATGGCGGCTGAGGGTCCACAGCGGGTCCAGATGGATGAGCAGTTTGAATATTTGCACAATAGAATGTGTACCTGGGGGCAATCGGTAACATTTAGCATTGCGGCACAATAACTTGTAGGTGTCCCTCGTATTATGGAGCTGATATATAGAACTGCTTTCATTGGGATTTAAAGAAAACACACACAGGGTCGGGCTGGTGTGCCAAGGTGCCAGAGGGTCTCCAGGTGGGCCCCAGCCTAAAGGTGGTAGATTTCAGCTGCCGATTGGGGTCCTTCAAACTGATTTGGCAGCTTATCTGCCCGTGTATGGGCACCCCGATGGGCCTACCCGACTGATATCTGCCCTAAAGTTGGGCAGATTTCAATCAGATTTAATTTTTCCGTCAGACCATGATGGCTCATTCATGCTGTCCTTGGTTCTACAGCCTATATACCCACTGTTTAAATTCGATCTTTTGGCCTTAGGGCCAAACTATTAAATTAGCCTGATATTGCCCAACATAGGTGGGCACATCAGGAGAAGATTTGCTCACTTGGCAAAGTATGGGCACCTTTAGTCTAGACAATACCCCTCAGCCCTTTCTTTTTTTTCCACCATAGGTCTACATGACACCTTACTATTTTCTACTTTTATTGCCGTGAGAATAATGTCAGCTTCTTTGGCGGGCCCTAGGAGGCCCAGTCTGATGCTGGTTAAGCAGTGTGATTGCTATTGTCTATACCAGCAGTCTAAGCACCCACTATTCTATGCAGGTGGTCAGTTGAAACCCTATAGGTGGCCCGGCAAAACCCAAAGAAGTATCAGCATGGAAATCACCCACTCACTGTGTCAACTTCCAGATGGAAACAGGGCCTGTAGGTTTGATATGGGCTAAGAAGATCCTAACCAAATAATAGACCTCAGGGAATTAAATCTAAGAATCTCAATCACCTCTGGTATAAAGTATTGCTTGGCTTGTAGTGCCCCCATAGAGAATCTTCTAGAGATACAATGGTTTGGTATTGAGCCAGGGATAATAATATGGATTCTGCTGGACTTTCACTTCCATCCCAGTTCACACTCAGTACAAGTGAATAGGGATACACAATTTAGGATTAGGATTCAGTTCAGTATTCGGCCAAATTTTTTACAGGGGTTTGGCCGAATCTGAAAATAGTGGATTGGGTGCATCCCTAACATACAATGGGGGTGCATTTCATACGGTGGAGATGCTTTGGGGCTTCTGACACACCAACTGCCTCTCTGACCTTGGGCACATTGCTGTAGGGATCTCCATGTTGTGGTGGGCACATTGCTGTAGGGATCTCCATGTTGTGGCCCTTCACCGATCCCAGTAAGGGGGCTCTAGACCCAGGTTGGGCTTTGGCATTCTGCATTGTTTCCTTCTTGTATCCCACCTAGCTGCCTCTCTGACCTTGGGCACATTACTGTAGGGATCTCCATGTTGTGGTGGGCACATTGCTGTAGGGATCTCCATGTTGTGGTGGGCACATTGCTGTAGGGATCTCCATGTTGTGGTGGGCACATTGCTGTAGGGATCTCCATGTTGTGGTGGGCACATTGCTGTAGGGATCTCCATGTTGTGGCCCTTCACCGATCCCAGTAAGGGGGCTCTAGACCCAGGTTGGGCTTTGGCATTCTGCATTGTTTCCTTCTTGTATCCCACCTAGCTCCCTTCCCTCTCCTTCCCTCTCTCTCCCTTTGTTCCATTCTATCCTATTAACATCTCTCCCATCTGTTTAAATTCCCATTACACATTCTTCTTGCTAAGATCAATCCTTATAGTTCCCCAGCACCTGATCAGATGATGACTCCCTGCCTTTGCCACCTCGGTAACTCACATGCCCCCATTATCGGAGATGCCACCCCTCATCCTTGGTGGGCAGCAGCAGCGGCAGCAGCAGGGCATTATTTCTGCTACTCTCACACACATTTGTCTGCCAGCCAAATCCCTGGGCACCGCAATCTGCGCAGTGCTGATCACACATGCTGCCTCCCTAGCACACATTTCCCCTTCCCTACATCTCAATTTATCCTGCCATTGGAAAGGAAAGGGCTCGGGGGCATCTTCAGGCTCTTGGTACAATCCATAGGGTCAGGCAGGAGTAACAGCTGAACTTAACCTATATCTATAGTTATGGATGCGAACTGTGCCGTGGGCAGCAATACCGCCATCATTCCCTCTCTAATTAATTAATATACAATGTATTAATACACTTATTGCACCTGTGAAAATATCCACATTACAGTGTACAGACAAGAGAAAGGAAGGCTGGCCATACTGAGTCTGGAACATGGAGGCACGGGTTCAATTCCCACGTCGGCTTCTCCCGACCTCGAGCAAATTCATTCGCCACTCTGTGCCTCGGGCATGAATTCTGATTGTTGGCTTTGCAAGAAACCAGGCAGAATAATCTATCCATTGTATCCATTATACAGAAACTGCTACATAATATAATATTACAATATACAATTGGTGCCTTTTCTACAACCAAGGGTGGGACTATTGTACGGTAGAGTAGAAATGGCATTGGCACAGGGACTACGGCATAACTATCTGGGGGTAAAGGGGGCATTATAAACAGTCTAAAAGGCATATTATATTGTTTAATAGTTACTATATATTAGTAGTATAACCCTCCATCTGTTGTTGTTGAACTTTCAGCCCACCGAACACCGTAGGCAGTCGGGGGATACTGGGAGTTGTAGTTCAGCAACTGGAGATGGATAACCCTCTCCTCTGCAGATGGAGCCCCATCTTTTTCCTGCATTACCAGGGGCCCCCTTGCTATTCTGGCCCCTGGACAAGGGCCCCCAGTAAAGGCTGATCTCATTTGTCTGTATTGTTACAAGTCTCCATATGTCTGATCATTATGGTACAGAGCGCAGGAACGCCCTGGTGCATTCTAAAGGAGAAATAATTGGTAGAAGCCGCACTATGGTATGGGGCTACCGCAGATGTTCGCTTTAACCATTTCTGTTCTCTGTGTACCTTTGTGTGTGACTAATAAGTATCCCAGTGTGGAGGCAAGTGCAGGATGAAAGCACCCCCCCAGATACACACGCATGATGCCCTTACCTGCCCCCCAACAGCTGCATACCATATAAATAATGGATGATTATAGGAATAATATATACAAACCTGTATCCTACTTATAAGTAGGCTTCCCACTTACTTTCCCTAGAAATATTAATTAAGAGATAGCTGCAAGGATAGCGCCTGGAGCTGCCATACTGTTTGATGTTAGAGCCACTGGGTAAATCCAACTGGAAGACTGTAGCGAAACAGTGACACCTAGTGGTCGTGTAGCCATGAAAAATGGCTGGAATCTCGCTTACCTGTAAAGATACACGGCCTTTGTTGTATACAGCAAGAATTGAAATATGAATTCATTGCTAGTTAGGCATAAGATATAGGCAAAGGGGCCCCTGGAGGGGTGGCCCCTGGGATTGCAGCCCCGGTGGGTCCCACACACCCCAGTCCATCCATGTTACTTTAGTAAACACAGTAAATATCCTTCTGTTTCAATTATCCACTGTGATTTGGAAATAAAGAAACCCACCCAAACTGTATTTATTTAGTCCCGTAATTCTTATGGGAACTGGATTCCCAGAGACAATTTCTTGTGGGATCTCTGTTCCCTTTCCATGTACTTCCACCTCTGCAGTAAGTGTACATTATACTGATCAATTATGGATTGGGAAGACAACAACATTACGTAGCTTTTCTTGTGGAATATAATGTCATTGTCTGAGGAGATGCTGCATGCAAGGGCTTTCTACCCTGTATCATGACATAACTCAGGTATGGGATCTGTTATTCAGAAAGCCCCGACTTAGGGGAAGGCCATCTTCCATAGACTCCATTTTAATATAATAATTCAGATTTTAAAAATGATTCCATTTTCTCTGTAATAATAAAACAGTACCTGTACTTGATCCCAACTAAGATATAATTACCCCTTATTGGGGCAGAACAGCCCTATTGGGTTTATTTAATGGTTAAATGATTCCCTTTTCTCTGTAATAATAAAACAGTACCTGTACTTGATCCCAACTAAGATATAATTACCCCTTATTGGGGCAGAACAGCCCTATTGGGTTTATTTCATGGTTAAATGATTCCCTTTTCTCTGTAATAATAAAACAGTACCTGTACTTGATCCCAACTAAGATATAATTACCCCTTATTGGGGCAGAACAGCCCTATTGGGTTTATTTCATGGTTAAATGATTCCCTTTTCTCTGTAATAATAAAACAGTACCTGTACTTGATCCCAACTAAGATATAATTACCCCTTATTGGGGCAGAACAACCCTATTGGGTTTATTTAATGGTTAAATGATTCCCTTTTCTCTGTAATAATAAAACAGTACCTGTACTTGATCCCAACTAAGATATAATTACCCCTTATTGGGGGCAGAACAGCCCTATTGGGTTTATTTAATGGTTAAATGATTCCCTTTTCTCTGTAATAATAAAACAGTACCTGTACTTGATCCCAACTAAGATATAATTACCCCTTATTGGGGCAGAACAGCCCTATTGGGTTTATTTAATGGTTAAATGATTCCCTTTTCTCTGTAATAATAAAACAGTACCTGTACTTGATCCCAACTAAGATATAATTACCCCTTATTGGGGGCAGAACAGCCCTATTGGGTTTATTTCATGGTTAAATGATTCCCTTTTCTCTGTAATAATAAAACAGTACCTGTACTTGATCCCAACTAAGATATAATTACCCCTTATTGGGGCAGAACAGCCCTATTGGGTTTATTTCATGGTTAAATGATTCCCTTTTCTCTGTAATAATAAAACAATACCTGTACTTGATCCCAACTAAGATATAATTACCTCTTATTGGGGCAGAACAATCCTATTGGGTTTATTTCATGTTTAAAATTGGGGTGGATAGTGGGCAGGCCAGGGGCTAAAGTATTAGGATGAGCCCTGGTCTTGGCAGGTGTTTGCCGGCTATGGCCAGTAAGATATGGCCAGTTGGCAATGCTAGGGAAGCATAACAGTGGGTAAAGCCAAAACAGATGAATAGAAGAAAGACAAAGAAAAACGATATTGAGTGGACAAGGAATCCATTAATGGAACGCTGGATATAAATGAGAATGGAAAACTATAAAGTATGGAAGGCAAGGGAAAACAGTTAAGGCCAGAGGTGCCCCGAGGTGGCGTTTTCATTAGACACAATAAGCACATTCCCATTAGACACACAGTTCTGAGTTGCCTGTAGATAACCATTAATGAAGGAATTTTACAATATTTTCTCAAGCACTGGAGAGCTTTTCATTTTCTGCTGGATTGCCATTATCTTGTCTTCTTATCAGGACTTATTGTGCAGGACTAACCAACCAGGATCAGCCATTGGGGGTTATGTAATAAAACACACTAAGTTTGCCCCGGTGCGGTAACCCCTAGCAACCAATCAGCAGGTAGCATTTACTGGTCACCTGTTTAGAAACAAACATCTTATTGGTTGGTATGGGTTAGTGAACCTGGGCAAACTTAGTGCCCTTTTTACCTATAGGGGATGACTGTGACATCTAAGGGTCTAACGGGCAAAATTGATGGGTTGTGGTTGAAAGATATGTCGTTGGAATGTGCTTCTATAATCCTGCCCTCTGGATTTTGGGGTCCCAGGTTCAGTTCTAGCCCAGGGCACAATCTGCAAGGAGTTTGTATGTTCTGGATACTATGTTCTGTGGGTTTCCATTTTCCTCCCATATCCCAAAAACATACAGGCAGGTTAATTGGTGAAAAGGAATAAAGGCTCAGTGGGTAAAATAACCACTGCCAGTGTATTTTATACAAGTAAAGTGCTAGATATAAATACAGAAACTTTCCCTTTAATGCCGGAAATGAACAGGATCCTCTGAGTGATTCACAGATGCCAATTCCGTGACTTCTACATGTGCCGCACCAACTGCGCAACATGTTATTTGCAGGATTCTCCATCACACGACCTTTGTACTGAACCATTAACTCATTCCATTCCATCGTTAGAGGGCTAATGGCTGGATACATGTTCCCTTTTACATTCTTTTCATATTAAACTAGTGGTTACATAGAGAGTGCCTTACGGAGTGTGTGCCATAGGTATGTATAGGGTTAAATCCCCCTGTAGTTTTGCCCCATAAAGGAATATTGTCCCGGGATCCTTATAGCTCTGAAGCGTCCCTGTTTGGGCACGGCTGCCCTGCTCTGTCTGTATAGGAAGGGACTGGGATTACCATGGAGTAAGGGCTGGGGATGGAGGGGGCACAACCTCAAATGTTCCCATATTTAGCCTTCCATTGTACATTGGTCAATCCCCCCCTTTTTTTGTATGTCTGAAGCAAGTTTAACCAGCTCAGTCGCACTTCCATTATAAATTCTTTTAATTACTCTCCATCAGGGGGTGTTTGGGGCCCACTGGGGCTGCTACCTGGAGGCCCCCCACCCCAATCACATCATCAACCCCCCCTCCTCCCACCACATACGACACTTCCACCTTCGTCCATGATGGGGGACAAAGCGCCGGCATCTGCAGTTGATGGAGGAAGCAGACTTGGTCAGCAAGACCACAGGGCCTACAAGGGCCATTGGACCCACCAGGATTTTTCCCAGTGCCCCACTGGCCCAGTACAACACTGTTCTCCATAACTCTTATTGCATTAGGATCAAACCCCTTATCGAGCCCATAATAATGGTGTTGGGGGCCAAGATATATCATTTCAGGGTTATGGCACACACAGTGCCAAGCATAGGGCTACCACCTTTTTGCACAGTTAAGGTTGAGTCTGCAAGGGGGTGGGGCTGTGATGTAAATGGGGAGGGTCATGATGCGCCAGGTTGGATTTGTGAAGTCAAGAGCTTAATCCAGAGGGAATTTGGCAAGTAGGGCAGATGTTTACCAGCAAGAACCTTGTCAGTAAATTGATAGCACCAGTCCGGCCTTGGCAGGTAGCCACCCAAGCATGGCATCCACCTGTCAGGGCTCACATAGGGCAGATTTTGGCTCAAAAATGTGAACCTTCACGTTGGATTGGAGCCAATAGTCCGTTCTCTGCCGCCATTTTTCTCTGGTGGACAAAATGCCAAGTTAGTTTCCACCACTGCCTGTTCCTGTATGTACAGAATTCAGCCTTGTCTTCATAAACACAGCATTGGGGGATGAATTCTAGGCTGCAAAACTCTCACAGGGCTAATATTTCCCCTACAGACGCATCATTTCCAACACTCGGTTAGTGGACCCCACAGAAAAATGATCCAGCTTGTGCCCCCCTTCTAATAGTTCAACAACAACACAAAGCTGGGCAGCAAATCTCACGATCATTTTGCCTATGAGTCCTAGGTAAGGAAGCCCTACTGGTTCAGTCTGGGTTCCATACAATTTCAGACGGACCCTGAGACAAGAGGCTTTGCTGGCCTGCTCAAATGCAAGTACAACTGTAAATCTCTGCTGCACCTACAAGACGTTACACTGTATGGAATGGCAGCCTTTCTAACAACACAAGCTCTCACTGCCAACTTAACTCATTCTGTCTGAGTGTCAGTTTTCCACCATATTTTGAACCAAACGGTGGCCAAATCCCAACTCCTGGCGCTGCTCCAACCACATGATCAGAGGCTGAATGCTATTATAATAAGAACAGGAAGATATCAGTCAACATGGGACATAAAAATCAGTTCTGTGTCTGACACCAGGTCACTTGTCCGACATACTTGGTCACCAGAGAGAGGAGGGCGCCGGGCTGGATGTGCCACTATTTGCCATGTAGGCGCAGTATGTTTTGGATTAACAAGAGCTGCTTGGCATCACTCGCACAAAGCCCACCGGGGATCAGAACAAGTGCACAACTCCCCCGTCTCCCGGGCAGATGGTCACAGTTCAGTTCTATTTCATGGGAGAATTCTGTGTTCTGTGCCTGGAAAACTGAGAGAGAGAGTGACACATACAGACTGCCCGAGAATAACAGAAAGAGACTGACACACACCGACTGACTGACTGAGAGAGACACACAAAGACTGACAGGGAATAAAAAGACTGACTGGAGATAAGATAGAGACTGACGCACAGAGAGAGACTGGCACAGACAGGGAATGAGCGTCACACAAAGAGACAGATAAAAGAGAATTAGAGAGAGAATATGTGAATGACAGATAATGTGAGAGACACACCAAAGGAATAAGGGGGGCATTAACTAATGTTCCAATTTTATTTTTTTACCCTTCATATTTTTTTGCGTAAAATATAATTTTTTTTCACCATTTAATATGCGTCAAAACTGCGACAAATCCAAAAGTCAAATTGTAGATTGTGATGTAGAAGTCAATGGCCGCTGCCCTTTATCAATCCGCTAATGTTTCTTTGCACCGGGATTTTTAACTGTTTTTTTATCATTTATCCGACAAAATGAAAAAGTCAAGTTTTTGCCTTTTTTCCATGTTTTTGGACATGCTTTCTTTACAGGGCTGTTTTAATAAATCACTCGGCATTGGTAGTTTTAGAGAAAATGTTTATGTGTGGTTTTTAAAACCTCTAAAACCATGAGCATGTTGATAAATGGGCTTCTAAGGGTCACACAAAAAAATGATAAATATACGGAATAAGAGACAGATACAAAAGAATAAAAAAGTAAATATGAGACACATAATGTAAGAGACAGTATGAGAGGAGGGGAGAGACTATAAGAAACTATAAAGGGCAGAAGAGATTTAAAAGAATGATACAGGGAGAGGTAATAAGAGAATGAGGCAGACTGACACCAGTGTGAGAGAGAGACAAGTCTGGGAGAGAGAGAGACAAGTCTGGGAGAGAGAGAGACAAGTCTGGGAGAGAGAGACAAGTCTGGGAGAGAGAGACAAGTCTGGGAGAGAGAGACAAGTCTGGGAGAGAGAGAGACAAGTCTGGGAGAGAGAGACAAGTCTGGGAGAGAGAGAGACAAGTCTGGGAGAGAGAGACAAGTCTGGGAGAGAGAGACAAGTCTGGGAGAGAGAGACAAGTCTGGGAGAGAGAGAGACAAGTCTGGGAGAGAGAGACAAGTCTGGGAGAGAGAGACAAGTCTGGGAGAGAGAGACAAGTCTGGGAGAGAGAGACAAGTCTGGGAGAGAGAGACAAGTCTGGGAGAGAGAGACAAGTCTGGGAGAGAGAGACAAGTCTGGGAGAGAGAGAGACAAGTCTGGGAGAGAGAGACAAGTCTGGGAGAGAGAGACAAGTCTGGGAGAGAGAGACAAGTCTGGGAGAGAGAGACAAGTCTGGGAGAGAGAGACAAGTCTGGGAGAGAGAGACAAGTCTGGGAGAGAGAGACAAGTCTGGGAGAGAGAGACAAGTCTGGAGAGAGAGACAAGTCTGGGAGAGAGAGAGACAAGTCTGGGAGAGAGAGACAAGTCTGGGAGAGAGAGACAAGTCTGGGAGAGAGAGACAAGTCTGGGAGAGAGAGACAAGTCTGGGAGAGAGAGAGACAAGTCTGGGAGAGAGAGGGACAAGTCTGGGAGAGAGAGAGACAAGTCTGGGAGAGAGAGACAAGTCTGGGAGAGAGAGACAAGTCTGGGAGAGAGAGACAAGTCTGGGAGAGAGAGACAAGTCTGGGAGAGAGAGAGACAAGTCTGGGAGAGAGAGACAAAAGCAGAATAGGAAAAAAGGACAGAGAAGGAGAGAGGATAAGGGTCCCTTTGCATGTTGCGCCTACACGTGCAACTGTCTCTCACCTAGTGAATCGCACACTAACACCACTTTGTTGCCGTGCATATCACACTCACAATCAGTATAGAAAACACCACTGCAACTTGCTGTAAGGTGCCATAGGCAGTCACTATTTATTGGGCTGGGGGGGCTGTTTGTGCCTCTGGGTACTGGGAATGCCAGGGGGGCTGTAAGGTGCCACAGACAGTCACTATTTATTGGGCTGGGGGGGGGCTGTTTGTGCCTCTGGGTACTGGGAATGCCAGGGGGGCTGTAAGGTGCCACAGACAGTCACTATTTATTGGGCTGGGGGGGGGCTGTTTGTGCCTCTGGGTACTGGGAATGCCAGGGGGGCTGTAAGGTGCCACAGACAGTCACTATTTATTGGGCTGGGGGGGGGGGGCTGTTTGTGCCTCTGTGTACTGGGAATGCCAGGGGGGCTGTAAGGTGCCACAGACAGTCACTATTTATTGGGCTGGGGGGCTGTTTGTGCCTCTGGGTACTGGGAATGCCAGGGGGCTGTAAGGTGCCACAGACAGTCACTATTTATTGGGCTGGGGGGGGGGCTGTTTGTGCCTCTGGGTACTGGGAATGCCAGGGGGGCTGTAAGGTGCCACAGACAGTCACTATTTATTGGGCTGGGGGGGGGGCTGTTTGTGCCTCTGGGTACTGGGAATGCCAGGGGGGCTGTAAGGTGCCACAGACAGTCACTATTTATTGGGCTGGGGGGGGGCTGTTTGTGCCTCTGGGTACTGGGAATGCCAGGGGGCTGTAAGGTGCCACAGACAGTCACTATTTATTGGGCTGGGGGGGGGCTGTTTGTGCCTCTGGGTACTGGGAATGCCAGGGGGGCTGTAAGGTGCCACAGACAGTCACTATTTATTGGGCTGGGGGGGGGGGGGCTGTTTGTGCCTCTGTGTACTGGGAATGCCAGGGGGGCTGTAAGGTGCCACAGACAGTCACTATTTATTGGGCTGGGGGGCTGTTTGTGCCTCTGGGTACTGGGAATGCCAGGGGGGCTGTAAGGTGCCATAGACACTCACTATTTATTGGGCTGGGGGGGCTGTTTGTGCCTCTGGGTACTGGGAATGCCAGGGGGGCTGTAAGGTGCCACAGACAGTCACTATTTATTGGGCTGGGGGGGGGCTGTTTGTGCCTCTGGGTACTGGGAATGCCAGGGGGGCTGTAAGGTGCCACAGACAGTCACTATTTATTGGGCTGGGGGGGCTGTTTGTGCCTCTGGGTACTGGGAATGCCAGGGGGGCTGTAAGGTGCCACAGACAGTCACTATTTATTGGGCTGCTGGGGGGCTGTTTGTGCCTCTGGGTACCCAGGGCCTATTTTGTATCCCAGTCCAGTCCTGGACCCTCACTTGACACCTCCCAGTGGCCATAGACACAAACTTCACACCAGAACAGCACCAATTATAGTTTCTATAAAACACCCTTTATTGGCAATCAGGGGCACATTACAGCAGTCTGTGTAGAAATGCCTGGGCACTAAATGCCCCTTTACCAACACAGACTAGTTGTATTCCTACACTGGTAAACCATGCGAATGTTTAGCCACACGCGATATTTCAAGGTGCCATCATTAAGAAGCGCCAGGCTAAGCAGAACTTTGCATCCCATCTAATGGCCTGATGCTTCCTCCTCTACCCCTCACCTGGGGCTTCCCCCCCCGCCCACCCTCCCAGCGAATCAGCCCTATCCCCTGCCCAACGCTTCCCCCAATCATTCGCCACCGCTCCCAGCTCTCCATTGGATGGCGACCCTCGCTGTCCCACCACCCTTCCTCTCCATTTAGATGCTTCCATTAATAATGAACTTGCAATCTTACCCTCCACATCAACCCTTCATTCTTTTCTTCGGGATTGTACCCCCTTCCCTCTGTGCCCTATGCAGCTGCCTATCCTGCCTGCCCCTAGTTTCTGCCCTGGAATTTTAGGAAAAAAATACTGCATTGTATGTATGTATGTATGTATGTATGTATGTATATATGTATATCTTTATTTATAAAGAGCTACTTATGTACGCAGCGCTGTACAGTAGAATACATTAATACAAACAGGGGGTTATTAAGATAATAATAGATAAATACAAAGTATAACAATATACACAGATAGATACAAGATAAATATAGTTGCAACAAGTTAAGGGTCAAAGACACAAGAGGATGGAGGTCACATTGTGGGTAAAAACCATGACAATTTGCAGACTCCAAACTAGGGGTACTGGCACCCAAGGCCACCCCTTTGCCCACTGCCTCCACCAGCTCCACCGGCTGCCACTGTTGATATATTTTCGGAGGGAGGTAATCCATTCACCCCCAGTTGCGCTCAAGGCACATTACTATGCTGCCCACCACTAGTTATGGTTATAGTGATTGGCATATGTTGTTTAAGCTAGTACTTTGCACTTGCATTAGTAAATTGGTTGGCAAAGACTGGCAAAGCTGAGTGCCAAATTTAATTTGGGCCCCCTGAAAAAAAAGTGCTAAATAAATCCTGGCTTCTAAAGTTTGGAAAGTAGAAAGTTACAGAGTTTGTATTGAGACAGAAAAGAAAGCGTAATAAAGGGAAGAGAAAGAAAGAACCTATAGGTGGAGAAGAGCTAGAAATACAAAATGGTGACAGTAAAAACACACCCCTAAAAAAGATAGAAATGTCTCTTATAATCCTGATAGGACATGGCAAAGGCACCAAACTGGAACTGGAATGCCAACTGGGAACCACGTCCATTGTCGTCTCCACCATCCATTACAGACTGGCGAGTCCCAATACAAATTTGGTTTAGAGACCCTTCCGTATTATTCCCAGTACCTATGTAACTACCTGTAAATCACCACCAACATCTCTATAGACCTTGGTTTCAAATGATAGGTGATTATTATTTCTGTGATGTAGGTTACATTATATGTGCCCATGTGGTCCTGGGTTCTATTGCAACCCATTTAGTGAACCCCCAACCCCATCTAGTTACCCCCCAGAGACCGATAAGTCAACATAGCCGGACAGATAACTAAAACAACTTGCTAGGGGGCCCCCCACATATTCTGAAGTTCATACAGTTCAACCAGTTCCAAAAATACATTTTCCCAAGACGTTATGGGGGGACATTAGGGTCTCCTCAAAACATAATGCCAGGTAAAGCCAAGCAGGCATTCTGCCATGTTCCATGATAATATGGGTGCAGGGAGCTCTGTATAACTGAAGTTTACAAATGAGATTTTATAGTAGAGGAACCTATTCTTTATTATAAAATAATGCCACCACTGATATCTTTATACTGTTTCCCGATACAGAGACGTCGCAGTATCCATACATATAGCAGAAAGCAATGGTAAAGGAAAGTATTGGCAATCAGGGGATTTCCTCCATCTTTATAAGAGAATAGTAAATGGTTTCTGTGTCCTTAGGGAACCACAATGAAAGTGCTGGTATTTTAGGAAAAATTGAAGTTGATGGGTGGAAATCCAGTCAGCTGATATATCACTAGGAGAAGAGTTCTAGGCTGCCTGTGTCAGACAAAGGGCCCAAAAATAAGGCAATGGAAAGAATGGAGAGCGATCAAGGGCACAGAGTGAGTCCTGAGGGTAATCTGGGTTTTCTTGTTTTTGAGTCTGGGTTTTGGGTAAGCAATGAGGCTGTGTGTAGGGTTAGAAGGGGTTAAAGTGAATTTGCAATTAATGTAGGTCCCTGATTGGGAAGCAGCATGCTCCTTCTCATTACACATAGCTTAGTTTCAAAAGGGGAGTAAGATGAATAACAATAAGACTTCACTCCACAAAACCTGGAGCGGTGCCATGGAGAGGGCATGATAAATGCAGGGAGATTCTGGTGCAGGGAACAGAGGGAGAGATGGGGCGGGAGATAGACTGGGATCTCGGAAGGAAACGGGGAACAGCCCATCGGAGTACAACACAGAGGTGGGGAGAGAAAGCAGTAATGTAGTATGGCTGGAGAAGGGAGGCAAATAATAGAGGCAATTGGGATACACAAACAGGAGGCAGGAAGGCAGGGAAAGATGTGAGATAGCTACAGGGAGATATAGAGATATGGCTAGCGAGGTGGGGCAACTGTGTGAGGTGGCACAGGCTATGCTGGGCAGAAAGGGACCTGCAGTGTGTAATGAGGATGAAGAAAGATGGAAAGGATCCAACTGAAAAAGGAAAAATGGAGATGGGTATGAGGAAGGAAAGATATGGGTGGGGTGTAGAAATGGGGCAAGTATGTAGGAAGAGGTGAAATGGAGAAGGTGGCACATAAGCGGCAGAACAGAGGAAGGATGAAAGTTTGGGAGGGATATTTACAGGGGAAGGGATATGTGGGGTGATTGTCAATAGGTGGATATGCAGTTGGCGGAGACTGTTATGGGGTAAGATGGAAGAATGAGAGCCTTTGTGTTAAATGGGCAGGAAGTTAGAATGATGGTGTTAGATGGAATAGTAGAGTGTATGGGAGAAAGATACAGACAGAGAGAAGCCATGTATGAGACCAACAAGCCCACTTGGCTTTGTGACTTGAGCAATGGTGATGCAGATTTAGGGTGGGAAGGAAAGAAGAGGAGATGAAAAAGATGAGAGGGTAGTATAGGGGAAAGAGCTGAGGAACTGGGAATGAGGAGGGATGGTGGGAAGTGAAGTTGATGCTTAAGCCTAAAGGTGGGAGGCTATGATGAAGGTGAGACAGAGACCTTGGGAAGAAGGAGACAGAGCATAGGGGAAAAGGTAAATTATGGGAAGAGATGAAAAAAAAGATAAGAAAAATGAATGAAAGTGAGGAGAGAGAACAAAATAGAAGGGGACAGAGGGAGGTACAAGACTAATGAAAATAATGGAATAGACATATGGTGGAAAACAGCAGGGCTAAAGAGAGGGAGAAACAGGAGAGAACATCAGGGGAGAACCCACATTATCCCCATTGCTGCACTTACATCCAATTCTCCAAACCTTTCCTATAGTTATATCTAATACAGAGTGGGGGGGGGGGGGGTAGGGGTCCCAAGTTACCCTACGGCGGGGCAAATGGGGAAACACATGGAGGTGAGAAAACAGGAGTGTTAAGAAAAGACTCAAAGAAAGAAAGAAAGAGTCAGAGATTAGTGGCCCTGGGCACCGCAAATGTCTGAGGGAACAAATCTGTGAACAATTTTTGGAAAGCTGTTGGATGCTGGGAGTTGCAGATCAATAACAAAGGGCCACAGGTCTGACCTACCATATTTATGTACTATCTATAATAGTAACTATAGATATCTTTCCCTTGGGGGCCGGGATAGTGCCCTCGGTGCTACACCTATATAAAGCAACAAGAGAGAATACAAGGGATACTAAAAAAAAATAGTGCTATAAAAAAAGTTGGGTGTTTAGTAGCTCCTCCCCTCTCAGGGTCACCCAACCATTCCCTTTGCACCCTCTAGGGCGAAGGGGGGGGGGTCTGGGGTGGTCTCAGCCTGTGCCGAACTCCATTTGCACACACTTTTCCAGTCCGCTTCACAACATCTGACAGCTCCAAACTTCTCATTTTCGGAGTAATCACTCGGCTGCACTAATTGCACATGCAAATATGCAAATTTGTATTAATTAATTACTATACTAATTAGTTCTGTGGTATTTGCGAGTAATAAATCACTGCTCGCTGGCTGTGTTGCTGGAGCAGACCCGGCCCATTTACACTCCGCATAAAAATTTAATAGTTGCTCTGGATGTTGTGGGACATGAAAGGCCGTCCGGGTAACCCCTTCACTGCCACAGGCCCAGCTGCCAACTCTGGAGAGGGCTCCGACGGGGGGATCGGCGGTGAAGGAGTTAACCCAGAGTTGGCAAAGGTCCCTAAAAGTAAGGCGGAGACGAGCAAATGAATGCAGCCCCCTCCTGTAGCCAGAGAGAAAGAGGTGGAGGGGGGAAGAAGAAAAAGAGGGACAGCGTGGGGAAATGAAGGAGGGAATAAGGACATAGAGAGGTGACACATACTAAGTGCAAGCTCTGCAGTCTAATTATTTTTATTACATAGATTTGACATAAATGTAGAAGATAACCAACCGCTGTTTGGAGAACATAATGTCCTTTGCCCGCCCCATATTCTCTTTCCTTCTTCTGCAAGGTTTCTCCTGGGGATCCCAGGTCCAGGCAGGCGTCACCCCTACCCTTCATGGGAATTATGGGTACAGTCACGCCACCAACTCATTTATCTATCTTTGTGCTTACTGTATTCTGGGCAAAGTTTTCTTCAAGCAGAACCAGAAAGTTTGCCCACCATGAGAAAGCTGTTTGGACCCTCTAAAGCCTGGGAGATGTTTGGGGCCCATTTGGTTTTGTGACTAATGATAACTATAGCTTCCAAGGCCAATGGGTTCTGCTACATCTGAACCCGCTGTACAACCCTATTAGCTGCCTGACAGTTAGAGAACCTGTTTCAAAAGTTTCCCAAGACTGAACTTACTTTCAATTACTGCAGGGAACTAGTGATGGGCGAAATGTTTCGCCAGGCATGGATATCCGCGTTTCGCCATTGGCGGATTGTTTCGCGAAACGGATGAAAAAATTTGCCGCGCATCCAAAAATTGTTGCCCGTGTCAAAAGAATAGTCACGCATCAAAAAAGAATAATCGCGGGCGTCATAAAAATAGCTGCGGGCGACATAAGAATAGCCGCGGGTGACATAAGAATAGCCGCGGGCGACATAAGAATAGCCGCGGGCGACATAAGAATAGCCGCGGGTGACAAAAGAATAGCTGCAGGCAGGGGCAGATCCGACTTTTTTGTACCTTTTTTTCAGCAATTTTTTTCAGTAATTTGCGCAACTTTCCATACTATGCATCAAAAATTACGTGACGAAATCGTATTACTGCACCGAGTAGGAAAGTTTTTTTTACCTCAGATTTCATCCTAAACAACCTTCAGTCTGGGCTTTGAGGTGTATCTAGGAGAGCAAATTGGCATTCTCCCCGAATCGTACAATAAATGGCCTTCAGGACAAGCCCCCCCGCCATTGCTACAATCACCCCAGATGGGCCAGCATGAAGGATTGGGAACCACTCATCCAGGGCAACATTATTCAAGTCATTCTATCTAACATCCTATTCTCTTGGTTGCCTCTCATATACAGGTAACACCCTAAATGGGGCAAATTTTTAAATTTGGCAGCCGGCATACCTCTAAGGCAGTTATCCCCAACCCCTTGGGTGTTGCTCCCAGTGGCCTCAAAGCAGGTGCTTATTTTTGAATTCCTGGCTTGGGGCAAGTTTTGGTTGCATAAACCCAGTATAATACCAAACAGAACCTCCTGTAGGCTGCCAGTCCAACATAGCCTACCAAATAACCAATAATAGCTCTTATTTTGCACCTCTGGAACTTTTCTCATGCTTGTGTTGCTCCCCAACACTTTTTCCATTTGAATGTTGCTCGCAGGTATAAAAGGTTGGGGATCCCTGCTCTAAGGTGTTCTGCTTATTAAGGTGCTCTGTGTGGTTCCAGGTTGACCGGTGCACATTTCACTATGGTGTGGCGCACGTGCCGTGCAAACTCCTACCATGGCTCCCCTGAGCAAAAACATCTTCAGCTGCCTTAGCTATGTTCAATTGACCAGCCATGGAACAGGGTCAGAATCTGATCCCTACTGCTATTCTGTCCAAGGTGCTGTGCCATGACTGGCTGCTTTCAACCTCTTACAAATGAACCATTCTTCATACTGCCTCACCGGCACACTGATAAGTTGCTGCCAGCTGGATTCCCAAGCTGCCATTTGCTCTTGGGTATGACACCGTGGAATGCCTCTAATGAAAGTGTGGCCAATATCCCCACTATGATTAAACACCATGGAAAATGCACCCATCTGATGCTAGCCTAACGGTTCACTACAATTTGAATTATGCCATGTAACTGGTTTCCCAATTAAAGAACTGTAGGGAGAACCAAATGGCCCTTCATCACCTGGAAGTCCATATGCCATTGCCACCATGGGTTAATGTATTTGTAGATACACACAGAAGGGAAGGGTGACTTTGGAGGAGCTATTAATAGCCACAGTTGCCAGTAGCCATTAATTATACAATTATAAATGGCAGTTCCTCTGCCTCTGGTGAGGCTAGGTTTCCCTACACCAACTTATTCTCCTGTGGATACGCATGTTTTCATCTTTTGTATTTTATCTTCGTACACTTACAGATATATCTCAGCCACCACTTTACTGTACCAAACTCTCCATGTGCAGCTCAAACCAAAACCTTTAGCTTATTCTGGACCGTGGCTCTGAGGGACTACAGAATCTTGGCAGTTGGTTCCACAGACCGCCATCTTGTGCAATCTGTGCAAATAACTGTAGATAGGATCTGTGCAGGTGGTTCAACAAGTCTCTGGTCTCTGTCTAGAAGAATTGTAGATTTGCACAGATCTGTGCGGTTTTATTTTATCCCAGACAACCATCACAAGGATCTGCACACCTACACAGGATCTCTACAGTTAGTTATCCAAGGCCCCCATCCTGAGGATCTGCACACCTACACAGGATCTCTACAGTTAGATATCCAAGGCCCCCATCCTCAGGATCTGCACACCTACACAGGATCTCTGCAGTTAGATATCCAAGGCCCCCATCCCGAGGATCTGCTCACCTACACAGGATCTCTGCAGTTAGATATCCAAGGCCCCCATCCTGAGGTTCTGCTCACCTACACAGGATCTCTGCAGTTGGTTATCCAAGGCCCCCATCCTGAGGATCTGCACACCTACACAGGATCTCTGCAGTTAGTTATCCAAGGCCACCATCCTGAGGTTCTGCTCACCTACACAGGATCTCTACAGTTAGTTATCCAAGGCCCCCATCCTGAGGTTCTGCTCACCTACACAGGATCTCTGCAGTTGGTTATCCAAGGCCCCCATCCTGAGGATCTGCACACCTACACAGGATCTCTGCAGTTGGTTATCCAAGGCCCCCATCCTGAGGATATGCACACCTACACAGGATCTCTGCAGTTAGTTATCCAAGGCCCCATCCTGAGGATCTGCACACCTACACAGGATCTCTGCAGTTAGTTATCCAAGGCCCCCATCCTGAGGATCTGCTCACCTACACAGGATCTCTGCAGTTGGTTATCCAAGGCCCCCATCCTGAGGATCTGCTCACCTACACAGGATCTCTGCAGTTGGTTATCCAAGGCCCCCATCCTGAGGATATGCACACCTACACAGGATCTCTGCAGTTAGTTATCCAAGGCCACCATCCTGAGGATCTGCTCACCTACACAGGATCTCTGCAGTTGGTTATCCAAGGCCACCATCCTGAGGATCTGCTCACCTAAACAGGATCTCTGCAGTTAGTTATCCAAGGCCAACATTCTGAGGATCTGCTCACCTACACAGGATCTCTGCAGTTGGTTATCCAAGGCCCCCATCCTGAGGATCTGCTCACCTACACAGGATCTCTGCAGTTGGTTATCCAAGGCCCCCATCCTGAGGATCTGCACACCTACACAGGATCTCTGCAGTTGGTTATCCAAGGCCCCCATCCTGAGGATCTGCACACCTACACAGGATCTTTGCAGTTGGTTATCCAAGGCCCCCATCCTGAAGATCTGCACACCTACACAGGATCTCTGCAGTTAGTTATCCAAGGCCACCATCCTGAGGATCTGCTCACCTAGACAGGATCTCTGCAGTTGGTTATCCAAGGCCCCCATCCTGAGGATCTGCTCACCTACATAGGATCTCTGCAGTTGGTTATCCAAGGCCACCATCCTGAGGTTCTGCACACCTACACAGGATCTCTGCAGTTAGTTATCCAAGGCCCCCATCCTGAGGATCTGCTCACCTACACAGGATCTCTGCAGTTAGTTATCCAAGGCCCCCATCCTGAGGATCTGCTCACCTACACAGGATCTCTGCAGTTGGTTATCCAAGGCCCCCATCCTGAGGATCTGCTCACCTACACAGGATCTCTGCAGTTAGTTATCCAAGGCCACCATCCTGAGGTTCTGCACACCTACACAGGATCTCTGTAGTTAGTTATCCAAGGCCCCCATCCTGAGGATCTGCTCACCTACACAGGATCTCTGCAGTTAGTTATCCAAGGCCCCCATCCTGAGGATCTGCTCACCTACACAGGATCTCTGCAGTTAGTTATCCAAGGCCCCCATCCTGAGGATCTGCTCACCTACACAGGATCTCTGCAGTTGGTTATCCAAGGCCCCCATCCTGAGGATCTGCACACCTACACAGGATCTCTGCAGTTGGTTATCCAAGGCCCCCATCCTGAGGATCTGCACACCTACACAGGATCTCTGCAGTTGGTTATCCAAGGCCCCCATCCTGAGGATCTGCTCACCTACACAGGATCTCTGCAGTTAGTTATCCAAGGCCACCATCCTGAGGTTCTGCTCACCTACACAGGATCTCTGCAGTTGGTTATCCAAGGCCCCCATCCTGAGGTTGAAGTGGCAATCTATTTAAAGGAAAACTAAACCCCAGTATGAATAATTAACTAACAGATAGTTTATATCATATTAAGTGACCTGTTAAAGATTCTTATATGTATAATATATATCAGTAAATATTGCCCTTTTACTTCTTTTACCTTGAGCCGCCATTTTGTGCTGGTCTGTGTGCTCCCTCAGAGATCAGCTGACAGGAAGTGATGCAGCTCTAACTGTAACAGGAAGTAGTGTGGGAGTAAAAGGCAGAATTCTGCCCATTCATTGGCTGATGGGGCCTAACATGTATGTGTGCCTTGGTTTGTTTGTGGGCACTGTGAATCCTATGATCCCAGGGGGCGGCCCTTAGTACTTAAAATGGCAGTTTTCTATTTAGGATTACCCAATGGCACATACTACTAAAATGTATATTTTTATAAAAATGGTGTATTTAGATGAAGCAGGGCTTTACAATATATTTTTATAGAGACCTACATTGTCGGGGGGTATAGATTTCCTTTAAATGACACGTGTAAGTGAGTAGGGGGCAATATATCCCTGGCTGTAATAAACCGACTTCTTGATAAGATTTACAGAGCGGAGCCTGACACGTGAAATCAGGCTTTTTTTCTCTTTTTAATGGATAATCCCGGTGCTTTATTTTAACTCCCATTTATCAGCCGAGAGGTTTTAATCAATTCTCTCCCCCAATAAAATGTCCTAATAAAACATTGCCGGCCCAGAAGCCGGCGCGGCCTTCCCCAGATCAATCTGTTCTTTCCCTGGTCCCAGAGTGGCGTCCCCAGCACAGATCCACACCAGTCTCAGCAGCTGTTAGCTATTTATTAACCAGTCATGGTTAAATTGGTTTATAAATTAACAGATGTTTTAACTTTATTCTTTCTTCAGGGAGCCGAAAGCTGCAAACTGGTGGGGAATTGTATCTCTGGCACTGCTGGGGTTGGCAGGGGTGAGAGGTAAGGAACTGCTGAATTCCTTTTTCCCCCTCTATTTCACCCCCCATCCCTACCCAGAACATCCTTGGCATTGCCCCTGCCTGGGGGTGGACTAAAGGGGGATTTATTCATGGCGCAAACACCAATCAGATAACTAGGAATAACAGTACAGGAGAGAAACGGCCTATTGTAAATGTGAATGTTTATTTCATGGTTAAATGATTCCCTTTTCTCTGTAATAATAAAACAGTACCTGTACTTGATCCCAACTAAGATATAATTACCCCTTATTGGGGCAGAACAGCCCTATTGGGTTTATTTCATGGTTAAATGATTCCCTTTTCTCTGTAATAATAAAACAGTACCTGTACTTGATCCCAACTAAGATATAATTACCCCCTATTGGGTTTATTTGATGTTTGAATGATTTTTAGCAGACTTAAGGTATGGAGATCCAAATTACAGAAAGACCCCTTATCCGGAGAACCCCAGTTCCTGAACATTCTGGATAACAGGTCCTATACCTGTACAACAGGAGCCAGGGATCCATGTCCGCCATAGCCTATTGTTATACTTTACATAAAGCTTTTATACCAGTGCTGAGATATAGAGGGGGCTGTATATACTCTAGTATTGTAAATAGAAATGCTTACAATATCAAATTAATAGCACCCAAATGCATAAGTGACTTATTTAGCTGAAAAATAATCTCAGAACATTACTGCCATTTATATAGAATAGTGTAACTTAGAATAGTGTGGGCATGATGGGCTGTAATTTGTTCTGTTGTGGTCGTATAAGCTATTGATGCTGCAGACCACATTGGTTTCTGTTCAGCCATGCAAGTCCTTTTAAATGTCTCATGCTTAGTGTGGCCGACGTGCATATTGGCCTGCCCTTCTGATCTCTCGCTGGGACGGCAGCAAATAAGCAGGGATTTGGCTAATGCTGAACTGTTTCCATGCCACCAACTCGTTACACAGCTTGTAGAACCCCATTCCAAGGCTTAGAATAAAGGGTGGGGGGAATCAGCAGGACTTGGGCTTATTGAGTACAGGGGTAAGAAGTTTGGGACATGCCACCCAAGTGTCACCCACATCCCGTCATACTCAGCCGCACAGCATGAGCTCCAGTTACAGCCAATTAACTACACAGGGTGTCGTTTTTATATATGTCTGGTTTAAAGAGCAATTTGCCAAACCCATGCCAACTAAAGAAATAAACATACGTCATAAGCCAAAAAGACCAGTGGCTCCCATTAAAGGGCAAGGGAGGGCAACTGGGACTGGTGTAGAGAGGCCAGGACATTTTAGAAGAAATTTTGCATCATTTATTTTTTATATAATACACTCTGAAGCCTCCCACTCCTGGGAAGGTAACGCAACATCTGGGCCTTTGTGGCGCTAATAAAGGGAATGTTGTGCTTGTCACTTAGTTGCAGGCCCGGACTGGGGTTCAAAATATGCCCTGGCATTTCAAGAACCCAGAGGCCCAAACAGCCCCCCCAGCCCAATAAATAGTGACTGTCTGTGGCACCTTACAGCCCCCCTGGCATTCCCAGTACCCAGAGGCACAAACAGCCCCCCCAGCCCAATAAATAGTGACGGTCTGTGGCACCTTACAGCCCCCCTGGCATTCCCAGTACCCAGAGGCACAAACAGCCCCCCCAGCCCAATAAATAATGATGGTCTGTGGCACCTTACAGCCCCCCTGGCATTCCCAGTACCCAGAGGCCCAAACAGCCCCCCCAGCCCAATAAATAGTGACTGTCTATGGCACCTTACAGCCCCCCTGGCATTCCCAGTACCCAGAGGCACAAACAGCCCCCCCCCCAGCCCAATAAATAGTGACTGTCTGTGGCACCTTACAGCCCCCCTGGCATTCCCAGTGCCCAGAGGCACAAACAGCCCCCCAGTCCAATAAATAGTGACTGTCTGTGGCACCTTACAGCCCCCCTGGCATTCCCAGTGCCCAGAGGCACAAACAGCCCCCCAGTCCAATAAATAGTGACTGTCTATGGCACCTTACAGCCCCCCTGGCATTCCCAGTACCCAGAGGCACAAACAGCCCCCCCAGCCCAATAAATAGTGACTGTCTGTGGCACCTTACAGCCCCCCTGGCATTCCCAGTACCCAGAGGCCCAAACAGCCCCCCCAGCCCAATAAATAGTGACTGTCTGTGGCACCTTACAGCCCCCCTGGCATTCCCAGTACCCAGAGGCACAAACAGCCCCCCCAGCCCAATAAATAGTGACTGTCTGTGGCACATTTTAGCCCCCCTGGCATTCCCAGTACCCAGAGGCACAAACAGCCCCCCAGCCCAATAAATAGTGACTGCCTATGGCACCTTACAGCCCCCCTGGCATTCCCAGTACCCAGAGGCACAAACAGCCCCCCAGCCCAATAAATAGTGACTGTCTGTGGCACCTTACAGCCCCCCTGGCATTTCCAGTACCCAGAGGCACAAACAGCCCCCCCCAGCCCAATAAATAGTGACTCTCTATGGCATCTTACAGCCCCCCTGGCATTCCCAGTACCCAGAGGCCCAAACAGCCCCCCCAGCCCAATAAATAGTGACTGTCTATGGCATCTTACAGCCCCCCTGGCATTCCCAGTACCCAGAGGCACAAACAGCCCCCCCAGCCCAATAAATAGTGACTGTCTATGGCATCTTACAGCCCCCCTGGCATTCCCAGTACCCAGAGGCACAAACAGCCCCCCCAGCCCAATAAATAGTGACTGTCTATGGCACCTTACAGCCCCCTGGCATTCCCAGTACCCAGAGGCACAAACAGCCCCCCCAGCCCAATAAATAGTGACTGTCTGTGGCACCTTACAGCCCCCCTGGCATTCCCAGTGCCCAGAGGCACAAACAGCCCCCCCAGCCCAATAAATAGTGACTGTGGCACCTTACAGCCCCCCTGGCATTTGCCAAAATTAGGGATGCGCCAAATCCAGGATTCGGTTCGGTATTCAGCCAAGATTCTGCCTTTTTCGGCAGGGTTCAGATTCGAATCCACGGTCCTGGCCGAACCAAATGGATTTGGAAGGGTTAAATGTCTGGGTGAACACGGAAGTGAAATTTTTTTCGCACAGCAATGTTCACCCCTTACAGATCCTAATTACAGATCCGAAAAACTGGGTTTGGTGCATCCCTATTCAAAATCCACAGTTGTCCAGACCTGCTTAGTTGTGTGGAGACCCAAGAATCACCCAGAGAAAGATGTAGGGCGATACTTTGGATTATTGCAACTCTATGCTCTGCTCTAGGTATCCCCTTCCTTTCCAGTCCTATACAAAGTCAGATTTATTTTATACTGGAGTTAGAGCAACAGGAGCAAACATGCCCCCGCCTAGGGCTGCCACCAGTCCTGTTTTGACCCAGACAGCCTGTTTTTTGGAACGTCCGGGTTAAAACTGCCCGTCTGGTTTCCCCTAATTAGGAAAACTGGGCAGGACTCCTTGAGACTGGCGTGGCAATAGGGTTTCCACCTTTTCTGGAAAAAAATACCGGCCTTCCTATATTTTTATCTTTCTTTCCTATTAATAACATTGGAATTAAGCATCATTGTCCTGCCCCTTTGGCACCCAGCCACCCTGCCCGGGGTTAGGCACTACAATTCTCCCCCCAGCAGCCCAATAATTAGTGAATGTCAATAAATAGATTGCCGGTCTGGGCCTGTAGAATAATGTAGGATACCTTCCTATTTCTGAGCTTTAATAAGAACAGAAAATGTTGTTTTTACCAAGGAGATTTTAACTCTGTCTGCTCCTGGGGTCCTTTGTGCCCTAATTGCCCACTTGTTACCTAACAATATAGGAGCAATTAGGCAGAGTGAGAGGTTCTATTTTGGGGTGATTCAACTCACACCCTACTTTTATATCCCCACTGTTGAACGTGACACCATTCTCTGTTCCGGGAGACTTGCTATGTTCAGCCCATAACACACACTACACCAGTTGGCAGCAACTAGGTCCAGTTTCCAGAGCTGGCACCAAGCACAATGTCTGGCAAGGTCTGTGGTGCCACCATCAAGCAACACATCCCACCAGGCTGCTTTGTGCCAGGTCATTGATACAATGCCCGCTGCTCAACAAGCAATGGCGCAACTCAATACACAGTCATGAACTGCCATCTTCTGGCATATTATGGAAGGGCAGGGAAACCTCAGGGAGGGATGTGTCCAATTGGTAGAAACAAAATTGTTCATTTAGATGGTGGGACCTAAATAGTTTTGCTTGCGCCCAGTGCTGTAGTGGTAAAAAGGCTAATTATACACTTTTGTTTACTATATATATTCAGTAAATATGCAATTAGCCAGTGTCAGACAGGCCTGCTGGGAGTAAGATGGGCCCTGACCTGAGTGGGCTCTTTAACCTTTTTGGGGCAAAGAATGAACTATTTTCTACCTTTTCCTGGTTCTGCTCATGTTTTATTTATTCCCAGCAGTGAGAAACATATGAAAGAGTTAGTTTAGGAGTCTCTGATTGGGTGAGGGAAACGACTCGGATTGCCACCTTTCTAAATTATTTTTACTGGCCGGGGGGGGGGGGGGGGGTGGGTGTGCAAAAAAGGGGTGGGCATATTATTGTCTATGACAGGGTATTTTCTGGCATTTAGTAGCCATAAAAAAGTAGCTGCTACTAGTAGCTCTGTGTGTCTTCACCCTAACACTAATAATCCCTATCTGACGCGCTATCGCCACTGGGGCTCTACCCCAAAATCTGACTCCTTGTTGGGACCCAAGCTGGCTGTGCTAGACAGGGCCGCCATCAGGGGGGCACAGGGGGGACAATTGTCCCGGGCCCGGACATTTTTAGCTTTAAAGGGGGCCCGGCCGTGCTAAAGTTTTCTTAGCTCGGGCCCCCTTTAATCAAGTCCGGGCCCTGCTTCCTCCGGCTCGGCGGCGTCCTCCGCTATGTGCCGCTACTTCTCCGCTTTTATAAGGTTGCGCCCGTGCGTCCTGACGTCACACGCACGGGGCGCAACCTTATAAAAGCGCAGAAGTAGCTGGGAGCCGCGGCACATAGCGGTAGGGCTGAGAATGAGAAGCCGAGCTATGGGAGCAGCATCCTTGGGGGGCTCAAACAGCGCTGGGTTATTTGGGAGTATCTTGGCCCCTTCCGAACGCTCTCTCCATGTATCTCCTAGTGGCCACAGCTTATTGGTCCCCCACATCAGTAGCCCAGTCACCCCCATGTTATGCACTGCGGGTAACCCCCACCCCATTATACAGGCACTATTGGGGGGGTCGCAGCGCTTGGCCCCCCCATTTCTCTATTAAGGTTCTTGAATAATTGAAAAACGGGCCCCCACTGACTGAACTACCTAATAAATAAAGGGGGGCGGCTGAACCCAAATTGACTGAAGACCTCTGGGCAAATAGGCACCAAGATGCTGCCACTGTGCATGAAAGGGGAGCTGTGTGCCCAGAGCCGCTGCTATAATAGCAAAGATACAGCTAACGAGCCTTTCCCATTAGAGCTTATCAGCGCACAGTATTGGGCTGGGCAGGGCCGCCCAGTTTTTTTAGCTCGGGCCCCCTTTAATCAAGTCCGGGCCCTGCTTCCTCCGGCTCTGGCGGCATCCTCCACTATGTGCCGCTACTTCTCCGCTTTTATAAGGTTGCGCCTGTGCGTACTGATGTAACACGCACGTGGCGCAACCTTATAAAAGCGCAGAAGTAGCTGGGAGCCGCGGCACATAGCGGAGGACACCACGGCAGCAGGAGGGCCCTGGGGGAAGCTGGAGAATGCTTTGTGGGGGGGCCCTGGGGGAAGCTGGAGGTTGTTTTGGGGGAGGCCCTGGGGGAAGCTGGAGGATGTTTTGGGGGAGGGCCCTGGGGGAAGCTGGAGGATGCTTTGGGGGAGGGCTGTTTAAGGTGGCACTGGCTACCAAAGTTTTAGGGGGCCCTGGGCTGGCTAGCAATGATTTAGGGGGTACCTGCCCTGGCACCAATGCAAAATGTAACTCCTGGACACCAATGTTTTAGGGGGCCCTGGCTACCAATGTTTTATGTCCTTTGTATTGATGGGAGGGGTCACTGGGGGAGGGGCCATTGGGGTATGGGAGGAGGGGGGCCCAGAAAACTTTATTGTGAGGGGCCCCGTGATTTCTGATGGCGGCCCTGGTGCTAGATAACCTACCTAGCTCTCAGTGATTTTACCTTTCCTTCCCCTTTAGGAGGAGCACCATATGAGGAAAAAAAACGTAGTGATTAAGATTCCCAGGAAGGTGCTTAACATATTAACCCCCCCTGGGGCAGCCCCAGTGAATTCAATTGCTACATTTTCTTCCCCAGACCAGTTATCTGCATGTTGTATGTTCTCCCTGTGCCCACACGGGATTCCCTCACACTCTAAAAACATACATTGTGTGTAAATGGGACAGGGACCTTAGATTGTAAGCTCCTCTTGGCAGGGTCTGATGTGAATGCTGTATAACTGACACTGTAAATAACATAATAATATATAAATGAATGTAGGGTATCAGTAATGGGTAAGAAGTGGTTAAACAGATATAATCTGAAAGGCTTATTGTATGGCGGCAGCACAAAGGACACACAGAAGCATTTACTGTACTGAGCGGTTCTACTGTATGTGTTTTTGGAAGAAATTACACGGGGGCCTAGTGGAAGTTGTTTGTACGCTCCCTGCCAGTCACATATGGATTGCTTCACTAAACACAGAAGAGTCAGGATGAAAACATTGTGTTTTGCTTGAGAAAAAATCTACTTTTGCTTAAATTTTAGCAAAAACTTTTCAATATGCTGTTACTACTGCTTACAAACAAACCTATCAAGGGGGGCTGACTGTGTGTTTTTAGTTACAAATTAGTTATTTGCCCCCACTAGTGATGAGCAAATTTTTTCGCCAGGCATGGATTCGCAGCGAATTTCCGTATTTCGCCATGGTTTCTCGAAACTTCTGTGAACATTCGCCATGGGAAAATTTGTTGCATGTAAAAAAAATTCATTGCGCGCCAAATTTGGGCGCGATCGCGTGAAAAAGAACTCGGGCGGCAAAAAAAGACATGGGCAACAAAAAAACAAAAAGCATGACAAATGTGTTTCATGAATTTTTCGTTGTTTCGCGAATTTTCGTGTCATTTCACGAATTTTATGGTGAAATGGGACAGATTTGCTCATCACTAGCCCCCACCCTAGGCCGGTGTCACATGTTGTCTTTCTGCCACTGACGTATATATGCCAGACAATTCCCAACCTCTCCTTTAGGAAGGTACTGAAAGAATAAAAGCAGAATTTACCCCCAGTCTGCACCTCCTACTTCCAAAATTGCTGACTGTCCCCCTGAAATCAGGGCCGTTTAAGGTGCCAGTGGGCACAGGCAAAGATCCCATTGGTGGACCCCCTATGGCTGTCCCAATACATTGGTGATAGTGTTACCCTCAAGCAGATGAACTAGGATATAATAAGGTGAGCAATAAGGAGACCCTCTGTGTTTACCAAAGCAGATTGGGGTCCAGGCCCCTGGACACCCATGGGAGTGAGTAAACTATTATTACAAAATGGCAGAAAAAATAAAAACTAAAAAATTCAGTCTTTTTTTAGAGATTGTAAAACTGTTGCGCTCTCCCAGTGGATTAAAATGAGGGATCTGCCATTTCAGGGGGAGGCTTCAGGGAGAGTTCTAGCAGATGAAAGGACTGATAGTGGGTCCCCTATCCTGATTGGTCCTGGGCAGATGCCCCTTTTGCCCATTTAGTAACGGCCCTGACTGAAATTTCTCATATAATAGGTGATATAGACACCCAACCCAAAAATATTTTAGGGCTCATATATGTCTGCAAGTGCAGCGAGCAAAGTGCAATTGGCACTTTTTTTTCTCACAAGCAGCATTTTTTCACAGAATTGCCGCGCCATTGCGGTCACAAGTGGATGATCCATTGACGCAGCAGAGATGCAACTGCTGGGCCGCTCCATTACGAAGCGCCCACAATTGCACCAAATATATTATAAATCTGCCCGACATTATTTCCAGTGTTCAGCATGGGGTGCCGTGTGTGCCCTATTCTTTCTGTGTGCGAAACTGAACTGGAGACTCAGGGAACTGAGGGAAACCTGGAGCTATCGCCTGGCCCAGTGTTGGTAGCAACGCTCAATTAAAAATGAAAAGCAAGGAGAGTATTTTGACCCAAGTACCTTTAATGACAATGGTTTTACACACAACTGAGTGCTGGGAAAGTGCAAGTCACATCAGCCAATGAATGGGCAAAGTTCTGCCTTTTGCTCCCACACTACTTCCTGTTAGAGCTGCATTACTTCCTGTCAGCTGATCTCTGAGGGAGCACACAGCGCAGCACAAAATGGTGGCTCAAAGGATGTAAAAGTGCAATATTTACTGATACATCAAAAGCTATATACTGTATATACCTCAGATATACACATGTATGGGTTTATCACTCAACAGTTTATTAATACATGTGTGTATATGTGTGTAAGTAAAAACGCATTTACCCCCCTATGTAATAAACGGCACTAAGTTTGCCTAGGAGCAGTAACCCATAGCAACCAATAAGATGTTTGCTGTTAAACAGGTTTTAAATGCTTCCTGCTGGTTTGTTGCTATGAGTTACTGCTCCTGGGCAAACTTAGGGGCCTATACATGAAACCACAATTTTTTTTTTCAGAAAAAAACATATTTTTGCTAAAGTTTAGAACTTTTCGTAATTACCACGTTAAAGTAGTACGACTTTTTTGTGGTTTTTGTTAAATTCCACGAAAAAGTCATATTTTTGCAAAGACTACGACCATTTCGGAATTCATTCAAGCTTCAGTATTGTGACTTTCCTTGGGCCGGGTTGGAGCTGCAGAGTGCCATTGAGCCCTATGGGAGACTTTCCTTGGGCCGGGTTGGAGCTGCAGAGTGCCATTGAGCCCTATGGGAGGCTTTCCTTGGGCCGGGTTGGAGCTGCAGAGTGCCATTGAGCCCTATGGGAGACTTTCCTTGGGCCGGGTTGGAGCTGCAGAGTGCCATTGAGCCCTATGGGAGACTTCCTTGGGCCGGGTTGGAGCTGCAGAGTGCCATTGAGTCCTATGGGAGACTTTCCTTGGGCCGGGTTGGAGCTGCAGAGTGCCATTGAGCCCTATGGGAGACTTTCCTTGGGCCGGGTTGGAGCTGCAGAGTGCCATTGAGCCCTATGGGAGACGTTCCTTGGGCCGGGTTGGAGCTGCAGAGTGCCATTGAGCCCTATGGGAGACGTTCCTTGGGCCGGGTTGGAGCTGCAGAGTGCCATTGAGCCCTATGGGAGACTTCCTTGGGCCGGGTTGGAGCTGCAGAGTGCCATTGAGCCTATGGGAGACTTTCCTTGGGCCGGGTTGGAGCTGCAGAGTGCCATTGAGCCCTATGGGAGACTTTCCTTGGGCCGGGTTGGAGCTGCAGAGTGCCATTGAGTCCTATGGGAGACTTTCCTTGGGCCGGGTTGGAGCTGCAGAGTGCCATTGAGCCCTATGGGAGACTTTCCTTGGGCCGGGTTGGAGCTGCAGAGTGCCATTGAGCCCTATGGGAGACGTTCCTTGGGCCGGGTTGGAGCTGCAGAGTGCCATTGAGCCCTATGGGAGACGTTCCTTGGGCCGGGTTGGAGCTGCAGAGTGCCATTGAGCCCTATGGGAGACTTTCCTTGGGCCGGGTTGGAGCTGCAGAGTGCCATTGAGCCCTATGGGAGACTTTCCTTGGGCCGGGTTGGAGCTGCAGAGTGCCATTGAGCCCTATGGGAGACTTTCCTTGGGCCGGGTTGGAGCTGCAGAGTGCCATTGAGCCCTATGGGAGACGTTCCTTGGGCCGGGTTGGAGCTGCAGAGTGCCATTGAGCCCTATGGGAGACGTTCCTTGGGCCGGGTTGGAGCTGCAGAGTGCCATTGAGCCCTATGGGAGACTTTCCTTGGGCCGGGTTGGAGCTGCAGAGTGCCATTGAGCCCTATGGGAGGCTTTCCTTGGGCCGGGTTGGAGCTGCAGAGTGCCATTGAGCCTTATGGGAGACTTTCCTTGGGCCGGGTTGGAGCTGCAGAGTGCCATTGAGCCCTATGGGAGACTTTCCTTGGGCCGGGTTGGAGCTGCAGAGTGCCATTGAGCCCTATGGGAGACTTTCCTTGGGCCGGGTTGGAGCTGCAGAGTGCCATTGAGCCCTATGGGAGACTTTCCTTGGGCCGGGTTGGAGCTGCAGAGTGCCATTGAGCCTTATGGGAGACTTTCCTTGGGCCGGGTTGGAGCTGCAGAGTGCCATTGAGCCCTATGGGAGACGTTCCTTGGGCCAGGTTGGAGCTGCAGAGTGCCATTGAGCCCTATGGGAGACTTTCCTTGGGCCAGGTTGGAGCTGCAGAGTGCCATTGAGCCCTATGGGAGACTTTCCTTGGGCCGGGTTGGAGCTGCAGAGTGCCATTGAGCCCTATGGGAGGCTTTCCTCGGGCCGGGTTGGAGCTGCAGAGTGCCATTGAGCCCTATGGGAGGCTTTCCTTGGGGCAGGTTGGAGCTGCAGAGTGCCATTGAGCCCTATGGGAGGCTTTCCTTGGGCCAGGTTGGAGCTGCAGAGTGCCATTGAGCCCTATGGGAGACTTTCCTTGGGCCGGGTTGGAGCTGCAGAGTGCCATTGAGCCCTATGGGAGACTTTCCTTGGGCCGGGTTGGAGCTGCAGAGTGCCATTGAGCCCTATGGGAGACGTTCCTTGGGCCGGGTTGGAGCTGCAGAGTGCCATTGAGCCCTATGGGAGACGTTCCTTGGGCCAGGTTGGAGCTGCAGAGTGCCATTGAGCCCTATGGGAGACCTCTCCTTGGGCCGGGTTGGAGCTGCAGAGTGCCATTGAGCCCTATGGGAGACTTTCCTTGGGCCAGGTTGGAGCTGCAGAGTGCCATTGAGCCCTATGGGAGACTTTCCTTGGGCCGGGTTGGAGCTGCAGAGTGCCATTGAGCCCTATGGGAGACTTTCCTTGGGCCGGGTTGGAGCTGCAGAGTGCCATTGAGCCCTATGGGAGACTTTCCTTGGGCCGGGTTGGAGCTGCAGAGTGCCATTGAGCCCTATGGGAGGCTTTCCTTGGGCCGGGTTGGAGCTGCAGAGTGCCATTGAGCCCTATGGGAGGCTTTCCTTGGGGCAGGTTGGAGCTGCAGAGTGCCATTGAGCCCTATGGGAGGCTTTCCTTGGCCAGGTTGGAGCTGCAGAGTGCCATTGAGCCCTATGGGAGACTTTCCTTGGGCCGGGTTGGAGCTGCAGAGTGCCATTGAGCCCTATGGGAGGCTTTCCTTGTGCCGGGTTGGAGCTGCAGGGTGCCATTGAGCCCTATGGGAGGCTTTCCTTGGGCCGGGTTGGAGCTGCAGAGTGCCATTGAGCCCTATGGGAGACTTTCCTTGGGCCGGGTTGGAGCTGCAGAGTGCCATTGAGCCCTATGGGAGACTTTCCTTGGGCCGGATTGGAGCTGCAGAGTGCCATTGAGCCCTATGGGAGACTTTCCTTGGGCCGGGTTGGAGCTGCAGAGTGCCATTGAGCCCTATGGGAGACTTTCCTTGGGCCGGGTTGGAGCTGCAGAGTGCCATTGAGCCCTATGGGAGACTTTCCTGGGGCCGGGTTGGAGCTGCAGAGTGCCATTGAGCCCTATGGGAGACTTTCCTTGGGCCGGGTTGGAGCTGCAGAGTGCCATTGAGCCCTATGGGAGACTTTCCTTGGGCTGGGTTGGAGCTGCAGAGTGCCATTGAGCCCTATGGGAGACTTTCCTTGGGCCGGGTTGGAGCTGCAGAGTGCCATTGAGCCCTATGGGAGACGTTCCTTGGGCCGGGTTGGAGCTGCAGAGTGCCATTGAGCCCTATGGGAGACTTTCCTTGGGCCGGGTTGGAGCTGCAGAGTGCCATTGAGCACTATGGAGGCTTTCCTTGGGCCGGGTTGGAGCTGCAGAGTGCCATTGAGCCCTATGGGAGACTTTCCTTGGGCCAGGTTGGAGCTGCAGAGTGCCATTGAGCCCTATGGGAGACTTTCCTTGGGCCGGGTTGGAGCTGCAGGGTGCCATTGAGCCCTATGGGAGACTTTCCTTGGGCCAGGTTGGAGCTGCAGAGTGCCATTGAGCCCTATGGGAGACTTTCCTTGGGCCGGGTTGGAGCTGCAGAGTGCCATTGAGCCCTATGGGAGACTTTCCTTGGGCCGGGTTGGAGCTGCAGAGTGCCATTGAGCCCTATGGGAGGCTTCCAAAATCCTGCACTAAAGCTTTAAAGCCAGAGAGGTTTTTACGCCGTTTACAATCATTCGGATACGAAAATTTTGTGACTTTCGGGACGCAACCACAATATTTTCTTACAACCAAGAAATAATTTTGTGACATTTTCATCAGAAAATTATCCGAATTTTTTCTAATCATGCTTTTAACTAGCGAACATTCATGCCTTAGTGTTAATAATTAATACTTATAGGGATATTGTGCATCCATGCTGTCCGTACAGTAGGGGGCAGAACCCCTTTTGCTCATGTCCCTTGTGTTCTCGGGTGGCACGGACCTTTAGAAGTGTAAGAAGAATGAAGAAGTGGCATCAGTGCCGGGAAATTGTTTCCACCTATTGTAGAAATGATAGACTGGACCACGTCACGGAACGCCCATGTTTAGAAAAGAACATTCCAATAGATTTATAATTACCCAAGTTTCTTTTTTTTTCTTTAATTGGCAGAATGTGGACATTTCCCTGTAGAACACAGATGCTTTTTCTCAGTGGATTTGCTGCACTCAGGGCGGAGTAGTTCCTCCAAGACAAGTTTAATATCCATCAAAGCTGTAAATAAACGGGGGGGGGGGGTCTGGGTACCTGCAACTGGGATCATTGGGACTTCCATTCAGTTTCAAGAAGTCGCTCGTCACTATTTATTTTTAGTGCCCAGCCATTAGCGTCGCTCACCCACTGGAACTCTGTGCCCTGAACACTCTCGTATGGGCTCTTACTGGAACTCCAGACAAAAGGCATCTGTTTCCCGAGACTTCTGGCTGGTTCCTTTCACTGTCTGCACTCTGTCTGCAACCGCTCACTCTCTCTGACTGCCCCACTCGTATCAAGCCAGTGTTTCTTGTGGGACTGTAAAAACTCCCTAGTCCTGTACATATACATAAATATTAGTGTTATTGTTATGTCTGAGAGCTTCGTACTGACATCAAACAGACTTCCTAGTCACATCTGTGCCGGTCGCCGTACAAGCACCCACTTTTACTCAAGGTGCTCTTATGGAATCCAACATGAATTTATATATATATATATATACACACACACAAAAACAAGAGGTCCTCTGCACTTATTATCAATATATATAAGATATATTTAGCGCAAATCGCCGAAAAAGCCTAGCGAGGCAACTTCGGCGCTTTGGGCGAAATCGCGCCGCCGCGTGTGCCATCCCACCGGCGACTTACATTTTCGCCGGTGAGATGGCAGGGGAAGGCAACTCGGGGAGATTAGTCGCCCGCGAACAGGGAGTTTTGTCGCGGGCGACTAATCTCCCTGTGTGCCAGTGCCCTAAGACTCTTAATTCTTAATGAATCAGATAAAAGTGAGTGTAGGACTTGCCAGACCGGGGGTGACTGTGACATAGTTGGCCAGCTTGAAGTATATTGCAGTATATGGACAAACAATCCCTGTTTTGCTTAAAGGAGAGGGCATTGCTTGGCAGCTTAAGGGTAAAGACACACGGAGCTACTTAGTAGCAGCTACTTGTCACGGCTACTAAACGCCAGAAAATCCCCTGCCATAGACAATACTGAGAATTGCCTCTGCTAAACACATGTAGAGACAATTATCAGTAAATGATCAGCATTGTCTGTTTTAGTAGCCACGACAAGTAGCTGCTACTAGTAGCTCTGTGTGTCTTCAACCCAATGCAGAGAATGTTTTAATGTCCCATATATACTGATAATGGGTGAGTGCAGGATCTCTTGTTGCTGTCACAGCCTCATTGCACCCCTGCCTAAGGGTTTAAAATGTAGTGGTAAGAACAACTTTTTTGCTGTAGGGTGCTGCGCCTATGAACATGGGTGCTGAGGGAACCCTGGAGCTACGGCTTGGTCAGTATGTCAGTATGCGTATGTGACACTGGTGGGTACGGGAGAGAGAGCGTTAGTGGGTCAGTACCATAGCTGTAACTCCCCTATGCCAGCCGAGCCCCTGGCAGGACAGTGCCACGCTGAGGGAGTTCTTTCCACAGGACAGTTAATGTGAGAGGATTACACAGCCCATAACATTACTGAGCAGTGGAAAGATGTTATTACATAAGGAACGGCCTATTCATAAAAAGCCCCCCCCCGGTGAATGGAACTCTTATGACGCCCCAGTATCATTCACAGGTTTATGACATAAAGCACCAGAACAGAACAGTCCCAGTTCCACTATTAAACCTGCAGAAAAAAAACAAGACTAAGGCAGTACCCATTAGTCCCAGCGGGGGCAGTAACAATGGCACCCAACCCCACCTAGTGCCAACCCTCTCATGGAATGTGACCATAATGTTGTTTTCCACATTTCTTATTGACAACATTCAGCTCTGTGCCCAACACCTTGGCCAATCTGTGAGCAGAAGAGAACAGAATGAACCAAGAGACATGGAAGGGAGGGGTTTTATGATCCCCCTAAGTCTGGCAGATGGAGGAAAGAGCACCCCAACTTTTAGCCTTACTTGTATTTAGCCCCTAGGCGCTAGGAGGTGGGACTGAACCTGCTACTTCTCAACCACATTACACTGATATCTACGGGGACTGTGTTGGGTCTTTTGGTGCCCCATGTGCCCCGATAATGATTGAATTCCTTTGTACTGGGTTAGAAGCAGAGTTTTGGTGCTGTGTAACCCGTTGGCTTATTATAATGATGAAATATATGATGAATATTAATTGGCAAGGTACCCCACCCTCCACGGTGCATTAAATGCTGATTTGCAGAGTGTTTTGGAAAAGGTGAATCCAATTCATTTTTCCATCCCAAGTTTATTACTGTGAAGTGTATGAATCCAAGGACAAGTAGGATTTTCATACTGGAAAGGAGTTTTATATGGCACCTCCAGGGCAAAGGCGTCTCTGTCTGGGAAAAAGAGAAAGAAAGAAGGAAAGAAAGGAAGGGGAAGGGGAAAGAAATGGAGGAGGGAAAGGAAAGGGAAAGTAAAGCCTTAAGTGCCTCTTAAAAAACAGTAATGATACAATCCTGGTACATTATGTTATTGCTTTGTATTTTTGTGCCAGGCATTTGTTGTGCAATTTTTGGGGGAATATTGCAAATAATATAATCATAATAGCATAAACCTCCTTTTAGGAGATCCGGTTTTTCATCATTTTTATTACAAAGCGTGGCCCTTTTATTTATGGCCAGACACAGAAATCATTGGTTTCTTAACAATTCACTGAATTGGGCAGAGATTGTATAGGAACAGAACCCTGTCAGATTCTGGCAGTTGCAGCAGGACTTTAAGGTTTATGGAGAGGTGTAACCATAGAGACAGGAGGATCAGGGGTTGCCCAGGAGTATAGAGGGGCCCTGTGCCTGCCCAAATTTGCTGCCCCCATTGCTAGCAATATGAATTGCATGATAACTCCAGCTGGCAGTGGGGGCGGGGATGGGTGATATTGGGCATTTTACTGGCCACCATTGCCTGGTGAAAAAAACAACAACATGTTATGGGTGCCATAGACCTTGTATCTATCTGGATATCCGCTGGGGCAGATACAGTAAGGAGAGACCCCCTGTGTAGAAACAGTATAAACTGGGTGAAACAGAAAACGTGATGGGGTTAACTTCCCCTTAAAAATGTGTCAAGGACAGGCTGTCACTGACTATTCTATTCCTCTACTATTCTAAGCCTCCATTGGACTCAATGGTACTTGACAGCTTAAACCTGCCAATTTTTTTCTCCAGAAAACGTTATTTTAGAAAAATATGAGTTACAATACTATCCTTCCACCAGCAGATGGCAATATTTCCATAAGGCTTGTATAGAGCAGGGATAGTGTGAGACTAGTTCCTCTTAATTTCATTGGCGTTGGGGCTTGGAGCAGCAAATGAATGGATGCTCATTGTACTTTTCTATATATATTATGTGTAAGGCCTTTCCTAGTGATGGCTTAAATGATGCTTATTATATAAGTTATGTGTCAGCGCTATATTTAATGATCGTGTCCATGGCAAGGTTGGTCTGATTGCTGTGAGAGTGGGTCCTGGATTTCAGGTTCTGGGGGGACCTAGGGGGACACTGACAGGGTCGAACTGGGCCGCCGGGACACCGGGAAAATACCCGGTGGGCCCCAGCAGCCCAGACCCGACTCTGTTGACGATTCCCTTGCCGCCGATGTCTTCCCCTGATGTGCATTCAGGGGAGGACGTCCGACGGGGGCCCCTGTGGGGGGGGGGTTAGGGGTGCGTGGCGGGGACCCCTATGGGGGCCCTGCACCCCCCAGTCCGACCCTGGACACTGATCATGTTCCTGGTAGAAATGAATCCCAGGTAAGTGGGTTGTTAAGTGGCAGGGCTTCAGGGGGGGTATAGGGGGTACTGCAGTTAGGGGCCAAACAGAGAGGGCCACAAGATGAGTGAGTTGCAAAAAGGACTTTTGGGTGGGCATGGTTTGGTTGGATCAGAGGAGGGTATAAATGGGACACGGCCAGGACAAATGACAGGTGTAGTGGTGCATGCAGGGGCTTTTTTAATTGGCCAATTAACTTGTTACCAAAAAAAAAGAAGTGTGGGGTACAATTTACTTATAGGCAGGGCCCACCACTCATGGGGTGTGGGGCCCCATCTTTACTCATGGTGGCACTGATTAGTTGTAATAGGGCTTGAGATAAAAGTCCCCATACCTCATACGGAGGTTGAATATGATTTAAAACTTATATCCTCTCTCATCTTAAAAATGTAATATATACACTTTAACCCCAAACAGGCTTCAATCTTCTCTTCCTTCCATATACCCACTATTTCTCTGTTGCCTCTGCCACTTCTGCAGCCACTTCTCTCAGTTAGTCCCCTACCCTCCATGTAAGGGGATAGGAATTTGTAATCTCACATTTTCCCTTTTCATTGAGAGAGATCTTGCTGGAAGGGGGAGACCCTGGGTACTGAACTGGACTCTTTGGTGGGCAGCTGAGTTGCTAAAACCCTGAAAAAGGAACAATTTAGAGAAACATCTATCTAGTGCCCGACTCACTATAGGCTCCCAAGGGTGAGTTAGTGTGAGGCTACTAATTATATATATTTGTCACGGAGCAAAGGATACACGTAGCCCAGCTAGTGAGCAGCACTCATATGACGCCGCACTTCGGAAGATTCCATTCACAGGTTTATGACATAAAGCACCAGAACAGTCCCAGTTCCACTATAAAACCTGCAGAGAAAAACAAAGAATCCTGGGCAAAGACTAAGGCAGTACCCATTAGTCCCAGCGGGGGCAGTAACAATGGCACCCAACCCCACCTAGTGCCAACCCTCTCATGGAATGTGACCATAATGTTGTTTTCCACATCTCTCATTCACAACATTCAGCTCTGTGCCCAACACCTTGGCCAATCTGTGAGCAGAAGAGAACAGAATGAACCAAGAGACATGGAAGGGAGGGGTTTTAGGATCCCCCTAAGTCTGGCAGATGGAGGAAGGAGTGCCCCAACTTTTAGCCTTACTTATATTTGGCCCCTAGGCGCTAGGAGGTGGGACTGAACCTGCTACTTCTCAGCCACATTACACTGATATCTACAGGGGCCAAATAAGTGTCACATAAAGTGCCCCATGTGCCCTGACCCAATACTTGATATGGTTGTATTCCTTTGTACTGGGTTAGAAGCAGAGTTCTGGTGCTGTGTAACCCGTTGGCTTATTATGATGATGGATACAGGCCCAGATATTAATTGATCTATTAGGCAAGGTACCCCCCACGGTGCATTAAAGGCTGATTTGCAGAGTGTCTTGGAAAGGATGGATCCAATGGACTCCTTTGTAGATTGTAAGCTCTTTTGGGCAGGGCCCTCTTCACCTCTTGTATTGGTTACTGATTGCTTTATATGTTACTCTGTATGTCCAATGTATGTAACCCACTTATTGTACAGCGCTGCGGGATATGTTGGCGCTTTATAAATAAATGTTAATGTAATGTAATGTAACTCCTATTCCTTTTTCCATCCCAAGTTTATTACTGTGAAGTGTATGGCTCAAAGGACAAGTAGGATTGTCATACTGGAAAGGGGTTTTATATGGCTATGGAAAGAAAGAAAGTTCCGATATGTATTTGTCATTGAGCAAGAGATACAATCCTGGCCTATATGTTTGCCTTTTTTAGTAACATTGGGATTAAGTATAATCTTTACTGACTAACAAGCAGTCCCTAACGGGAAACATGGGGTTCAACAACTGGTGGTCGTCTGGGTGCTGAGATTTTGACAGCTTTGATGAAAAATAGAAAAAAATGATTGACATCTACTAAAGAGTTAAATCTGTGAGGCAGTCTGGGGTTTATTTAGGGCGGGGCAGTCACCCCATTAAATGTAGCTCTGTGGGAAACCATTATTTTGGATGAAAATATAGGGATTGGGGGGGGGCTGGTACCATTTCCTCACACACACACACCGCTGGGCAAACACGGGGCACAGTAACATGTATTTCATGCACCCCTGCCACCCTGCAGTGTATTAACCCTTTCCTAGGGCACCAGGCCACACTATCCCCGTGCCAGTGAATAATGCCAAGGCCCCCTCCCTTCCAGGCTTCAGCTCATTAACACTTCAAACCCCCTGCTTGGAGGCATTTAATAATTCAGGCTCAATTTCCAAAGAGACAGCAGGAGTGCACCAACCCCCCCTTTGCTTCATCATTGAACACTTCTGGCATCACCCCCCACCCCCAAATCTGCCTATTCCTACACTTTGTTTTGAATCCCCCCATATGCACTCATTTTATAGCCTTCTTATATTTTATATCTCTAATTGCCCACCAATCTGAATGACCCAGTAGCCCACCAATCTGAATGACCCAGTAGCCCATAAGTCTGAATGACTCAGTAGCCCACCAATCTGAATGACCCAGTAGCCCACCAATCTGAATGACCCAGTAGCCCACCAATCTGAATGACCCAGTAGCCCATAAGTCTGAATGACTCAGTAGCCCACCAATCTGAATGACCCAGTAGCCCACCAATCTGAATGACCCAGTAGCCCATAAGTCTGAATGACTCAGTAGCCCACCAATCTGAATGACTCAGTAGCCCACCAATCTGAATGACCCAGTAGCCCATAAGTCTGAATGACCCAGTAGCCCACCAATCTGAATGACTCAGTAGCCCACCAATCTGAATGACCCAGTAGCCCACCAATCTGAATGACCCAGTAGCCCACCAATCTGAATGACCCAGTAGCCCACCAATCTGAATGACTCAGTAGCCCACCAATCTGAATGACTCAGTAGCCCACCAATCTGAATGACTCAGTAGCCCACCAATCTGAATGACCAGTAGCCCACCAATCTGAATGACCCAGTAGCCCACCAATCTGAATGACTCAGTAGCCCACCAATCTGAATGACCCAGTAGCCCACCAATCTGGATGACTCAGTAGCCCACCAATCTGAATGACCCAGTAGCCCATAAGTCTGAATGACCCAGTAGCCCACCAATCTGAATGACTCAGTAGCCCACCAATCTGAATGACCCAGTAGCCCACCAATCTGAATGACTCAGTAGCCCATCAATCTGAATGACCCAATAGCCCACCAATCTGAATGACCCAGTAGCCCACCAATCTGAATGACTCAGTAGCCCACCAATCTGAATGACTCAGTAGCCCACCAATCTGAATGACTCAGTAGCCCACCAATCTGAATGACCCAGTAGCCCACCAATCTGAATGACCCAGTAGCCCATAAGTCTGAATGACTCAGTAGCCCACCAATCTGAATGACCCAGTAGCCCACCAATCTGAATGACTCAGTAGCCCACCAATCTGAATGACTCAGTAGCCCACCAATCTGAATGACTCAGTAGCCCACCAATCTGAATGACCCAGTAGCCCACCAATCTGAATGACCCAGTAGCCCATAAGTCTGAATGACTCAGTAGCCCACCAATCTGAATGACCCAGTAGCCCACCAATCTGAATGACCCAGTAGCCCATAAGTCTGAATGACTCAGTAGCCCACCAATCTGAATGACTCAGTAGCCCACCAATCTGAATGACCCAGTAGCCCATAAGTCTGAATGACCCAGTAGCCCACCAATCTGAATGACTCAGTAGCCCACCAATCTGAATGACCCAGTAGCCCACCAATCTGAATGACCCAGTAGCCCACCAATCTGAATGACCCAGTAGCCCACCAATCTGAATGACTCAGTAGCCCACCAATCTGAATGACTCAGTAGCCCACCAATCTGAATGACTCAGTAGCCCACCAATCTGAATGACCCAGTAGCCCACCAATCTGAATGACCCAGTAGCCCACCAATCTGAATGACTCAGTAGCCCACCAATCTGAATGACCCAGTAGCCCACCAATCTGGATGACTCAGTAGCCCACCAATCTGAATGACCCAGTAGCCCATAAGTCTGAATGACCCAGTAGCCCACCAATCTGAATGACTCAGTAGCCCACCAATCTGAATGACCCAGTAGCCCACCAATCTGAATGACTCAGTAGCCCATCAATCTGAATGACCCAATAGCCCACCAATCTGAATGACCCAGTAGCCCACCAATCTGAATGACTCAGTAGCCCACCAATCTGAATGACTCAGTAGCCCACCAATCTGAATGACTCAGTAGCCCACCAATCTGAATGACCCAGTAGCCCACCAATCTGAATGACTCAGTAGCCCACCAATCTGAATGACCCAGTAGCCCTGCACATAAGGAATAAGGTGACCTCCATGGCAGCACTAAGCCGGCAGTGCATTGCATTCACCTTTATGCCCTCACTTACTACTTTATTTAGGTAAATACACAGGAGAAACCCGCTGTTTGCTAAAGTCACAGGGCTGTGGCACCGGCAGTGCGTAGGAACAACTAACTGTAGGGATTAAAGGGGCAGAAACACTGGAATATATTCTAATAAATAACACTTGTTGCACCGTGGTTTTCCCATACACACAAATAATGCCCCCCCCCCACACACACACACACACAGGGAAATGTATATTCAGCATGTACTTCCAGACCCTGCAACTCCCAACATCCCACCGACTAGCAAAGGTTCTTGTGAAAATGCTGGGAGTTGTAGTCCAACAATATCTGGAAGGCTGCAGTTTGGGTAATCCTGATTTATTTTTTAATATAGGAGCCAAATTCCCATTTGACAGGACCATTCTTTTCTAAATCAGCCCCGGATAATTAATCAGGTCTCCTAGAATACTTTTAGTATGATGTACAGAGTAATATTCTGAGACAATTTGCAATTGGTCTTCATTTTTTATTATTTGTAGTTTTTTAATGATTTCAATCATTGTTCAGCAGCTCTCCAGTTTGGCGCTGAGGAATATGTTGGCACTTTATAAATAAATGTTAATAATAATAATAATAATAATAATTAATAACACCTTGTGTCTCAACCCTTTCTCCTTGTAGAGTGTAAGCTCTTTTGGGCAGGGCTCTCTTCACCTCTTGTATCTGTTATTGATTGCTTTATATGTTATTCTGTATGTCCAATGTATGTAACCCACTTATTGTACAGCGCTGCGGGATATGTTGGCGCTTTATAAATAAATGTTTGTAATAATAATAATAATAACTGTAGCCTCACAGAGCAATAGTCTTTCGGCTGCCGAGGTCGGTGACCCCCATTTGAAAGCTGTAAAGGCAAATAATTCAAAATAATTCAAACATAAATCATGAAGACCAATTGCAAAGTTGCTAGGAATAGGGCATTCTATAACATACTAAAAGTTAACTTAAAGCTCAACCACCCCTTTAGGTATAATGTGTGTATGTATAACTTTATAACTTTATAAATGGGGCTGGGTATACTGATTTATTGAACTAAATAACTCAGTGCGGTGATACTGGCAAGCACAGAAACATTCTAAAATGGTAAGAAACATAGGAAAGAAAATAAATGATGTAGGAGGAGGGGTGAGCCATATCCACTGCCAGTTACCCCCCCCCCCCCCCAGCAGGTTAAGAAGGACCTTCCTCTGCAGTGAGTTAATAGAGGGAGGGAGGCTGACATATAAGCAGTCTTTACAGAGAGGGAGAGGGGAGGAGAAGAGGGTGAGGACAAGGTATGAAAGGAGAGGCTAGAGCGAGGTAGAGTAACAGGGGAGGACAGAGGAACGAGGGAGAGAAGGAAAGTGGGAAGGGACAGTGCCCAGAGGGGAGCGCAGAAGTGTCAGACAAGGGGCTAAACAGGCAGAACAGGACAGAGAGAAGCAACAAGCAGCGCTGGAGGGAGATTAGACATAAGCAGAGACAAAAGACACACCGGAGAGCAGAAGCTGGGGGTAGGAAGGAGAAGGAGAGAGCTCCTACAAGGGATGTGCCCTGGCCTGTGACAAGCAACCCCCCCCAAGAATGGAACCCAAAGGAAGGAAGAAGATCCAGTTTTCTGTGTCTGCGCCCGCTGCACAGCTTGACCCCCGGGCAGTAGAGATGGTGAGTCCTATGGTGTTGCCATGCTGCTTGCCAAGCAGTAGCTCCCCCTCTCTGTTATCTAACTTTCCTATTAATATCATTGGTGCCAAGTGTGCTGTTTAATGGGCAGCCCAGTAAAATGCCATCCAGGTGGCAGCACTAGTTCTAGCAAGGTGGTACAGGTATGGGATCCCTTATCCAGAAACCCATTATCCAGAAAGTTCTAAATTACGGAAAGGCCATCTCCCATAGACTCCATTATAAGCAAATAATTCTCATTTTTAAAATGTATTTTCTTTTTCTCTGTAATAATTAAACAGTACCTGTACTTGATCCCAACTAAGATATAATTACCCCTTATTGGGGGCAGAACAGCCCTATTGGGTTTATTTCATGGTTAAATGATTCCCTTTTCTCTGTAATAATAAAACAGTACCTGTACTTGATCCCAACTAAGATATAATTACCCCTTATTGGGGACAGAACAGCCCTATTGGGTTTATTTCATGGTTAAATGATTCCCTTTTCTCTGTAATAATAAAACAGTACCTGTACTTGATCCCAACTAAGATATAATTACCCCTTATTGGGGGCAGAACAGTCCTATTGGGTTTATTTCATGGTTAAATGATTCCCTTTTCTCTGTAATAATAAAACAGTATCTGTACTTGATCCCAACTAAGATATAATTACCCCTTATTGGGGGCAGAACAGCCCTATTGGGTTTATTTAATGGTTAAATGATTCCCTTTTCTCTGTAATAATAAAACAGTACCTGTAGTTGATCCCAACTAAGATATAATTACCCCTTATTGGGGGCAGAACAGCCCTATTGGGTTTATTTCATGGTTAAATGATTCCCTTTTCTCTGTAATAATAAAACAGTACCTGTACTTGATCCCAACTAAGATATAATTACCCCTTATTGGGGGCAGAACAGCCCTATTGGGTTTATTTAATGGTTAAATGATTCCCTTTTCTCTGTAATAATAAAACAGTACCTGTACTTGATCCCAACTAAGATATAATTACCCCTTATTGGGGACAGAACAGCCCTATTGGGTTTATTTCATGGTTAAATGATTCCCTTTTCTCTGTAATAATAAAACAGTACCTGTACTTGATCCCAACTAAGGAAAGCCCCAGGTCCCAAGCATTCTGGATAACAGGTCACATACCTGTAGTGTGTAAAACTGAGGAACATTCAGGGTCGGACTGGGCCGCCGGGACACCGGGAAAAATCCCGGTGGGCCCCAGCGGCCCAGTCCGACCTTTGCCGGCGCTCCCCGCTACTGACTGTTCCTCCCCGACGCGTTCAATTTATACGCGCTCGGGGAGGACGTCAGGCGGGGGCCCTTGGGGGGGTTAGGGGACGCGGCTGGGGCACCTGCAGGGCCCCTGGGGCGGGAGCCCCGGTGGGCCCTCCACCCCCCAGTCCGACCCTGGGAACATTCGTGCAAACTTGCACAAGCATACAGTATATGTGAAACGGGGGGATAGTGAAAGGAATGATTTATTTACTGTGGAAGCGGCAGGGACCAGACTCAGAACTGACGGGCATAATGGCATCCTGAACTTTAACAGCAATGAAAAGTGGGCACTTTGGGGGGTGTCGGAACCCCTAAAGCCATTATAGAGTCTATAGACCGGCAGATTAATGTTCAAATCTGCCCAATCCCAATGAAAGTATATAGGTATTTGCCCAAATGATCAGAACAATATAAGGGTGGCCATACCATGTATTGCCCCTCAGGCTGTCCGTTCAGCAGGAAAGCATATCCCATCAGCCTGTGTACGGCCACCTTAAAGGTCCCCATACACGGTCCAACTCCAGCTGCCGATATCAGTCCTTTAGACTAATTTGACAGCTTATCTGCCCGTGTATGGGCACCACCGACGGGCCTCCCCGACCAACATCTGGGCTGAAATTTGGCAGATCTTGATTGGGCAGGTTGATTTACCACCGGATTGGGGACCGCATTGGATTACTGATGCAGTGCCCGAGCCAACGGCGCCTATACCCGCCATTTTAATTTGATCATTTGACCCTAGGGGCATATCAGAGAGAAGATCCGCTTGCTTGGCAACCTCGTCAAACAAGCGGATCTAACAGTGTATGGCCACCTTTGCTTACATATCATTAGATAATACCAGCCACTGTCTTTATGAGACCAGCAGTTATTGCTTAATATATATATATACAAATGGCAGGAACAGGACCATGGTGGTACATGGAGCAAAAGGTATATAGGATCTACAATAAGTGGCGTCCACTGCCCGAATTCTGTATAAAGGCCCCTGGTTCTTTAGTTTCACCGCTGCAGGGAAGCTTTGGTTTGTAGCTAAAGGGCAAGTAAAGCCTGCAATAGGCATAGCATTCTTAAATTGGCCAGTTTCCATGCTAAGTGCCCCTTAGCCCTGTGTCCAGGTTCCTCTGATGTTGTGTTTAGCTCGAGTTTCTGCCACATTTTGCCCTGTATATTATAGAGAAGAGCTTTGCCAAGACAATACATATGTAGACAGAATTGCTACTGAGGTGAAATCATCTTAAAACAGGGGTTCCCAAACAGAGGAAGGAGGGTCTCAGCCCAAAGGCCAACTGGAGTGAAATCTAAGGCTGATTTACTGTAATTAATGGTAAATAAAGGGGGGCCTCAGTTACAGACTGGTTCATACTGGGTCAAGATTTGCTGAATGCATTTTTCTTTGTACTTGTGCAATTTAGCAGCTATGTTTTTAAATAAGCCCCCTTGGCTTTGAATTTCGGCTATTCATCACCAGAAGAACAGGCCTTCCAGTGAGATTTGGCATTATCTGCATTTTTGGTTGGACAAATAAGTAAAGGCTTTGGTAAGGCATGATGTGGCCTATGCCCTCGGCTGGATATCAATCAGATCAAATAGGGTCTGGCTGCCCAGAAAGACTTAGCATTGCAGCTAATCAATTGAGTCTGGCCTGGCGGTGCTCACCGTCCAGTCCAACTCTTGTTGCCAACTGTCCGGTTTTGACCCTGGTTTTTGGGAGGGCTGTCCGGGTCAAGACTCCCTGCCCAGTTTTCCAAATTAGGGAAACCGGTCAGGACTCTCTTAGACTGACAGTGGCTACCAGCCAATTGCCAATCGCTATGTCATAACGCTGCCCCTGATGTCACCCCTCATGCCCCCGTGACATCACCACCCTGCCCGGGCTTACCTCTGTCTGAAGGTAGCAACTGGTGGCAGAGGCAATTTTGGGCACTTGGGCTGGCAGAGAAGACAATTTTGATGGGAAATATAGCCATTACTGGTAACCTTGCCTGCCCCCATCCGCCCAAATACACTGGCAGATCTGTTCCTCAGCATTTGGCCCTGGCAATAATATAAATGTAACTTTCACAATCAGTGATGTTTATCAGCGTGTTTGTGTGCTAAGAATAAATATGAACTTGCTTGCAGCTTGTTATGTGCGCTTAGTACGTTCTGTCCGAAAAAACGATTTGTGCGGGCAAAAATGCCAAGAAGATTAATAACGGTAAAAAATGTACATTTAGCTGGTATTGTTGAAATGGCAATTTATGTATTTAATTATACAAATACCCAAAATTGCCATTATGCAGAGAACGGCAATCTGTGGGTTCTGGCAAATGCCAGGGGGGCTGCTGTAAGATGCCATAGGCACTCACTATTTATTGGGCTGGGGGGGCTGTTTGTGCCTCTGGGTACTGGGAATGCCAGGGGGCTGTAAGGTGCCACAGACAGTCACTATTTATTGGGCTGGGGGGGCTGTTTGTGCCTCTGGGTACTGGGAATGCCAGGGGGGCTGTAAGGTGCCATAGGCAGTCACTATTTATTGGGCTGGGGGGGGGCTGTTTGTGCCTCTGGGTACTGGGAATGCCAGGGGGGCTGTAAGGTGCCACAGACAGTCACTATTTATTGGGCTGGGGGGGCTGTTTGGGCCTCTGGGTACTGGGAATGCCAGGGGGGCTGTAAGGTGCCATAGGCACTCACTATTTATTGGGCTGGGGGGCTGTTTGGGCCCCTGGGTACTGGGAATGCCAGGGGGCTGTAAGGTGCCATAGACAGTCACTATTTATTGGGCTGGGGGGGCTGTTTGTGCCTCTGGGTACTGGGAATGCCAGGGGGGCTGTAAGGTGCCACAGACAGTCACTATTTATTGGGCTGGGGGGCTGTTTGTGCCTCTGGGTTACCTGGAATGCCAGGGGGGCTGTAAGGTGCCACAGACAGTCACTATTTATTGGGCTGGGGGGGCTGTTTGGGCCTCTGGGTACTGGGAATGCCAGGGGGGCTGTAAGGTGCCACAGACAGTCACTATTTATTGGGCTGGGGGGGGGCTGTTTGTGCCTCTGGGTACTGGGAATGCCAGGGGGGCTGTAAGGTGCCACAGACAGTCACTATTTATTGGGCTGGGGGGCTGTTTGTGCCTCTGGGTACTGGGAATGCCAGGGGGGCTGTAAGGTGCCACAGACAGTCACTATTTATTGGGCTGGGGGGGGGCTGTTTGTGCCTCTGGGTACTGGGAATGCCAGGGGGGCTGTAAGGTGCCACAGACAGTCACTATTTATTGGGCTGGGGGGGCTGTTTGTGCCTCTGGGTACTGGGAATGCCAGGGGGGCTGTAAGGTGCCACAGACAGTCACTATTTATTGGGCTGGGGGGCTGTTTGGGCCTCTGGGTACTGGGAATGCCAGGGGGGCTGTAAGGTGCCACAGACAGTCACTATTTATTGGGCTGGGGGGGGGGGGGCTGTTTGTGCCTCTGGGTACTGGGAATGCCAGGGGGGCTGTAAGGTGCCACAGACAGTCACTATTTATTGGGCTGGGGGGCTGTTTGTGCCTCTGGGTACTGGGAATGCCAGGGGGGCTGTAAGGTGCCACACACAGTCACTATTTATTGGGCTGGGGGGCTGTTTGGGCCTCTGGGTACTGGGAATACCAGGGGGGCTGTAAGGTGCCACAGACAGTCACTATTTATTGGACTGGGGGGCTGTTTGTGCCTCTGGGTTACCTGGAATGCCAGGGGGGCTGTAAGGTGCCACAGACAGTTACTATTTATTGGGCTGGGGGGGGGCTGTTTGTGCCTCTGGGTACTGGGAATGCCAGGGGGGCTGTAAGGTGCCGCAGACAGTCACTATTTATTGGGCTGGGGGGGCTGTTTGTGCCTCTGGGTACTGGGAATGCCAGGGGGGCTGTAAGGTGCCATAGACAGTCACTATTTATTGGGCTGGGGGGCTGTTTGTGCCTCTGGGTACTGGGAATGCCAGAGGGGGCTGTAAGGTGCCATAGGCAGTCACTATTTATTGGGCTGGGGGGGCTGTTTGTGCCTCTGGGTACTGGGAATGCCAGGGGGGCTGTAAGGTGCCATAGGCAGTCACTATTTATTGGGCTGGGGGGGCTGTTTGTGCCTCTGGGTACTGGAAATGCCAGAGGGGGCTGTAAGGTGCCATAGGCAGTCACTATTTATTGGGCTGGGGGGGCTGTTTGTGCCTCTGGGTACTGGGAATGCCAGGGGGGCTGTAAGGTGCCACAGACAGTCACTATTTATTGGGCTGGGGGGCTGTTTGTGCCTCTGGGTACTGGGAATGCCAGGGGGGCTGTAAGGTGCCACAGACAGTCACTATTTAATGGGCTGGGGGCTGTTTGTGCCTCTGGGTACTGGGAATGCCAGGGGGGCTGTAAGGTGCCACAGACAGTCACTATTTATTGGGCTGGGGGGGCTGTTTGTGCCTCTGGGTACTGGAAATGCCAGGGCCTATTTTGAATCCCAGTCCAGACCTGGTTGCCATATTCAAACCATGAATGATATAGGTTGGGTGCTGACAGGCCTTGGGCTGATCATTCTGATGCTTTGGCAATTATATGTTGTAGTGACCTCCATTTAAGGAGAACAAAAGGCAGAATCTCAAGTTATTAGGTCCCCCCCCCCGCCAGTGAATTTAGTCCCTTTTCTTCTTAAATCAATACACCAGCCTGGGGTTAACTTTCTATTTTTTCAGTGTCCCCAGCACCCCCTGTGCCACCCTAGGCAAGAGCTGGCACAGTTCAGAGCTGCTTTGAAAATTTCTGTGCTGTGTATGCCCTACTACATGCAATGCCCAGTAGGAATAAGAGTACGGGCTCAGGTTAGGAGGTGACTAAGGGTGAAGACACATGGAGCTACTTAGTAGCAGCTACTTGTCACGACTACTAAGGGCTCTGGCACATGGGGAGATTAGTCGCCCGCAACAAATCTCCCTGTTCGCCATCCCACTGGCGAAAATGTAAGTCGCCGGTGGGATGGTACACGCTGCACAGGACAATTTCGGCAAATCGCCTGCGCAGCGTGTGCCATCCCAGCGGCAACTTACATTTTCGCCAGTGGGATGGCGAACAGGGAGATTTGTTGCGGGCGACTAATCTCCCCGTGTGTCAGAGCCCCAAATGTCAGAAAATCCCCTGCCATAGACAATACTGAGAATTGCCTCTGCTAAAATAAACGGAGAGACAATTATCAGTAAATGATCAGCATTGTCTATTTTAGTAGCCACAACAAGTAGCTCCGTGTGTCTTCACCCTAAGGGGTGCCTAACCAGTCATTCCCCCCAGTCATTCTAACTTACAAGCCCTGTATTAGTAAACAGGGTACAATATAGCATTGTGCCATGACTTGGGTTCTCTGCCACCCTACCCTTATTGGCACCACTGTATAAAGGTATGCAGAACAGGAAGAATGGAGGCTGCACGGATGTCAATGAACCCCATTGTTGTTGGGCTGATAATAATCCAGCACTTGATTTTTAAAAAACAATTTCCCCTTCACACTATAGGCACAAGCGATTGCAAGCATTTTGCTGCTGTTATGATTTCCAGCTCGGTGGACTAGCAACAAGTCACTCGGAACTATCCGTCCATAGACTTTCGTGGTAATTGCCTAGACCCTGCCAGTGCAGCAGGCCCAGACTGGCAATCTGTGGGTTTTGGAAAATGCCAGAGGGGCTGCTGTAAGGTGCCATAGGCAGTCACTATTTATTGGGCTGGGGGGCTGTTTGTGCCTCTGGGTACTGGGAATGCCAGGGGGGCTGTAAGGTGCCATAGACAGTCACTATTTATTGGGCTGGGGGGCTGTTTGTGCCTCTGGGTACTGGGAATGCCAGGGGGGCTGTAAGGTGCCATAGGCAGTCACTATTTATTGGGCTGGGGGGGCTGTTTGTGCCTCTGGGTACTGGGAATGCCAGGGGGCTGTAAGGTGCCACAGGCAGTCACTATTTATTGGGCTGGGGGGGGGGCTGTTTGTGCCTCTGGGTACTGGGAATGCCAGGGGGGCTGTAAGGTGCCACAGACAGTCACTATTTATTGGGCTGGGGGGGCTGTTTGTGCCTCTGGGTACTGGGAATGCCAGGGGGGCTGTAAGGTGCCACAGACAGTCACTATTTATTGGGCTGGGGGGGGCTGTTTGGGCCTCTGGGTACTGGGAATGCCAGGGGGGCTGTAAGGTGCCACAGACAGTCACTATTTATTGGGCTGGGGGGGCTGTTTGTGCCTCTGGGTACTGGGAATGCCAGGGGGGCTGTAAGGTGCCACAGACAGTCACTATTTATTGGGCTGGGGGGGCTGTTTGTGCCTCTGGGTACTGGGAATGCCAGGGGGGGCTGTAAGGTGCCATAGGCAGTCACTATTTATTGGGCTGGGGGGGGGGCTGTTTGTGCCTCTGGGTACTGGGAATGCCAGGGGGGCTGTAAGGTGCCACAGACAGTCACTATTTATTGGGCTGGGGGGGCTGTTTGGGCCTCTGGGTACTGGGAATGCCAGGGGGGCTGTAAGGTGCCATAGGCACTCACTATTTATTGGGCTGGGGGGCTGTTTGGGCCCCTGGGTACTGGGAATGCCAGGGGGCTGTAAGGTGCCATAGACAGTCACTATTTATTGGGCTGGGGGGGCTGTTTGTGCCTCTGGTTACTGGGAATGCCAGGGGGGCTGTAAGGTGCCACAGACAGTCACTATTTATTGGGCTGGGGGGCTGTTTGTGCCTCTGGGTTACCTGGAATGCCAGGGGGGCTGTAAGGTGCCACAGACAGTCACTATTTATTGGGCTGGGGGGCTGTTTGTGCCTCTGTGTACTGGGAATGCCAGGGGGGCTGTAAGGTGCCACAGACAGTCACTATTTATTGGGCTGGGGGGCTGTTTGTGCCTCTGGGTACTGGGAATGCCAGGGGGGCTGTAAGGTGCCACAGACAGTCACTATTTATTGGGCTGGGGGGGCTGTTTGTGCCTCTGGGTACTGGGAATGCCAGGGGGGCTGTAAGGTGCCAAAGACAGTCACTATTTATTGGGCTGGGGGGGCTGTTTGTGCCTCTGGGTACTGGGAATGCCAGGGGGGCTGTAAGGTGCCACAGACAGTCACTATTTATTGGGCTGGGGGGCTGTTTGTGCCTCTGGGTACTGGGAATGCCAGGGCCTATTTTGAGTAACCGTCCAGGCCTGCAGGGAAAGTGGTGGGGTGGAGAATCTGAGGTTAATGGTGCCGTGCATGTAGGGGGGTTGACACTGGGGGGCATGCCTTGAGCACCTTTAGGCACTGGCCTGGTTCTGGGTAGAGACACAGTATGAAGGAAGTCCCTGCCCCATAGAGCTTACACTCTAAGTAGACTTACATCTATGAATTATGGCAGCACACACTGAAATAACAAGAACATTCTGGGGCTTACAGTAAGTATCACCCTGTGGGTGCTCCTCAACATCTGGAAAGGGGTGTTCAAAGTCCATAAAGGTCTGTGCTCCACTGATCTACTCTATGGTTGAAACATGTGTTTATGCAGAAGCATAATGCCCAGTCTGGAGCCCCTTCCATATGGCACCCTGGGCACCCTGCCTGCGTTACATGCCCTGTTGAAGGCACCCATTATATAGGGAAGATTATGTTTGCAATGTCCCCCCCTGTGAGGAGAACGTGAGTCTAGTTACCGTTTATTATATTATGGTGATTGGCAGCGGTTGACTTTGCTATTAACCTGTTATTCTCTATAATAATATCCCAGAGCTGTTGCTCCATTACTCAGACTCCTGTATGAGGGGGAGGCGGTGGAGCTGTAAGAGGAGAGATGAAGAGAGGGCAAGACGAGAGTTCATTAAGTAGAAGAGGGCTGAGGAAAGACAAGAAAATCTCTGTTTAGTTTTCCTTTCGCATGTGTAATCTCATTAACAGATTCCTGAGGCTGTAGGCGCCCTGCGGGTAGCTCGGTGTTTAACCGTGAGATGCCTGGCTTATGGCTTTAGTTTATGGGACTCCTGGGTAAGGAGACGTGACAGTCACGCTGGCCATAGAGGTCAGACACTGTCACATATCAGGCAGGCAAAGGCCCCACACCCCGGCCAATAAGCTGCCAACTCCAGGCTGAACGCTGATGTTAATGCGGCGCGTCTGAAGGCTCCCACAGGATCTTTAAAAGGAAAACTATACCCCCAGAATGAATACTTAACTAACAGTTCCTATCATATTTAGTGGCCCATTAAATAATCTTTTTAAACAAGTATGGGATCCCTAATCCATAAACCCATTATCCAGAAAGTTCTGAATTACAGGAAGGCCATCTTCCATAGACTCCATTATAAGCAAATAATTATAATCTTTAAAAATGATTCCCTTTTCTCTGTAATAATAAAACAGTACCTGTACTTGATCCCAACTAAGATATAATTACCCCTTATTGGGGGCAGAACAGCCCTATTGGGTTTATTTCATGGTTAAATGATTCCCTTTTCTCTGTAATAATAAAACAGTACCTGTACTTGATCCCAACTAACATATAATTACCCCTTATTGGGGGCAGAACAGCCCTATTGGGTTTATTTCATGTTTAAATTACTTTTTAGTTGACTTAAGGTATTGAGGTCCAAATTATCCCTTATTTGATAAAACCTCAAGTCCTGAGTATTCTGGGAAATGGGTACAAAACCTGTATATCAGTAAATATTGCCCTTTTACATCTTTTCCCTTGAGCCACCATTTTGTGCTGGGCTGTGTGCTCCCTCAGAGATCAGCTGACAGGAAATAATGCAGCTCTAACTGTAACAGGAAGTAGTGTGGGAGTAAAAGGCAGAACTCTGCCCATTCATTGGCTGATGGGGCCTAGCATGTATGTGTGCCTGGGCTTGTTTGTGGGCACTGTGAATCGTATGATCCCAGGGGGCGGCCCTTACTTCTTAAAATGGCAGTTTCCTATTTAGGATTACCCAATGGCACATACTACTAAAAAAGGATGTTTTTTAGTAGTATGAGGGGGGTTTTACACATTAGCTGTTTTAGGGAATATATCATTTTATAAATACCCTACATTGTTGGGGAGGTAGAGTTTTCCTGTATGTGTATTTCCAGCTTCAGGTAAGTTAATGAGAAAAAATAAATAAAGTGTATTATTTTGCTGTTGCATTAAAAATATATGCAATTGGTGACAAATGGAAGAATAGTGCTCCAACTAGTAGGAAGTGTCATTCTTGGCAGCAGTTTGGGGGTTTATCCACCTGTCTGAAAGCACAAGGTGCTGATGGTGCATGGGAAAGGTTCTGCTGTATAAGCTACATAGCACCTTGCTAACAATTTAGTTATATGTTATAAAGCTGTGGCCCTTTCCTTCCAAAACTGGAGGTCCATCATTTTCATTGGTTAAAGGGAAGATATACCCCCTCCCTTTCTTTATTACCTAACCTCACTCAACTGTAGGCCTGACAGTCCCTGTGTCCCCAAAGTAGTGCTTAGGGCAAGGCCCTACGTTTTTCTGCTGCCTGTGAGATCCGCTTCCCTACTCTTACTCTGCGTGCCTATGGCTACGACTATGGCTACTGCCCAAGTGTGGGCACACAGAGCGGAGCGGATCAGAGGTCAGCCTGAAAAACGTGAGAGCGGATGTTTTCCAGGCTTATAATTGGTGCTTCAGATAAGAAATAATGCAAACCCCAATTTATAAATTTAAGAATATTCAAGGGTCAACTTTAATGGTCTTTATGATCTACACTCATGGCCTAATGGAACTATAAGGTGACTTTTGTTGGCCCTACTTTATTATAGGGAGTACACATATATATATATATGTCTTATATATGAGTATTTTATATGCATCCCTGTGTTTCAAAGCTTACAGCACCACTTAGGAGTATTTTATGATTGAGAATTCCCCCACTCCATGCTGCTCGGCCCCCTGGGTACTATGGGCCCCCTGACGACTACCTGGGACGCCCTTATGGCAAGTTGCCACTGAATGCTGCCCATGTATATAACCTTTATTAAGCTGAATTGCAGTTGCTATGTAAATATATATCTTTACCCTTAGTGCACTTACCTGTTGTGCAATAACTTCTGCAGTCAGTGCTTTGCTCAAGATGGAGAACATATAATTATTTATAAATATATTGCAGTTGGTCTCTCTATGGGAAGGTTAAGGGTGAAGACACACGGCACGGAGCTACTTAGTAGCAGCCACTTGTCACGGCTACTAAATGCCAGAAAATCCCCTGCCATAGACAATACTGAGAGTTGCCTCTGCTAAACACATGTAGAGACAATTATCAGTAAATGATCAGCATTGTCTATTTTTGTAGCCGTGACAAGTAGCTGCTACTAGTAGCTCCGTGTGTCTTCACCCTAAAGGTGGCCATACACACTGAGATCTGCTCGTTTGGTGAGGTTGCCAAGCGAGCGGATCTTCTCCCAATATCCCCACCTACGGGTGTGCAATATTGGGCAAATTTAGGCTAATTCGATCTTTTGGCCCTGGGGCTAAACGATCGAATTATAACGACAGTAATGGGGCAGTTGGTTCGTGGACCACATCAACGAGCCCATGCGGTCCCCGATCCGGCTACATTTTTTAACCTGCCCAATCGATATCTGCCCAATTTCAGGCCAGATATCGGTCGGGCAGGCCAGACTTTAGTGCCCCTACAGGAGCCGATAAGATGCCGAATCTGTCTAAGGGACCAATATCAGCAGCTACAATCGGCCCGTGTATGGCCAACTTTAGCCTCCCTAAATCTTTATTGTTCTCTACTTGTTCATTCTGTTGGAAAAGACAAACAGCGTGTGGGAAAAACCAATATAAGTTTTGGCATTGGCAGGTTTATTTTAGTCGTGTCCCAGTCCAGAAAGGATAGAGTTAACAGTCTGGCAGGCTATTCCAGTGTTTCTCAATCCCAGGGATATGTTGTGCTGCTGCTACCTGGTAATACCCCTGATAATCCCTGAGCTGGACTAAAGGCCTCTGCTCCTGTTGTCTAAATACTTGGAAACTTGAACGAGGTCCATTTCACCTTAAAGGACCAGTAACGCTATAAACATAAACGGCCTTTATATACATTTATATAGAATAAAGCACGAATGCACTGAATCCAACATTTTTGGAAAGCAAAAAGCAAATGCTGGATAAAGAGCTTTTTTTCCCTAATTGTGCTACAGTAACTGTAATATTTACATCTATTTATATAAAGGAGCCCCTGTGCCGGAGTGGGGGCTGCCATGGGGGATGCTGGAGGCACATTTGTCAGACAATAATGGTCATAGTCAATACACAAGCTTCACCCGTTTAAAATATCATTATAGGGAAACAAAAGATAAAAGGACTCGTTTATGGCCAGTAGGTGCAGCACTAGGGGGAGAATTGCTCCTGTTAGAAGCCATACAGAACATACATGTACTAGTGCTTATAATAGGATTAAATGCAAGATGCTGCTTCCACTGGCACAAATGGAGCGGCCCATTGCCCCATTAGTTTTCTAAAAAGTGTCTTACATACTCACCATGTGACACAAGCTCGATAGGGATTTTTCTGAACTTTTTGCCAACTGCCTAATTACATTAGGAAATAATAATGGCTATTGATATTGTTAGGGTAGAACAAGAATAATGAAGCCATGTTCACGGAAGCAATTCCTGGCTCACTTCCTGGTTCTGCCGAGTCACTGTTTACAGGAGGAGCTAGAATATCACCAGTCCCCAGATAAGCCCTTTGATAATGAGTTGCTCCTTATCAAAAGAGTTTGTTTATATAGAGTTGATCATGTTTGTTTAAAAAATGACTCTGTTTATAGGGGAAGAAGGGGGCGGAGGGGGATTGCTTGTGTTTAGAACAGGTGTATAACGCTGTACACTGCCCCTTTAACAGACCTATGCTTTGGGTGAGACCCCCAAACACAGGTTTTTTGATAGAGTGTAAACTGAATTTGCTCTATTTAGTTTAAGCTTGCTATACACAGGCCAGTAACAACTGCCTACTTGCCCAGACTGTGCCCAGCAATGGAAGGGGTTACTGGTGCCAATGTAGCCAGGCTGGGAGGCTGAATAAATGAAGGCCATTGCATGTTCTTATCAGTAGCGGGGGTTTAAATCTCGTTTCTGTAGAGTCAGCTCCGGCGCGAGGTCAGCTTGTGATGGGAGCAAACATTGCTGGATAACACAGGGGAAGGGCACAGGGGCTGGAGGGGGAATACATTGCCCAGTGGCAAATACCACATGGTGGGCATTTGGTGGATCTCCAGTTTCAGCTGTTATGAATATGGGTGCAGGGTTGGTATTTATAGTTTAACAACAGCCCTTAATGACACTATCCTGCCTTACTATCCACACTAATGGCCATTGATCCCATGGTGCTGTGTTTGTGTGCATCTGTACTCTGAGTCTTGCACTATGACACACAAGCTCTAAATATGTCTTTACACAGGACTGCTGCCCCTTGTGGTCTCACAATGACGGAAAAAATGCTTTTCTGAGGGGTCTCGAAGAGCCCCTATCTGTCTCAGGCCTGCACAGGGTCAGACTGGGGGGTGAAGGGCCCACCGGGGCTCCCGCCCCAGGGTCCCTGCCAGCCGTGTCCCCTAACCCCCCCCTCACAGGGCCCCCACACGATGTCCTCCCCCGAAGGCGTAAATTTAACGCGTCAGAGGAGGAGCAGTTGGGCAGGGGGAGTGCCGGCAAGGGATTTTTCCCGGTGTCCTGGCGGCCCATTCCGACCCTGGGCCTGCATAGTGTTGTGTGTACCCTGCATTATGTGCCAAGGGGTGTTGGAATGACAGAGCTATGTGAGTGTGTCAGGGATGTGGTTGTGTTACAATGTTTGTATAGCTGGGCTTTGTGCCATTATGTGTGTTTTTCTAATCTGCTGGCTCTCATTCCTCTCTCGGTGGTAGGGTTGCATTTAGATGCATACTGCATGGCTGCACATAAATCAGTTCTGTCTGCAGCATGCATCTAAATGACTTGCTAATTATCAGCACACGGAAATAGTTTTTGGGTTTCAAGTTGCTTAGTATTTCCAACTAAGACCCATAATTAGGGATCGAGGATTCGGATCGGTATTCAGCCAAGATTCAGCCTTTTTCAGCAGGACTCGGATTTGGCCGAATCCAAATGAATGGCCGAATCTGAATCCTTAAAAAAATGTGCGTGCTTCTATTTTACCCTCTCGATTTAACCCCTCGATTTGGTATTTTGCCGAATCTTTTATGGAGGATTCAGGGTTTGGCCAAACCCAAACATATTGGATAAACCTTCTACACTTTGGTCCACCAAGCTCTGTGGGCAAAGATTTTGGCTCAGGGGCCACATTGACTTACAGACGGGCCGGGCCAACGTTATGCCGTTTCCGCTCGTCTGTCCCCAGACGCCAAGTCTTGTGTGATGAGACTTGCGGAGTCGGCGGGACGGATTAAAAAGACTAACGGCCCGTACATAGCCCGCGGGCCGTAGTTTGCCCACCTCTGGTTTATAATGTGCAGCTTTGTCATTGCTGCCCTTGTGTATAACTGTTCCAAAGGACAATCCTAATTGTCATTATATTATTGTTGCAGTTGTGTATAACTGCTACAATGTGCGATTGTACCTTAGTGTTGCAAGATTTAATTGTGTCTGAGTTACATAACGGCAGTTGATGTTTCCTTCCAATTAGCACAGAACAGACATAACAAGGAGCACAAGCTCTGAGTTGTGACATAAAAGGACCCTACGTCTCCATTTAAATGGAGTTTAATGCTTAACATATGGCTTCTAATATATGAAAAACAACAGAAATGTTTAAAGGAAAATTAGATGAAGAATGCAATCTGCTGGCGATGTATACTTGCAAATTAGATTGTTAGCTTAGCCGGTCCCTATAGCTTTATTCAGTACATTAAATCTTTCATTTATCTCCCCCCTACAGATTCGGAGGCGTAGGCCCACCCCAGCCACCTTATTCCGCGTGTCTGAACCCCAGTCACCAGGTACGTCACATGTGTTGGGTGGGAGATAGGGGGTTGTTGGGTTATGTAAGGGTGCTGAGACCCCCATTTTGTAAGAAAGTAACTTATGTAAGGCAATGATCTCCAAGCTGCAGCTGCTGATCTACAGGTATTGGACCCCCTTATCCGGAAACCCATTATCCAGAACTTTCTGAATTACAGAAAGGTCATCTCCCATAGACTCCATTATTTATAAGCAAATTATTCTACATTTTCAACATGTTTCCCTTTTCTCTGTAATAATAAAACAGTACCTGTACTTGATCCCAACTAAGATATAATTACCCCTTATTGGGGCAGAACAGCCCTATTGGGTTTATTTCATGGTTAAATGATTCCCTTTTCTCTGTAATAATAAAACAGTACCTGTACTTGATCCCAACTAAGATATAATTACCCCTTATTGGGGGCAGAACAGCCCTATTGGGTTTATTTCATGGTTAAATGATTCCCTTTTCTCTGTAATAATAAAACAGTACCTGTACTTGATCCCAACTAAGATATAATTACCCCTTATTGGGGCAGAACAGCCCTATTGGGTTTATTTCATGGTTAAATGATTCCCTTTTCTCTGTAATAATAAAACAGTACCTGTACTTGATCCCAACTAAGATATAATTACCCCTTATTGGGGGCAGAACAGCCCTATTGGGTTTATTTCATGGTTAAATGATTCCCTTTTCTCTGTAATAATAAAACAGTACCTGTACTTGATCCCAACTAAGATATAATTACCCCTTATTGGGGGCAGAACAGCCCTATTGGGTTTATTTCATGGTTAAATGATTCCCTTTTCTCTGTAATAATAAAACAGTACCTGTACTTGATCCCAACTAAGATATAATTAATCCTTATTGGAGCCAAAACAATCCTATTGGGTTTAATTACTGTTTACATAATTTTTTTAGTAGACCCCAGGTCCCAAGCATTCTGGATAACGGGTCCCATACCTGTATTATTCTCAGCTTTGCCAGACATTGTTGATCTCTTATATTTGCCTACAGACATATATCTTTATATAAGACACAAGAGCCAGGAATATCTCATACATAATGTCCTCATTAACGGTGCTTAGTGATGACATCAGTTATAATTGGTGCTTAGTGATGTCATTTCTGTCACATGACTCACTGGAACCTGTGTATTATAATAAATAATTATATAATCCCCCATGTTGTAAAATATGAAGATATTAGAAGTCACCTTGCTGTTCCATGACCTGTATAAAAGCACTTGGCCTTGTGCCTTTATATGATCATGGAACTCCTCGGTGACTTATAATATCCTTATATTTTTACAACAGGGGGTACGTTATATACTATATATTATCAAAATTGCAGAGCAGCTAGCCACTATGATAGCCAAGTCAATAGTGAGTCATTGCTAAAGGACAGAGAGGACATCTAAATGGTTAATTGAGATGAAATATTAATAATTTGTTTTATTTTGTACCCCCCATCCCTTTCCCTTCTGTCTCTGTCTCAATTACTGTTCACTGTCCCTGGTCTCCTCTGCGGAACATTCCTGCCTCTGGGCCCCCCTCTCGTTTATTCTGGCAGATGAAGATCCGACGGCGCAACAGGTTAGTATCACAAAGCTGTCCCTATGGGTTATATCCCCACCTCCCCGCTAAGCTACTTTTTCTTTTTTATTATTTTTTCGCCTTCACGCTCAGGCTATGAATGGGTTAAGTGTTAGTTTAGCTGTTTTTGGCTGAATAAGCAACTAAACAGGTAGCCCCCCTCCTGCTTTTCAGACTGCTCCCCCCCACCACATGGGGTGAAAATATGTAATGGAATTTGTGATGGGGGGAGGGAGTGTTGAAACTCTGGGGACTGAACAAAAGGGTTTATATAAGGCAGGGAACGTTCTGCACTAGAGTCATACTGAGTATGACCTCACAGGCACATCAAGGCCACCTCCGGGGAGGAGGAGGAGGGCTGCTGGGTAGCTATACTCTGTATGAGCATAAGGGCCATTGTGTTCATTAGGCCTCTGTCCTAATAGAAAGTGACTGATATCATTCCAGTGCAGCACTGCACCACAGTATAGCCTAATCTGCCACTTGTACAAACGGCACTAGGCATGTTCCTCAGTACACGTGTACAGGTGTGGGATCCCTTATCTGAAATCCCGTTATCCAGAAAGCTCAGAGAGAAAAGGGAATCATTTAACCATGAAATAAACCCAATAGGGCTGTTCTGCCCCCAATAAGGGGTAATTATATCTTAGTTGGGATCAAGTACAGGTACTGTTTTATTATTACAGAGAAAAGGGAATCATTTAACCATTAAATAAACCCAATAGGGCTGTTCTGCCCCCAATAAGGGGTAATTATATCTTAGTTGGGATCAAGTACAGGTACTGTTTTATTATTACAGAGAAAAGGGAATCATTTAACCATGAAATAAACCCAATAGGACTGTTCTGCCCCAATAAGGGGTAATTATATCTTAGTTGGGATCAAGTACAGGTACTGTTTTATTATTACAGAGAAAAGGGAATCATTTAACCATTAAATAAACCCAATAGGGCTGTTCTGCCCCCAATAAGGGGTAATTATATCTTAGTTGGGATCAAGTACAGGTACTGTTTTATTATTACAGAGAAAAGGGAATCATTTAACCATTAAATAAACCCAATAGGGCTGTTCTGCCCCAATAAGGGGTAATTATATCTTAGTTGGGATCAAGTACAGGTACTGTTTTATTATTACAGAGAAAAAGGAAATCAGTTTTAAAAATGTGAATTCTTTAATTAAAATGGAGTCTATGGGAGATGGCCTTTTCGTAATTCGGAACTTTCTGGATAATGGGTTTCCGGATAAGGTGGGATACCTGTAATACTTTCCCTTTCCAAATTTCTATCAACTGAATACTGTTGGGCCACATAATCCAGTTATAAGCCCTTTCCATAAAGCTGAAGTATCATTGAATCTTAGAAAGCACAAGCGACGTGTTACCTATATATTCCTTTTAAGCTTTTATTAATCTGGATGATAATCTCTTTTATATTTTGTCTGGGTTTCAGAAGCCTGGCGATGCTCAGCAACTAAAAAACATGAGAGCAAATCCGTGCACTTACATTCCCCCATCACTTAAAGGTAAGTCGCTTTGTACTCTGAGAGCTCTCTCCATATTGTGTTTGTGTTGTTATGTATGGATTCCAACAAAGCCCTGGGTTTAGGGGTACAACATTTATTCAGTGTAGATCCCAGCAAAGCTATTGGTACCTTTAAGGGGGGTTTATTGGCATCCATACCTAGTATAGTGAATATTCAACCCTTTAAACTGGAGAAGGGTACTAAAGGTCCCCATGCACAGGCAGATTGTAGCTGCCGATATCCCCAGGGCCAAACGATGGAATTATTATTTTTTTTTAACTTCAAGCTCCCCGAAATCGCCCACCCATAGGTGGGGATATCGGGGGAAGATCCGCTCACTTGGCGATCTCGCCAAGCGAGCGGATCTTACCGTGTATAGGGACCTTAAATAAGTCACAGTATGAGGACACTGGGGGAGGACCACCAATGTTTTAGGGGGCCCTGGGCTGGCTAGCAATGTTTTAGGGGGCCCCTGCCCTGGCACCAATGCAAAATGTAACCCCTGGCTACCAATGTTTTAGGAGGCCCTGGCTACCAATGTTTTAGGAGGCCCTGGCTACCAATGTTTTAGGTGGGGCCCTGGCTACCAATGTTTTAGGGGGCCCTGGCTACCAATGTTTTAGGTGGGGCCCTGGCTACCAATGTTTTAGGGGGCCCTGGCTGCCAATGTTTTAGGTGGGGCCCTGGCTACCAATGTTTTAGGGGGCCCTGGCTGCCAATGTTTTAGGGGGCCCTGGCTGCCAATGTTTTAGGGGGTCCTGGCTACCAATGTTTTAGGGGGCCCTGGCTACCAATGTTTTAGGGGGCCCTGGCTGCCAATGTTTTAGGGGGCCCTGGCTACCAATGTTTTAGGGGGCCCTGGCTACCAATGTTTTAGGGGGCCCTGGCTACCAATGTTTTAGGTGGGGCCCTGGCTACCAATGTTTTAGGGGGCCCTGGCTGCCAATGTTTTAGGTGGGGCCCTGGCTACCAATGTTTTAGGGGGCCCTGGCTGCCAATATTTTAGGGGGCCCTGGCTGCCAATGTTTTAGGTGGGGCCCTGGCTACCAATGTTTTAGGGGGCCCTGGCTGCCAATGTTTTAGGGGGCCCTGGCTGCCAATGTTTTAGGGGGTCCTGGCTGCCAATGTTTTAGGGGGCCCTGGCTGCCAATGTTTTAGGGGGCCCTGGCTGCCAATGTTTTAGGGGGCCCTGGCTACCAATGTTTTAGGGGGCCCTGGCTGCCAATGTTTTAGGTGGCCCTGGCTGCCAATGTTTTAGGGGGCCCTGGCTACCAATGTTTTAGGGGGCCCTGGCTACCAATGTCTGTGTGTCCTTTGTATTGATGGGAGGGGTCACTGGGGGAGGGGCCATTGGGGCTGTGGGAGGAGGAGGGGGGGCCCAGAAAATTTTGTTGTGAGGGGCCCCGTGATTTCTGATAGCAGCCCTGCCCCGCCAAGTTTTTTGCACCTTCCAGGTAAGGTGAACAAGCTCATCCTAATCAAGAAATGCGTTAATCAACTTACCTGCCAAGTCTGCACTATAGAAATGTGTGCACCATTAAAACCCTGTTTATTATACAAGTCAATGCTTGTCCCAATGCCTTTCAGCTGTCCAGCGTATTGTGCAGTCACATTTGCAGTCCCTTGGCTCTCTTAGTGACAGCGATGATGAAGATGGTGACCACGAAGGAGACTCTGGAGATGGGATAGGCCAATCCACTCATGAGTCTCCCGAGACTGAGGTTTGTGGGAGTGAAGAAGCAGAGTGCAGTTTGCAGAGTGATGCAGGTATAAATACACATATAGACAAGCAGGTATAGGCACAAGCAATGCACTTTACTCCAGACTTAATGTTTCTTTTCAGCTGATGAAGTCCATGTCACTTGTGGTCTAGAAAACCTAATGCATCAAACGTTACTAGAGGAGAGGCCAGAAGATGCAGAGGAAGAGTCACAGACAGGTACAACAGTCTTTTCTATTGGGTAAAATAGGAATTGCCATTAGTGGCTACATGTATGCCATGTAAAGAGGGTTATTTATATAGGGCTTTTCTCCCATGGGACTTGAAGCACTTTTCAGGGTTTTCTCACCAATCCATGCAGCCATCATGAATGCACTAAAGGTGGCTGATAGGACTGGAACACCTAGTGCCCACCAGAGAACCTGACCTTAATGGAACCTGGGGCCTACCAGAGAACCTGACCTCAAGGGAACCAGGCCCACCAGAAAACCTGACCTTAATGGAACCTGGGGCCTACCAGAGAACCTGACCTCAAGGGAACCGGGCCCACCAGAGAACCTGACCTTAATGGAACCTGGGGCCTACCAGAGAACCTGACCTCAAGGGAACCGGGCCCACCAGAGAACCTGACCTAAAGGGAAACTGGGGGCCACCAGAGAACCTGACCTTAATGGAACCTGGGGCCTACCAGAGAACCTGACCTCAAGGGAACCTGGGCCCACCAGAGAACCTGACCTTAATTGAACCTGGGGCCCACCAGAGAACCTGGCCTTTATGGAACCTGGGGCCTACCAGAGAACCTGACCTCAAGGGAACCTGGGGCCCACCAGAGAACCTTACCTTAATGAAACCTTGGGGCCCACCAGAGAACCTGACCTAAAGGGAAACTAGGGCCCACCAGAGGACCTGACCTTAATTGAACCTGGGGCCCACCAGAGAACCTGGCCTTACAGGAACCTGGGGCCTACCAGAGAACCTGACCTAAAGGGAAACTGGGGCCCACCAGAGAACCTGACCTAAAGGGAAACTGGGGCCCACCAGAGAACCTGACCTAAAGGGGACTTGGGGGCCACCATAGAACCTGACCTCAAGGGTACTAGGGTCCCACCAGAGAACCTGACTTCAAGGACTCTCCAGTGGACCAGTCCGATCTTCTATGTATGCTACTGTTCTAGTAGCATACAAATGTATGGTCACTTTCTATTGTCCTGTTTGTTCAGGCCAACAGTCCAAAAAATGGAAACTGCAGCTCCTGTTTATTTGCTCATCTGTTGATGTACCATACACCTGTCAACATGGTGCTTTTAACAGATATTCATACAGGACAGATCATCTCCTAGCTGTCAGGATCACAGCATGGTTTTGAGACTGACCCCTGAATTGCTCATATTGCCATACACACCCACAATTAGGCAGTATGGTCGAAAGCTGCAAAACTTCCCAACCAAATCTGGGTATGTATAGCAGGCTTACGTGTGTTGGGACATCAGAGCATTATTACATGGACCTATCCATTTCATGGTACCGCAAATGACTTAATCAATAAGTAAACCTTTTTTTTCTCTATTTCATGCAGCTGAACTGCAGCTCTTTTATGAACTTCCTGCCCCTTTTGCTGTCTAAACTCTCCTTCTCTCCCTGACTATGATTACCTTAAAGAGGTGCAGAGTTAGTGGACATGACCAGTAGGTACCTCTTTGAGGTCTTCATAGTCAGGGGGAGAAGGAGGGCTCAGAAAGCAAAAGGGGCAGAGTTTCATGGTAGACAAGGAAGTCAGTAAGAGAGCTGCAGTTTAACTGCTTGTAATAAAGAAACAAAATAAATCTTCATGTAGGGAGAAAGGTTTGGTATTTTAGGGGCTGTTAAGATTCATTTTAGGGGATTTTAAAGATAGATATATTATGATCTGGATAAAAGAAAACATTGATAGATGAGAATATAGAGAAAGTGGTGCAAGATCTAGTTACAGATCTCAGTTTGATTGAATACAGGAATCCTGACCCTGGGTGAGTAGAATGAGGCCTCTCAAGCCACTTTTATCATTTTACCCTGCAGTATTCTTTCTATATTTAGGGCAGGACTTTTATCTGTGCCCTCAAACCATTTGTTGTTGCTGTTTTGGATCTTTCATGTGTTAATGTTGTTAGACAAAGACATCTTTCAATTCAAATTCAGTATTTAGACAGAAATATGTATTATGGTGTTGCCTTTGCATGTGACATGCATGGCTTGTTTTTATCATTTATTCAAAGCCTAACACTGAGTGACCTTGGCTTGGGTTTGTTAAGGGGCCCCTATACACACACACATATATATATATAGTAGAGGGGAATACCTATGCTAGTATAGCTTGTGGTCTATCCTTGTGCAGGTCATGAGGAAACTTGACCTTGATATTGACTAATCCATTTATGACCCAGTGCAGCCATCCAAGTTGGTTTGACATAATGCCTTATAGGACAGGGCTGTCCAACTGGAGGCCTATGGAGTGCGCTTGGCTAAACAGGCTTTCTGAGACTTGAAGAACTTGTGATCCATTTTCCTCCATGTCAGCTGTTCTCCTGTAGTCACAGCACCCTCTGTCTGCAAAATTACAGATATGTGAATAAATTGTCAGTCACTATTCTGTAGTTTCAGTAAATAAATCATTCTCCCCTATATCGCACCCCAAAAGGCTATGGCACACAGGGTTGTTCTGTCCATTTTGTTGTCCTGTCAAAATCGTCAAATTTACCCCTCCATTCATTTGGATGGGAATCATTTGAAAGTGGCCCGGGTAGGTTCATGACAACTGATATTGGCCGTAAATATTCACTCGGCCAACTATCCATTGTCTTGGGAGCCAATAAGAAGACCATGCCTAGATTTTGAGAACCTATTGACTAGGACAGCGGTTCTCAACCTGTGGGACGGGACCCCATTCACAGGGGTCGCATAAGACCATCGGAAAACACATATTTCTGATGGTCTTAGGAATAATTTTATGGTTGGGGGTCACCACAACACGAGGAACTGTATTAAAGGGTCGCGGCATTAGGAAGGTTGAGAACCACTGGACTAGGCTGTTCAGGCTCGAGCTGCTTTTACAGAATAATCACACTGCACTGTTTTAACGTACTTGATAGCAAGTAACACAGTGAAGTGGGGACCAGGATTCAGGGTTGGACTGGAGCATAGGGGCCCACTGGGGCTGCAACCTCAGGGCCCTTCTACTGATGTTTCTCCCCACCCCCCTCCATGGCTTTTTACTTACTGGGGAGCAGGCTTGGGCAGGGGAGAGGGAGTGGCCCAGGCAGGGGAGCTGGGGTGGCCCGGGCAGGGTAGCGGGCTTCAGTCGGAGGGGCCGCTGCACATGAAGGCTAGGGCCCACCTGATTTTTTCTGGTGTTTTGCAGGCAAAGTCCAACCCTGCCAGGAATAAGTTAAGTATTGAGAAAAGGGTGCATCATCAGGGGCAAGCCTGGATTTCTGGGAAAGCCACAAAGGCCCAGGCCTAGGGCAGCCAAGTGTTAGGGACATGTCACTCTGCTGCCTACTGAATGGCATCGACAGGAGAACGGAGCCACGGTATTTGAATCTCCCATTTGTGCCAATACACAGTGCAGCTCCTCTCTGTGCAGAGCGACGGGGCACAGGTTTGGGGAGAAGTGGGCAGGGGGTGATGAGCAGAAAAGGGGGTCACGAGCGGGGACTGTGGGAAGTGCCTTCCTCTACTGGCCTGTGGCCCTCATCAGAGAACTAAGTGGGACTAAAAAGAGAGTGGGAGATCAGAAAAGAAAAGAGAGTCATAAAAAGTGGAATGGAGAGGGAAAATGGGGCAGAAGAGAATGGAGGGAAGGAAGGGTGAGTAGGCATGTAAGAAGGGAATAACCCAGAAGAATAAGAACTACTATGGGGCAAAATGTGGCAAATAATATCCACAGGGCACACAATATAGGTGCAATAACAGACATTTCTATGACATGTTAAAGAAGAATTTCAGGAAAGAAGAGTGATGTGTGTATCTCTCTCTTGCAGACCCAGTATGTGAGGAGCAAGTTGCCTGTGTGGCAGAGCCATGATGCCCGTGGCTATATACCTGCTATATGTACCTTCTCCTGGACTGGAACCAAACCGCTGTCTCCCAAAGATTAGTGTGACCTCTTCTTCTTCCCTGGCAGCTTCCCAGACTCCCACTCGGTTCCCCCATTCTGCCAAATGAGAAGAGAGAATATTGTATATTTATGTCCTAGATCCTGCTTACAGATCAATAAATCTTATTACATTGTATACACGGGTTGGAAACCCCTGGGTATTATTTTCAGTGTGAAGCAGAAGTGAGAGAATGGATATACACAGATATACTACATAGGGAGGGAGAAAGTCCCGCTATCTAGTACTATGCTAAAGGAAATGTTGGACCGATATGGGGTCCTTCCATTATGTAGATCTCCATAACTTAAGTCTACTATAAAATGATTTAAACATTAAAGGGGTGGCTGTTCTGCCCCCAATAAGGGGTAATTATATCTTAGTTGGGATCAATTACAGGTACTGTTTTATTATTACAGAGAAAAGGGAATCATTTAACCATGAAATAAACCCAATAGGGCTGTTCTGCCCCCAATAAGGGGTAATTATATCTTAGTTGGGATCAAGTACAGGTACTGTTTTATTATTACAGAGAAAAGGGAATCATTTAACCATGAAATAAACCCAATAGGGCTGTTCTGCCCCAATAAGGGGTAATTATATCTTAGTTGGGATCAAGTACAGGTACTGTTTTATTATTACAGAGAAAAGGGAATCATTTAACCATGAAATAAACCCAATAGGGCTGTTCTGCCCCCAATAAGGGGTAATTATATCTTAGTTGGGATCAAGTACAGGTACTGTTTTATTATTACAGAGAAAAGGGAATCATTTAACCATGAAATAAACCCAATAGGGCTGTTCTGCCCCCAATAAGGGGTAATTATATCTTAGTTGGGATCAAGTTCTGGTACTGTTTTATTTTTACAAGGAAATCATTTTTAAAAACTGGAATCAGTTGCTTATAATGGAGTCTATGGGAGATGGCCTTCCCGTAATTTGGAACATATTACTGTACATAGACTGTCATGTGTGCTGTATTGTCATTTTGGCTGATAAAATATATACACGAGATAAGAGGGGGTGTAACTGGCTAAAAAAAGTCTTATTTAATGTATTGATGTTATACAGGGAAAGAGTTGTGTGAAAGCCTGTTGTTCTGGAGCCATTAATGCCAGAATTCCAGCAAATGAGTCATTTCCCTGGTATAAACAGTATTTTGTTTTACTCATTGGCTTCAAGAATAAAGCACAAGGGGAGGTGAGGGAACTCACCCCTGCAACACTCATTCTCCCCCCACAACAGGGGTCTTTGCACTCTCTGTACAAAACAAAATGGTCAATGCACTCAGTCTTCCTTGCCAAGGGTGGGATACTGCGCTCGCTCTCCTATACTCACTCCCATGTCAGTGCCCACTGCAGTCATTGCCCTACTGGGCCTTCATTTATCAGTAAACTATCAACTAAGTGAAGGCGTTGGGGTGTGGGGGGGTCAAGGAATGTAATAATAATAATAAGGTCTGTGTGTGATTTCTGCAAAGACAGTGCAAGCAATACGAACATACTAATGAGTATGGGAATGTGTAAGTACTAAATAATATAATAATAAAGAGAAAGATACAGTAACCCTTTGATAAAGCTAAATAAGGGCACCATGTATACAGGGCCTTTCTCACAGTCACTGGGTAAACTGATGATTAGTGATATATGAGATTAAAAAAAAGTTTCTTAGGTGACTTAATATTGTGAAAATTCCTAAAATTCCCTGCTGTGGTGGCAAGACAGCACCGTGAATGGCAGCCAGACAATGTAAAAGGGGCATAAAGCTGACCATACATCTATTAGATCTGCTTGTTTGGAGTGGTCTCTAAACAAGAGTATTTTCCCTGATATGCCTGTGGGCAATATTGGGCTGATATAATCTTTAGGCCCTAGGCCTGTGTATGGCCACCCTAACCCTCCAGTGATACAGGACAGACACTGTTATATGTGGCTGTTGTAGAGCTGGGCGGTATGACCAAAAATTTATATCACGGTATTTTTCAAAATTATATCGGTATCACGGTATTTGACGGTATATAAATAAAAAAATAAATAATAAATATTGGTGGCCCCCCACCCCCCCCAACACCAACCCCCCACCCCCCCCAACACCAACCCCCCACCCCCCCCAACAACCCCAGCCCCCCCCCAACAACCCCAGCCCCCCCCAACAACCCCAGCCCCCCCAACAACCCAGCCCCCGCCCCAACACCAACCCCAACCCCCCCCAACCCCAGCCACAACCCCCCCAGCCCCCCCAACCCCAGCCACAACCCCCCCAGCCCCCCCAACCACAACCCCAGCCACAACCCCCCAGCAGAACTTACCTAACTTGTGGTTCCTCCAGCGATGCGTCCTAGCGACATCACGTACGCACGGGCGCAACCCGGAAGTAATAGGAGAAAAACAGCAGGAGGCGCGCATACCGGTATAGAGGTATGTTTAAAACTCATACCGTTTTTTTTTTTAAAAACCGCTATACCGGTTAAACCGGTATACCGCCCAGCACTAGGCTGTTGTGACTGAAGGACAGATTTAAGCTGCCGATTTGGCCCCTCCAGACCGACTGGGCAGCTTATCTGCTCGTGTATGGGCCCAGGAAAATCATGAAAATGCTGCATAATATTTAATTGATGTATATAGCAAAGTTGCTCGATATCATGTTTACTTTTCAAAAAGCTGTGTTTGGGTGGAGTTCCCCTTTAAAGGAGAAAGAAAGGTAAAAACTCCGTAAGCTTTATCAGAGAGGTCTATGTAAATACAGCCATAAGCACTCACAGAAACGCTGCACTGACTTCTCTGAAAAGAAGATGTGTTGTGTCTGTTTTCCTGTGCCAGAGACACGCAGCTCTCTGCTCTCTCCCCTCTCCTGCTCCCCTCTCCTTCAAGAATGCTAAGAACTCCCTCCCCCCCACTTAGGAATGTGGATCTGAGCCAATCAGCAGGCTATTGCCTCTGTTTTTTATAAAGTGCAAACCATGCTTTTTTTATACTTAGTGTTCACAGTAACTGTTTGAAGGAGAAGGAAAGGTAAAAACTCAGTAACCTTTATCAGAAAGGTCTATGTAAATACAGCCATAAGCACTCACAGAAATGCTGCACTGAGTCCTCTATCAAAAGAAACACCCAATTTCTTGTCTTCTTTTGTGTAAACATGTTCTTCTGTGTCAGACTTTCTCTCTCAGAAAAATCTTTCATTGCCCAGCTCTCTCCTTTCTCCCTTCTCCTGCTCCCCCTCCCATAAGAAATCACTCCCCCTCGCATCAGAATGTGTGATCTATGCTACCAATGGCTAGAGCTGCAGCAGGAAGCTATGAAGACCAAGCTAAAATGGCAGCTGCTATCTTAAACAAACGGAGGAAGCTTCTAGGGCTGTTTACTCAGGTATGGTAAAGCTTTCTGCAGAATAAATATAGTCTTCTAGGTGGCACTAATGTGGCGAATCTATTGCCAGTAAAATGCCAAAATGACTTTCCTTCTCCTTTAATAATATAGCTGTTGGAAGCTCAGATCACACATTCCTAAGGTTGGGGGAAGTGCGTTCTTATGCATTCCTATGGGAGGGGGGAGCAGGAGAAGGAGAGAGCAGACTCAAGCCCCAAACCTAAAGGAGCCCTAAAAGAGAGGAAGTCTGATACGGAAGAACATGTTCCCCAAAAAAGAGACAAGAAATCCTGTATCTTTTGATAGAGGACTCAGTGCAGCATTTCTGTGAGTGCTTATGATAAAGCTTACTTAGTTTTTACCTTTCCTTCTCTTTTAAGTGTTTTGTCTGACCAACTTGCTTTTGGCTAAATCCCACAGTGCCCAAAAAATTCTTCTTTTCAAAACAGTAATTGCTGTTTTAATTGATCTCCGGGAACCTTGCAGGGTGTTTTGCCCATTCCTGCAGTGGATAAGCTCTTTCATAAATAAAAGCTCTTTTATCTACAGTAGTAATATTCAAGGAATGCTGACTACGAGCCAGGATGTGTTCTTTGCTACCTGATATTAATTGTCTGTGGTGAAGCAGCGAAGGTCTCGCTTCTGCCTTTATCAGTGGTAACATTCCAGAGAGCTAGGCTACTGCAAAGTCAACGGCATTACTCAGATCTACAGTGTTGGAAAACCAAGTTCTACGGCCTTCAGCGGTTCTATTGTTCTGTTACAGAAATTCCTTGGTGACGCAGGATTGTTCTGCCCCCAATAAGGGGTAATTATATCTTAGTTGGGATCAAGTACAGGTACTGTTTTATTATTACAGAGAAAAGGGAATCATTTAACCATGAAATAAACCCAATAGGGCTGTTCTGCCCCCAATAAGGGGTAATTATATCTTAGTTGGGATCAAGTACAGGTACTGTTTTATTATTACAGAGAAAAGGGAATCATTTAACCATGAAATAAACCCAATAGGGCTGTTCTGCCCCAATAAGGGGTAATTATATCTTAGTTGGGATCAAGTACAGGTACTGTTTTATTATTACAGAGAAAAGGGAATCATTTAACCATGAAATAAACCCAATAGGGCTGTTCTGCCCCCAATAAGGGGTAATGTGATACAGGGATGTTAATAATGCTCAATGCAGTGCAATACACATATAAGAAAAACAACTTATCACCAAGGTTTATAGGGAACCCTAAAATGATTTTGCCGTGGGGCCCAGTACCTTCTAGTTGTGGCCCAGCACATATAGCACAATATATATATAACAAGCGTGCTGCAACACGGAGCTGTGGGGTCAGGAACATACCCCAATGAGAACAGCAAGTGGCAACAGCATGAAGCTAACAGGGCTACAAGGACAGATGTTATTTTGCCCTTATGTCAGGGGAAAGGTCACCTCCCCAGCAGGATGTTAGTAGCCACCTGCATCTGGAATTTGGCTGTAATGTTTGGCCCCCCGCCAGTCCCATAGCTGCACTTTGCTTACAACTAAAACATATGCCCAAAGCTCACACATTTAACAAACATTTATCACACATTTAACTGTATGATCTATAGGCAGGTGGCACAGGCAGCATTTAAACTTATAGAACTGAAAACTGGGCATGTTTGTATGTATGTATATATATATATATATATATATATATATATATATATATATATATAGGTATATAACAAATAGAAAAATAATAGGTAACCTGCATAGGGTTGCCACCTCTGCTGGCTTTTTTTGCTGGGCAGGGGGTGACATCACCGGGGCGGGAACAGGCATAGTGATGTCACATGGGCGGGGAGGAGGCAGGGCAGCGATGTCTATGAAGAGGCGACCGACAATTGGTCAATCGCCCCATCAAGCTCAGTGAGCCCTGCCTGTTTTTCCTCATTTGGGAAAACTGGTTTCTGAAAACCGGGCTGTCCAGGTCAAAACTGGACAGGTGGCAAAGCTGCACTGTCTTAAAAATGGATCCCCAGAACCAAAATAATGTAATACGTACAATGAAAGTGGTCCAAACTCCAAATATCCGTGTTCTCAAAGTGCTTTATTCCATAAATTTCACCCACCACTGTTATAAAATTTATGGAATAAAGCACTTTGAGAAACATGGATAGTTGGAGTGCAGTTGCAACCCACAGGTACCCGAGGTTTTGGGCCACTAAGCACTTTGCACTTTTCTGCATTTTGGGAACAGGGCTGTTATGGGGGGCACACTGGTAGGGTTAGGCAGGGGAGCAGTTGGTCCTCATTCTCAGCATTTACCAGGCTCACCTAGTTATTGATCAGAATCAGTCTGACTTGTTCAGAGGGGCAAGGTGCAAAGGGCAAAACAACACATGCAAAATACCATTTTTTTCACTTTGCACCTTTAATATTTGCTTTTAGAATCTCTAAGCACAGCTCTTAGTGCTGCAATAAGGAGTTGTGCCGAACATATGTGCAGCTCTATATGGACGACCTCTTGCACATCATTTAGGACAAGAAAGGTATCAGAGAAGTATAGGCCTCCCTTGCACTTAGTCCAACTAATGGTGTAGCATGCTGCCTTCCCTGCCACTGATTTTTTTCTGTTAAAGCCTCAGGTAGTACTTTAGCCACCCAATGCAAAAGTGCATTAAAAACACAAAGTGCAAAGAGATACAAAACTCCAGTCACCTAGCCAGAAGGCCTGCAATGAAAGTGCTGTTGGGCCCACCTTTGTTCGCAGACTAGGGTGGGTCCCTTAATCCCCAACCTCCCCTACTAAAAGCCCTGCAGGAGGCAAGGGTCTTCAATTTTGTATAGCCAGAAGGCCTTCAGGGGAAAGGATAAGCAATGACCTCAGAAGTTTCAAATCAGAATGCGCCCTTGGCAGGGCTGGGTTTCAAGTGGAAAGGGAGCCTTATGGACACGTCTCCCCCCTAGATTTGTGCTACACTCAGAAAAGCCATATTGCACCAGATACAAAATACAACAATAAAAGTGCGAGGTGACAGGAGTAAAAAGAAATATATTAAATATATAAAAAGTGGCTTCATGCAGCTAAGGCCTATTGGCAGGTGTAAAAGAGCTACTATAGTGCCTCAAGTAAAGTGCGCTGGTGCCATGACTGCAGTCCCTTCAATCACAGTGAACTTAAGGCACCCTAAGCGTGCAAATCCTGGGGTGCAAAAAAAAAAAAAATAAGGCTCAGGCTCCATAGTGTCCAACCCTTTAGTCAGAGGACCAAGCAAGCACTGCCTTACTTAATTGCTAACCCTTAGGGTGAAGACATGTGGAGCTACTTGTTGTGGCTACTAAACCCCAGAAAATACCCTGCCATAGACAATACTGAGAATTGCCTCTGCTAAAACACACATAGAGACAATTATCAATAAATGATCAACATTGTCTGTTTTTGTTGCAATGACAAGTAGTTGCTACTAGTAGCTCCGTGTGTCTTCTCCATACTGATAAGAACAGATACTACACTTGATTTTAGCCAAAAGGCTTTCCCTGCTACAGATATTGATGAACCATGTATTGACTCTCAGGGGTATAACATTTTGCATCCCCTAATTGCTCCAGGGTACCATTGGTAATTAAACCCTACAGTATAGGAAGAACAACTGGTCCTCCTTTCCAGCATCACCAAGTAAATACAAAAAGCTTGGTTACTGTAGGGCAGTGATCCCCAACCAGTGGCTCAGGGGCAACATGTTGCTCCCCAACCCCTTGGATGTTGTTCCCAGTGGCCTCAAAGAAGGTGCTTATTTTTGAATTTCTGGCTTGGGGGCAAGTTTTGGTTGCCAAAAAAACAGTTGTACTGCCATACAGAGCCTTCTGTAGGCTGCTAGTCCACATTGGAGCTACCAAATAGCCAATCACATCCCTTATTTGGCACCCCAGGAACATTATTCATTCTTGTTTTGCTCCCCAACTCTTTTTACATTTCAGTGTGGCTCACAGGTAAAAAAGGTTGGGGATCCCTGCTGTAGGGAGATGGGCACACATTAAGCAGGGAGGCTTCTCATTGGATTAATTGTTTAATTACCCCCTGGGGGCTAGCACTGCAGAGCCCAATCATTCCTGGTTAGCAAGGGACATTGGCTGTACATCATTCCCAGCACATAAGATATCTCTATCTTGATGGCAAGGTGCTGACTGCCAAAGGGCAAGGTGAGACAGTGAGGCCAGCAGTCCTGCAATAGGGCATGAGGGAACAGAAAAGGAAGTAACTGGCGCCCAAGCTGAGGGCAGTACAGGGAAATAGATAGAGTTAAAGCAGAACAGACAGTTAGAATGATACCAGGTTACTAAGTGACATAATGGCAAAGAGGAACAAGGGTAAGGAACCAGATACAAAGTGACAATATTAAACGCTCGATCGATAGCAGTGAGAAAAATAAATGGACAGAAAGGGGAAATGGTTGAGGAAGAATTTTCCCTTGAGACAGATGACAAGTGGAGATTATTGAGCCAAAGTTGCACCAGGAAATAAACCGGAGAAACTTTAATAATAATCTTTCCATGATAGTCTGCCTCTGACTTGCAGGGACCATTTCCCGCCCCACTTTCCTATTAGGCTGGCAGAGTCATTCCCACTTACCTGATTTACTAAAAGAAGCTAATATTCCCACACTTAAAACAGATTGCCCCATGTAGGAAGGACCCCATTCTACTGAATACAAAGTCTTTTTGGGCACTTTGGGGTTCTTGGGTTTGGGGTGCTGAGTCTGTGCAGTGAGACAGGAAATGATAGAAAAGGAGGGGAGACGTCCCAGGAAGAGTGAGGGATACGGTGCTGAGAAGTCAGTAGTCATTGCACTGGATGGTTGGTCGTCTATTACTTTGCTAACAGTAGAGCGTGCTGATTACAAAATGATATCAGGGGTCATTTACCAAAGTAACTGCAACTGTGCTGCTCAAAATGGATTCACCGGAGAGCACATATTGAGGCAATTCCTTACAGTATTCTGTCCAAACACACACGCTTCCCACGGGTGTCTATCCTGCCTCTTCTGATGAATGGTGCCCAGATGCGCCTAGTGACACTGGGAAACCTTGGAGCTTCCACCACCCTGGTACTGGTACTGGGTCCAGGTTTCCAATATCAGGTTGTGTGAGTAGCTGCGCCAGACTGAAGTCCAGTCAATTGGATGCTGGCGCCATTTTGAGTGCATGGAACCCCTACTCTGAATAACCTACATACAGCTTGCACCCAATTTGTGGCACAGCTCAAGCACAATTGCATCGATCTTGACACAGTTGTGGCGGGTACAACTCAGAATGCACCAGGGGAAAAATTCTGCATTATGGGTAAAAAAAAAAAAAATGTTTTTTGGGCACTGATCTGGAGCAGGGCTGCCCAAGGTGAGGTAAAGTCCTGTGCAGCTCCGGACCCACACACCCACTATCCCACCCGGACTTACCTTGCTCCGATGCCTTCTCCCTTACCAAACTTCCCTACCAAGTGCCTTATAGGAATGGGAAGCAACATCACTAATCATCTAAGGGGGGGCTCAGATGTTTACAGACCACCAGCACCGGCAGGACATCATAGCTTTTCCGTCCACTTTGTGGGTATTCCATAAGCACCCAACCTGCCACAGGACTCTTACTGGAGGCCCATAATAGGCCAGGTGTTGCCCTCCAAGCAATTTTTATGTCCCCCAGTATGGCCAAGATCTCCACAGACCTGTTTTGCAACAATTCAGCCTCCAAAAACCAAAAATATATAAAAAATACTATGCAGAGCTGACTGAGGCACATATTTATTATAGTGCATTAGTCAACATTGCCGGTGATGTTGCCCATAGCAACCGATCAGATCTTTGCTTTTGTTTTCTAGGTGAACATTGAAATGATTTGCTGGTTGGTTGCTATGGGCAACATCACCGGTGACGCCCCCTAGTGTTATAATTCCCACTGTGCGTACTTCATGAGGGTAGATTCCACCTGGTCAGTAGTTTAATGGCCTTGCTGATAAATATGATACTTTGTGCCAATGTTAATAGGAAAAAAGATAAATATATATGAAGGCCAGTAATTTTTTTTCCAGAGAAGGTGGAAATGATAGAGAAGAGCTTTGTAATAATACACACTACACACAAGAAAATATCACTCAAATATGTATTATAATGGTTTATTTTCTATCAGCCTGTGTAATAGGTGAGTAATTTGTAATGACTGTGGGTGCCTAACAAATTGGCTGCCCAAAATAGATTTTCTTCTACTTTATAAAAAGCCTCCATGGTTCCTAAACTGCCCAGTCTGCCCCACAGTGTGGTAATGCATCTCTAGCCAGCAGTTAGTCGCTAACTAAAAGCTGCGGATGGATACACAGCTGCAATATATACCACAGCTACACACATCACCCAGCAGCCTGAGCCTCCGCCCCTATCACCACAGTGCGCTTGCGCGGACATCACTAACAGCCACCTCATACATACACACACTGCCCGCCCATTGTAGGAGCCACGCCCTGGAGGCGTTCCATAACGTGACGTCACGGACTATACTGTTTGTTTCCGGCTCCTGGTTCTTCCGGGTTGTTGTTGAGCGAAAGACCGGCTGGGGGAAGTGGAGGAAACACTGGGAAGGTAACCCGTGAGTAGGGAACTGACCACCATAGGGAAGCGGAATAGCCAGGCTTGATAGTAAGGCTGTATGGTACATGGACAGGGGACGGCACTGACTGGTCGTAAAGAGCTGCAGATTGGTTTGTGGCATTGCTGGGCAATTGCACCCCCCCCCAGCTACTCTCAGACTATGTTAGTTCCCCAGTAGCAGGGCACAGCTGGCTAGCTGGGCAAGCTCTTCATCAGATCACCCTTTATTATGATGTTGATAGTAATATTCTGAGACAATTTGCAGTTGGTCTTCATTTTATTAATTAATTTGCATTTCGCTGAACAGCTCTCCAGTTTGGAATTGGGGCACATATCTGGTTGCTAGGGGCAAGTCAGCCCAGTGATGGTTTATGGCCGGCACGGGGACGGACAGCACTTTAAACTGTGAGTGGGAAAGACCAATTGAAAGTAAAGACCAACTGTAAAGATGCCAAGAGTAGAGCTTCTGGGACATACTGATGGTTACAGGGGAATAGTAGCTCCATAGCAAAGGGGACCTGAAGGTTAAGAATACAGATCATCCTTTATTATGATGTTGATAGTAAGATTCTGAGACAATTTGCAGTTGGTCTCCATTTTATTAATTATTTTGCATTTCGCTGAACAGCTCTCCAGTTTGGAATTGGGGCAGGTATCTGGTTGCTAGGGGCAAGTCAGCCCAGTGATGGTTTATGGCCTACACGGGGACGGACAGCACTATAAACTGTAAGTGGGAAAGATCAATTGAAAGTAAAGACCAAGTGTAAAGATGCCAAGAGTAGGGCTTCTGGGACATACTGATGGTTACAGGGGAATAGTAGCTCCATAGCAAAGGGGACCTGAAGATTAAGAATACAGATCACCCTTTATTATGATATTGATAGTAATATTCTGAGACAATTTGCAGTTGGTCTTCATTGTATATATTATTTAGCATTTTGCTGAACAGCTCTCCAGTTTGGAATTGGGGCAGGTATTTGGTTGCTAGGGGCAAGTCAGCCCAGCGATGGTTTATGGCCTGCACGGGCCGGACAGCATTTTAAACTGTATGTAGGAAAGACCAATTGAATGTAAAGACCAAGTGTAAAGATGCCAAGAGTAGGGCTTCTGGGACATACTGATGGTTACAGGGGAATAGTAGCAAAGGGAAAGTAAAGATTAAGAATACAGATCACCCTTTATTATGATATTGATAGTAATATTCTAAGACAATTTGCAGTTGGTCTTCATTGTATATATTATTTTGCATTTCGCTGAACAGCTCTCCAGTTTGGAATTGGGGCAGGTATCTGGTTGCTAGGGGCAGGTTAGCCCAGCGATGGTTTATGGCCGGCACGGGCCGGACAGCACTTTAAACTGTGAGTGGGAAAGACCAATTGAAAGTAAAGACCAACTGTAAAGATGCCAAGAGTAGGGCTTCTGGGACATACTGATGGTTACAGGGGAATAGTAGCTCCGTAGCAAAGGGAAAGTAAAGATTAAGAATACAGATCATCCTTTATTATGATGTTGATAGTAATATTCTGAGACAATTTGCAGTTGGTCTTCATTTTATTAATTATTTTGCATTTCGCTGAACAGCTCTCCAGTTTGGAATTGGGGCAGGTATCTGATTGCTAGGGGCAGGTTAGCCCAGTGATGGTTTATGGCCTGCACGGGCCGGACAGCATTTTAAACTGTAAGTGGGAAAGACCAATTGAATGTAAAGACCAAGTGTAAAGATGCCAAGAGTAGGGCTTCTGGGACATAGTAATGGTTACAGGGGAATAGTAGCTCCATAGCAAAGGGAAAGTAAAGATTAAGAATTCAGATCATCCTTTATTATGATGTTGATAGTAATATTCTGAGACAATTTGCAGTTGGTCTTCATTTTATTAATTAATTTGCATTTCGCTGAACAGCTCTCCAGTTTGGAATTGGGGCACATATCTGGTTGCTAGGGGCAAGTCAGCCCAGTGATGGTTTATGGCCGGCACGGGGACGGACAGCACTTTAAACTGTGAGTGGGGAAGACCAATTGAAAGTAAAGACCAACTGTAAAGATGCCAAGAGTAGAGCTTCTGGGACATACTGATGGTTACAGGGGAATAGTAGCTCCATAGCAAAGGGGACCTGAAGATTAAGAATACAGATCACCCTTTATTATGATATTGATAGTAATATTCTGAGACAATTTGCAGTTGGTCTTCATTGTATATATTATTTAGCATTTTGCTGAACAGCTCTCCAGTTTGGAATTGGGGCAGGTATTTGGTTGCTAGGGGCAAGTCAGCCCAGCGATGGTTTATGGCCTGCACGGGCCGGACAGCATTTTAAACTGTATGTAGGAAAGACCAATTGAATGTAAAGACCAAGTGTAAAGATGCCAAGAGTAGGGCTTCTGGGACATACTGATGGTTACAGGGGAATAGTAGCAAAGGGAAAGTAAAGATTAAGAATACAGATCACCCTTTATTATGATATTGATAGTAATATTCTAAGACAATTTGCAGTTGGTCTTCATTGTATATATTATTTTGCATTTCGCTGAACAGCTCTCCAGTTTGGAATTGGGGCAGGTATCTGGTTGCTAGGGGCAGGTTAGCCCAGCGATGGTTTATGGCCGGCACGGGCCGGACAGCACTTTAAACTGTGAGTGGGAAAGACCAATTGAAAGTAAAGACCAACTGTAAAGATGCCAAGAGTAGGGCTTCTGGGACATAGTAATGGTTACAGGGGAATAGTAGCTCCATAGCAAAGGGAAAGTAAAGATTAAGAATTCAGATCATCCTTTATTATGATGTTGATAGTAATATTCTGAGACAATTTGCAGTTGGTCTTCATTTTATTAATTATTTTGCATTTCGCTGAACAGCTCTCCAGTTTGGAATTGGGGCAGGTATCTGATTGCTAGGGGCAGGTTAGCCCAGTGATGGTTTATGGCCTGCACGGGCCGGACAGCATTTTAAACTGTAAGTGGGAAAGGCCAATTGAAAGCAAAGACCAACTGTAAAGATGCCAAGAGTAGGGCTTCTGGGACATAGTAATGGTTACATTACAGGAGAATAGTAGCCTCGTAGAAAGGGGAACTAAAGATTAAGAATACAAAGGTCATAATTTTGAGAAAATGAACGAGACACTCAGTCTGGCTTCCTCTATGGGCAGGTGTGTTATTAAAGGGGAGGCTCACCTTGAAGATAACTTCTAAGCGACTTTTCACTTGGTCTTCATTATTTAATTTTTATCGTTGTTAATCATGTGCCTTCTTTTCAGTGGGGGTCACTCATTGCTCAATGAGGCTACAATTTTATTGTTACTTTCTATTACTTATTTTTTCTGTTTAGAAAAAAATTCCCGTCTCTCATTCAAACCACCCCGTGGTTGCTAAGGCAACTTAAACCCTAGCAACAAGATAGCTGCTGAAATTCCAATTTGGAAAGTTGCTGAGCAAAAAGTGAAATGATTAAAAAAACACAAATAATAGAAAATGAAGACCAGTTGCAAATTGTCTCGGGATAGGCTTCATCATACTATACGTTAACTCAGTGGGGAACAACCCCTTTACCCCCCACGCTCAGCAGTTATATTCATTGGGGGTGCCTAATAATTGACACCTAATTGAATTAAAATGCCTAATAATGGACACCCCCAGTGAATATAACTTTCCTTGTTGCTTTTCATTCCTTTCTTTGTCTCTTAAAGTGATGCCGACAACAACTACTCTTCAAAATATCAATGTACTTGAAAAGTTCCCTATAGGTCATGTTGATTGTTTTTTGTTGCTTTTGTAAGTAATTGCTGCTTAAAGTTCCTGAAGCTGAATTATTTGCCAACCTGACTGTCCCTTCTCAGCCTGTCAGTTACAGCTTCTGGCTTCTTGCCTCCGTTTCCCCTTTGTTCTGCTCTTCCCATCTGTTAGTTGCAGGGGATCTTCTACTGTTATCCAGAATGCTCAGGACCTGGGGTTTTCCGGATAAGGGATCTTTCCGTAATTTAGACCTCCATAACTTAAGTCTACTAAAAAATAAATGGGAATCATTTAAACATGAAATAAACCCAATAGGGCTGTTCTGCCCCCAATAAGGGGTAATTATATCTTAGTTGGGATCAAGTACAGGTACTGTTTTATTATTACAGAGAAAAGGGAATCATTTAACCATGAAATAAACCCAATAGGGCTGTTCTGCCCCAATAAGGGGTAATTATATCTTAGTTGGGATCAAGTACAGGTACTGTTTTATTATTACAGAGAAAAGGGAATCATTTAACCATGAAATAAACCCAATAGGGCTGTTCTGCCCCCAATAAGGGGTAATTATATCTTAGTTGGGATCAAGTACAGGTACTGTTTTATTATTACAGAGAAAAGGGAATCATTTAACCATGAAATAAACCCAATAGGGCTGTTCTGCCCCCAATAAGGGGTAATTATATCTTAGTTGGGATCAAGTACAGGTACTGTTTTATTATTACAGAGAAAAGGGAATCATTTAACCATTAAATAAACCCAATAGGGCTGTTCTGCCCCCAATAAGGGGTAATTATATCTTAGTTGGGTTCAAGTAAAAAAATTTGAATTATTTACTTATAATGGAGTCTATGGGAGATGTCCTTTCCCGTAATTCTGAACTGTCTGGATGATGGTTTTCCGGACACTGTACTGTATAATTCATTAATTGTTTGGAAGATTTCCTTACTGACCGTCCATGTTGGGATTGTTAATTACACAGAAGTGGCTTCAGAATAGATCAACCTGGATTGAAATTGGTGTTAGGTTTTACTTATGACTAATTACTTTATTTGATTACTTATTAAATTATTGGTAATAATTACTAATTGGCAAAGGGTTAACTTAGATATCTGTATTTTTGTAAGTAGAATAATTGCTGTTTGTTAACCCCTTTTGGCCCATAGATCCTGTACTGTCAGGCACAGCAGACTGGTAGAGTATTTGAATCCACTCAGAAGACAAAAGGCCCAACAACATGTTTCTTGTTATATATATTCTTAACTGTATGCTGATTACTTCTTTCTTCCTTTTTTATTTTTGTAATAACATTTCCTATAAACAAAGTAAGAAAAAAAGAAGAGAAATGCTGAGTATTAAATAAAGGGCATTAGGAACAGGGGTGATCTTGCTTAGACTAACCCTTCCTGCTATTCAGGCTGCTCGGCAGGACTAGGGACTGGGGTAGGGATTTCATACCTGTGTAGCCAGTTTGTACCGATAACACTAAACAAGTGTTGCTAGGTATGCAGGCAGTTAGAATGGAACGACTGAGGCCAGAATCCTACGCTAATGGCAGTGTGCCATATTGGCCAACCTTGCCTGATCTTATTGAACTCCTTGGGACCCATTCACTGGTACAAGTTGTTCATGTAAAACACATTTTTATTGCACACTTATATGTTCATTCCTGAAATGTGCCTGATTACTTCCCTCTGTATGGCTGATGGTTTGTTTTATTATTTATAACATTGGTTTCTCTGGTTTTTCTCTTCCGTCCAGATGAATTGCTGAGCTGCGCAATCCCTTCAATCTTATAGTTCGGCCCTTTTCCTCAAAATGACTAAGCTTCCGGGGGATTTCCAGCCTGATCTGGAGAGGAGCCTTCCTGCCATTGCCTCCATCAACTCCTCCATGAGCCAGAACCATGTCTTCTCCCCGCATTCCCTTCTGCCCCGAGAACAGCGCCGGGTTATCTCCGACGTGCGCCGGACTTTCTGCCTGTTTGTCACATTTGACCTGCTCTTTATTTCCCTTCTTTGGATCATTGAACTAAATGTGAGTATACGGCTGGAATAAAACGACGTCTGTTTTTAAACGGAGGTTGCAATTTTTTATCCCCTGTTGCAGTTGGTTAAAGCTGAAACAGAATACAGTATTGCTGGAATATGAACCATAAACAACATATTTCAAAGGTATGAGTGAAGTCGGATGCAGTCAGTTATATGATTCATTATTAGTCCTGTTAGAGTTCTGACAGGCTAATTATATAGATACATTTATATTACATTATACACTCATGTTAATTATAATTAACAACAAATGTTATAATGATATGAAGTCATCAGAGAGTCTCACAGCTTGTACAGTTGCATTTACACATCACAGATTCTTTGTCTAGAAAAATAACGTGCTTGCCTTCTCCTATATTGTTTCTTAATCCCTTAAATGCCTGGGCCATTGCAAGTTGTACCACCCAAAATGTAGTGCATGTGATGTCACAGGCATGAAGGGGTTAACATTATAAAATATAATGCACACCAAGGTGATCCACTTTTTGTGTATATAGTGAAACTACAGAGGCCCCCCTATTCACAAATGGACCTGCTGTTTCTAATTGTCTTTATTCAATTGTGCGCAGAAATTTGACTTTGCTCAATCTGCCCCTTAGCACCTTTCATTTTATCTCCCCATTTTATAGTATCCGGCAGGTTTGCAAGAGATTTTGACTTTTTGTGGACTGTTGGGGCTTTTAACTGTTATGAATATTTGAAGAAGAAAGAATGTAAATAAATAAGTAGGCTAAAAAAGATACACATTATGTTTTGGGCTTAATTTCTTCAAATCGACTACATCCCTTGTACAGGGAAGATCTGTGCCCCCAAATATGCCCCCACGCAGTAGCTCATCTTTTTTCTGCTGATTCCCAGTATGCTCTGTGCGGCAATCACTTACCTGAGCTTAGGGAGCCACTCACTATATTCTGTATATCCGGGCTCCCCAACCTTTCTTACTCGTGAGCCACAATCAAATGTAAAAAGACTTGGAGAGCAACACAAGCAGCATAAAAGTTCATGGAGGAGCCAAATAAGGGCTGTGATTGGCTATTAGGGGCCTCTATGCACAAGGGGCAGGGGGCTTTATTTGGTAGTAAATCTTGTTTTTATTCAACCAAAACTTGCCCCCAAGCCGGGAATTAAAGAATAAGCAGCTGTTTTGGGGGAACTGAGAGCAACATCCAAAGGGGTTGGGGAGCAACATGTTGCCCCTGAGCCACTGCTGTATGTACACAATATAAAAGGGATGATACATGGCTAATTAGTACTTTATTCAGATTTACATTTAATAGCAACTCACAAACCAGTCCGTTCTGCTCATAATTTTAAATATTTAGCCCTGTAACGTTAGCTCCTATGACACCAACCTCATTTTCACATGATGATTTCCCACCTTCTCTGCTTTCATACCGAGTGGGTGTAGTATGGGCTACATTGAAAGCATGGATCTGCAGTCATCTGCTCTTCCAAGTAGCCCTGTTGACAGGCACAGTGGTAGCCTGGCAGAAAACCTATGATGTGACTTTTAGAACATTGGAACACTTGCATAGAGAAACCCCATAACTGCCATTATACAGAGCTCTGCTGTGAGTAGCGTAATTCTCAGCTGAACTTTCCCGCACAGTTTGTATATAATATCTGTGTTCTGAGGGACAAACAAACCATTCAGAGTCACCCAGAGCCTGAGACAGGAGGGTTCTCACATCTGACTCATAGTTGAAGTTGCTTTGGTTCTTACTTCCCCTTTACTGGACACATGAGACAAGTGCATTTTTAATGCCGGATGAGAATTTATAGGTGTAATATACAGAGATATAAATTCTTTATATGACTAGGAAATATGGCTTCTATAAATAAAACTATTGTTTTGAAGGATGTACTCGGTTTAAGTGGATTCTAGAGAAATGCTGACTGGGAGTGGGTGATGCTAAATGCTAAGAGTTCTCTTCCCTCTTACCCATGCATTCTTTACTCATAGGTCAGGACCAAAAACTGGGTCAACCTGCTAGGTAATGTGAAATGTCTTTCTACAGTAGAATTAGTATTATTATTATGGGTATGGGATTCATTATCCAGAAAGCTCTGAATTAAGGGAAGGCCAACTCCCACAGACTCCATTTATACTAATAATTCAAATTTTTAAAAATGATTTCCTTTTTCTCTGTAATAATAAAACAGTACCTGTACTTGATCCCAACTAAGATATAATTACCCCTTATTGGGGGCAGAACAGCCCTATTGGGTTTATTTCATGGTTAAATGATTCCCTTTTCTCTGTAATAATAAAACAGTACCTGTACTTGATCCCAACTAAGATATAATTACCCCTTATTGGGGCAGAACAGCCCTATTGGGTTTATTTCATGGTTAAATGATTCCCTTTTCTCTGTAATAATAAAACAGTACCTGTACTTGATCCCAACTAAGATATAATTACCCCTTATTGGGGCAGAACAGTCCTATTGGGTTTATTTCATGGTTAAATTATTCCCTTTTCTCTGTAATAATAAAACAGTACCTGTACTTGATCCCACCTAAGATATAATTACCCCTTATTGGAGGCAAAACAATCCTATGGGGCTTAATTGATGTTTAAATGTTTTATTAGTAGACTTAAGGTATGTAGATCCAAACTACAGAAAGACCCCTTATCTCCCCAGGTCCCCAGCAATCTGGAAAGCAGGTCTCATACCTGTATTATCATAATTAACACATGTATAAACTATCAAGACATTTGTAGCCCTGTACAATAAATGGTTGCATACATTGAACATGCAGATGTACATACAGAAACAGCCAATAATAGATACAAGAGTTAAAGAGGTCCCTGCCCAAACCAGCCTAAGGTGGCCACTCGTTTGGCGACCTGGCCCCTGTTATACCCACCTTGGCCAACTGGATTGCATTACAATGAAGGGGGTATGTGCCGTCCTCAATCTGACTGGAAATCAAGCCTGCCCAATCGACACCTGGGCAATTTTTGGCAAGATAAAGGTCGCCTTGTCCTTTACACTCTCCTCTAGTGGTGAGTAACATTTTTCACCAGGTTTCGCCGCAATAAAATACCCATAGACTCCAATAGGTGGAAAAATGTTGTGCAGTAAAAAAATTGAGTGGATAAACACCCATTGACTTCAATGTATTTACTTTGCTGTTTTGCAAATTTTTCAACAAAGTGAAACAGGACATTTTCATTCATCACTACTCTCTCCTCCTTACACTGGGTGCTCAGTCAGGAACACTCTGCAGGAGGTTGGGGTATTATTGTCAAAGTAAATATGAGGGTTTTACACAGGGCTGGTATGGCTCAAGGATAGGAAAGCCAGATTAGACTTTTCCAGAAAATATCTAAAGCCTGTCCAGTTCTGGAAGAGTATTCTCTGAATAGATGAAACTAAAGCCTGACGGGTCTACTGGAATTGGCCTAAAATTGATCTCGATTGGGAAGGTTTGATTTTCTGTCGGATCAGGGACCACATCAGCTCGTTTATGGGGTCCTTGGTCCAACTGTGCCTATGCCCAACGTTGTTATTTGGTCATTTGGCCTTAGGGCCAAACAGTTGGCCCAATATCACCCACCTTAGTTGGGCATATCAGAAGAAGATCTGCTCCTTTGGCGACCTTGGCAAACGAGCAGATCTTACCTTGTATGGCCACCTTAAGATCAACTTGTACCAGAATGATGAGAAGAGTATAGAGAAGGAAAGGAACAGCCCATGATCTGATGCACACCATCTCATCTGTGGAACATGGGCAGAGGCGGTGTCATGGCACGGACATGTGTGGCTCCCAATGGAACTGGGCTACTAGAGTTTATTGATGATGCAGCTGCTAACAGAAGCAGTAGGAAGGATTCAGAAATGTCTATCTATATTATCTGCTCAGATTCAGCCAAAGCTGCAAAATTGATGGGATGGTGCTTCAAGGCACAGATGGGCAGCAACGCAAAACGTATTGCAAAAGCAACTCAAGAGCTTTTAAAGGCAAATGAGTGCAATATTCAAGACTTTTACTTGACTTCAACCCAATGGATTATGCATTTCACTTGCTGAAGGCAGAAAGACCAGTGAACAAACGGCAACTAAAACAGCATTTAATGTCCACGGGTTCCAGACTTTGGAGCGTGTGTTTTTTTTTTTTAATAAAACAACTTTTTGCATGACTACTATGTCATTTTATGCTTAAAACTTTACCTGCACCCAGGCAAGTTGTGCTGTCACATATCACAAGGTTCATTGAAACTATAAAATGAGGATATTAGAAGTTCAACAACCTCAGCCTGTGGCCTTGTGCATCTGCTCATATAATGCCTTTTACCATCCTTAAACTTTGGTAATTGTAGCCACATCCTCTATAGTTCTATAGCAGAGCTTTGTTTCAGGCTTTAGAGATTACAGAGCCATTTAACTGAAGATAGATATATTAACATTATTATTGGTTGTTTTGTATGTAATCCTGTATGTCCAGTGTATAAGCCTACTTATTGTGCAGCGCTGGCGCAATGTTGGCGCTTTATAAATACATGTTAATAGTATATATTGTGTATATTTATATATATATATGACAAGAAGCAGAGTGATTCTGCCCCTTGTCTTTATAACCAATAAAAGGAGCGGCAGACATGAATGTGGCACTGACTGATTGGATCTCATAGCTGTGTGCCTTTCTCTGCCACAGGCCCTTCCCAAACACATTTACTAGTTCCAATAACAGATAACAATTGAAGGGACGGTGGGCAGTTGACTTGTTCATTTATCATTTAGCTGTGTGAACTGTATTTGTATTGATCCCACCTCAGGGGATTGAGCTGTCTGTGCAGAACAAGGAGTGTTGACAAAAATTGGAGAAATTAGAGGTATCAGAGGGAGACAGGTAGGGACATAGCTAATGTTAGGGGCCCCCCAACATGGGGTCCAGTAGGCATGTGTTTGAGTATGAGCAGTAGAACATTTAAGTGAGATGTTAGGTGAGGTGGTGACGGTTGGGAGATGTTCTTAATGAGAAGTGAGGGGTGTACAGAGGAAATGTTTGGGTGTGGTGTCTTGGGGTAGACAAGGGAGCAAAAATGAGAGGTGCGTGACGAAGAGTTGCTTGGGTAAGGTGGAATGGGGTACAGGAGGGAGCTTAGCCCATGAAAGATGGGTTAGATGGGACAGGATACACATTGGATATTTGGGTGAGGAGGAATGGGGTACGGGAGGGAGCTTAGCCCATGGAAGATGGGTTAGATGGGACAGGATACACATTGGATATTTGGGTGAGGAGGAATGGGGTACAGGAGGGAGCTTAGCCCATGAAAGATGGGTTAGATGGGACAGGATACACATTGGATATTTGGGTGGGGAGGAATGGGGTACAGGAGGGAGCTTAGCCCATGGAAGATGGGTTAGATGGGACAGGATACACATTGGATATTTGGGTGGGGAGGAATGGGGTACAGGAGGGAGCTTAGCCCATGGAAGATGGGTTAGATGGGACAGGATACACATTGGATATTTGGGTGGGGAGGAATGGGGTACAGGAGGGAGCTTAGCCCATGGAAGATGGGTTAGATGGGACAGGATACACATTGGATATTTGGGTGAGGAGGAATGGGGTACAGGAGGGAGCTTAGCCCATGGAAGATGGGTTAGATGGGACAGGATACACATTGGATATTTGGGTGGGGAGGAATGGGGTACAGGAGGGAGCTTAGCCCATGGAAGATGGGTTAGATGGGACAGGATACACATTGGATATTTGGGTGAGGAGGAATGGGGTACAGGAGGGAGCTTAGCCCATGGAAGATGGGTTAGATGGGACAGGATACACATTGGATATTTGGGTGAGGAGGAATGGGGTACAGGAGGGAGCTTAGCCCATGGAAGATGGGTTAGATGGGACAGGATACACATTGGATATTTGGGTGAGGAGGAATGGGGTACAGGAGGGAGCTTAGCCCATGGAAGATGGGTTAGATGGGACAGGATACACATTGGATATTTGGGTGAGGAGGAATGGGGTACAGGAGGGAGCTTAGCCCATGGAAGATGGGTTAGATGGGACAGGATACACATTGGATATTTGGGTGGGGAGGAATGGGGTACAGGAGGGAGCTTAGCCCATGGAAGATGGGTTAGATGGGACAGGATACACATTGGATATTTGGGTGGGGAGGAATGGGGTACAGGAGGGAGCTTAGCCCATGGAAGATGGGTTAGATGGGACAGGATACACATTGGATATTGGTTATGGATACACATTGGATATGGGTGAGGAGGAATGGGGTAGACATGGATATTAAGGTGAGGAGTGCGAGCAGAAATACTGTTTGGGAAAGAGAGAATGGGATACAGATAGGATTTAAGGAGAGGAGCTCAGCACTTGGAGGAAGAGTTGACTGGGGAGGTGGGGCAGGGTACTGATTGGGTATTTGGGTGAGGAGGAACGGGGGATACAGACGCTTGGTGTAGATGGAGACAATGCACAGCCTTATTTCTTCAGTTTTCTTTTATTATCATCAACATTCTTAACAATGGTAATTAGTAAATATCAGCCAGATTATAAGGTCCATTATAAGTCTGACTTTTTGTGTCTCCACAGACTAACGATGGCATTGAGAAGAACTTGGAGGAGGAGATCTTGCATTATGACTTCAAAAACTCATTTTTTGATATATTTGTAAGTATCCTCATATACACACATTCCCCAACCCACTGTGTGAGTCTCCCCGACACTCTCCTGTATACATGCATGCAATATTTATTCCTCTCATAAAGCCTCTGCCTTCTAGAGTACAGTGTTTTTTATAGCTAATGCCTTTAATTAAACCTTACAGGGGCTGCTTCCTACCCTTTAGGGTGAAGACACACAGGGCTACTAGTTGCAGCTACTTGTCGTGGCTACTAAAACAGACAATGCTGATCATTTACTGATATTTGTCTCTACGTGTGTTTTAGCAGAGGCAATTCTCAGTATTGTCTATGGCAGGGGATTTTTTGGCATTTAGTAGCCGTGACAAGTAGCTGCTACTAAGTAGCTCCGTGTGTCTTCACCCTTAGATTGTGCCCTTATCACTGTCCGCCATCTTAAGGCTATTGCTATATGCAGCATATGGGCCATGGGAATAACTGCACCCTGGGCTGTGGGCAATTAATTCTCATTCATTTAAATAAGAAATGGGCTGCTATAGTAGCCACTGGCACCTTCAGGCAGGGATTGCTGGGGAGACCTAACGTGGCATGTACCCTGTTTAAAATGTACACAGGGCCATATTTTCTATATAGTATAATAGCTATGCGGTAGGTTTGGGCACTGCTACCTATATGTGAAATGTTTTTATTTTTTGCTTACTTGCCCCAGGAGTGGGGGTGCTTTACTGCTGGCTTGATGCTTACACGCAGCTCCTACAATGCACTCGCACTGATACAGCAACAAAGGAGAGAGTCATAGTGTGTCCAGACGTATAGGGTGTTCATTGTAATAATAAAAACCGTTTTACTTACATTAATTCCCATATTGGGTTTCCTGCTCCATGTTGGTAGCCTTGTGTCACCCTGGCTCTTTGTTTCTATTCCCATAGCTTCTGGCCGTGTTCCGTTTCTCCGTCCTTATCCTTGCTTACGCCATAGTGCGCCTTCGCCACTGGTGGGCCATTGCGGTAAGTTAACCCTTTAGAATGACTTTCTGCTTTGAAGGGTGCTGTGTCCCCTCTGAGCTGTGCAATCACACACACACATTCTGAGGCTACACAGCATACATGTAAAAGCAGCTCGTTTAGTACCTGCTGGCATATTATTACTTACACCCTATCCCATTGTAAACCTAAATGCCACCCTTTCCCTGATTGGCTGTGTTTTCCCACTAATCATAACTGTGTCATTTTATCCCTTTTCCAGATCACCACACTTGTGACCAGTGCATTTCTTATTGCAAAGGTTATTCAGTCTGGAGTAAGTGCCTTTATATTGTGTATCCTTATCTCTTGCTGTAGGGAGAGATCTATCTCCTAATGTTTGGCATACAGCAGATGGAACCATAACCCAGTGATTGTTAAAGGGAAACTCCGACCAACTTAACCCAAACCAAACACAACTTAAACTTTTTGAAAAGTAAACATAATTTCAAGCAACTTTGCAATATACATCAATTAAACAATATTCAGCCTTTTCATGATGTTTAATGTAATAATCTGGTTTGGAACAGTTCCCTAAGCCCCGCCCCCTGCTGATCTGGCTGACTACTTTGTGACAGTAGCGCCTGTCCCTCAGCCTGCCTTCAGCCTGCCTCCTCCCAATCCCACAATTCCCTGCTGCACACGTGATGTCAATAAGGAAAGGAACATCCCAGTGCAATGCATTGTGGGTTATGTAGTTCCTGCATGCTGTCTGTAAACTGGGGGAGTAGTTGTTACAATGTGTAACATCAGTGTTTTAGTCCCTCCTCCCCTGCCAGGATTACAAATGATGCGGAAAGAGAAGAACAGTTTTGCAGCTGGATTTCAGCATATAAAAATGGTATTTATTCCTACTGTTGGAAGGAACAGATTACAGGGATAGGGATATTAGGGGTTTCTGTGCTGTGTGGGGCTCTTTATGACATTTTGGTTCCGAAGCCAGGGTTCCCCTTTACGCAAATTAGGTGCCAGAATCCTATATACAAACATGAAAGCAAAATGTAAACACTTGGAACAAATGAATGTACAACTGCTCAGAGCATTTTTATCATTTACATTCATTGTTTTTCTAGTTTTTATGTAATTAATAAAATTCCAGTTCCATCTGTTGGTCTTTTTGCTCAAGTGGCTGCAACTGGCAGAAAACTAAGTGAGAAGAGGGAAAGACTTGGGATGTTGCTCTGCTTAGAACTGACTGAGAAACCTCCAGGTCTGGGAGTCACAATAGGCCCGGGCACTGCTAGTACCCAGACCTTTCCTCTTCTACACCCATTCTCTGCAGACTGTAGCCACAAACTGACCAGCAGGTGGCGCTGTTGTTTCAAATTCATCATATCGGCAGTCTAAAAACTGATGTTCTGCATGAAGGGAGTGTGACGAGTGACAGGTTGCTGAGAGGGGGATAGAGAAGAGTAACTTGTTTATTTCATTTTGTAGTTTATTATATTTAGAAAGTTTCTTATTTCCATGAGATATTACATTTTCATTTTTGCATTAGTTCCCCTTTAATAGTCATTTAAGTTAACTTATAGTATGTTATAGAATGAATTATTCCTTGCAATTTCGCAATTGGTCTTCATTATTTTCTATCGTTTTTTGCATTATTTCTCTTCTACATCATTCCAGCTTTCAAATGGGTCACTGACCCCAGAAGCCAATAAGACTATTGCTCTGTGAGGCTACAATTTTATTATAATTGTTACTTTTTATCTGTCTATTCAGTTCCCTTCCTTTTCATATACCAGTCTCTCATTCAAACCACTGCCTGGTTGCTAAGGTAAAAAAGACTAACAACTGTATAGCTGCTAAAAAACCAAACTGGAGAAGCTAAATAACTGAAAATAAAATGTCCATAGACTTCAGTAGCTGCAATAATAACCAATAAAGTAAGAATAACAGTACAACTGAAGCCTGGTAGTCAGTCTCTTTTGGTTGCCGGGGTCAGCAACCACTACAAGCTCCCAGCATTCTGGGCTGCAGGCTAGTAAGAGCCAGGAAGGAGCTTGATTGCATGTAACACAATAGTGCCAGGCACAGCTAAACCCTTTTTGCCTCTGAAAACCATCTCTCTTTATATATATTTATTCTTTGTGCTTCCAGCTCCTGTCCAAGGGGGCATTTGGCTATGTGTTGCCTATTGTGTCCTTTGTGTTGGCCTGGCTCGAGACCTGGTTCCTTGACTTCAAGGTCCTGACGCAGGAGGCAGAGGAGGAGAGATGTAAGTACCCCCCCACAAGTGTGTTTTACGCATTTCTTTCTAACTTTGCACTGACCAGTGGGAAACCTTGTGCCCCTGTGCTGAGAAGCTGAGCTACAGTTATGGTTCCCACATATAAAAATCCCCTAGGAATCAATAGAATGTGGGTGAGTTTTATGTATTAAACCCAAAACACACATTGTGATAAATCTGCCCCTTATTCCTGTGTAAAGGCGCACTGGTCTAAATCAGCGTAATGGCTTCATTTTTATGAGGGATATGTATTTATGGAGAGAACATCTCCTTTTAAGTGTTGGATGTTCCCCCAACTCTATCATGTTTCTGGGGTGCACTGTAGAGTTTTTAGTCTGTTTCCCAGTATCACAACCCTCTGACAGTTTTATTTCTTTCTTTATCACAGGGTATATGGCTGTTCAAGCTGCTGGTAGCCACCCCCCTCTTCTGTACAATGGAGCGCTCTCAGACGGACAGTTCTACTCCCCACCGGAGTCGTTTGCAGGTGCCTTCCCCCATTTTGCTCACGTATTCCCTTTCCATTTACTCTTCCACATCCTCTATGTTTCTCTTCCTGTGTCTGAGTCAGGCTTGGAGTGGGATTTAAACACTGCTCTAAGTAGATCCGGTGCCGCTCTAGGCTCTGCACCTAAATGTGCCCCTAGGTTGCGCAAATGACGTCAGGCGTATGTGTTCGTATGACATCACTTCTGCCGGAAGTTTTGTCATACACACCAGCAATCTCCTTTGGAACCCCCAGCTCCATTGCTGTATTTGGCCAGGTACATCTGGTGGCAGCTCGGATGGGTTTCTATTTTATTATTTTTTAAAGTTATTGATTATATAGGCACCCATGGGTGTCGCTCCAGGCACAGGGTGCCTCTGTATAAATATGGCCTTGGGTTTATGATAGTCTCTGGCATTTTAAGCACACAGAGATTCCTATTGCCCCCCCCCCCCCCCCCAGCAGCCCAATAAATAGTGACTGTCTATGGCATCTTACAGCCCCCCTGGCATTCCCAGTACCCAGAGGCACAAACAGCCCCCCCCAGCCCAATAAATAGTGACTGTCTATGGCATCTTACAGCCCCCCCTGGCATTCCCAGTACCCAGAGGCACAAACAGCCCCCCAGCCCAATAAATAGTGACTGTCTGTGGCACCTTACAGCCCCCCTGGCATTCCCAGTACCCAGAGGCACAAACAGCCCCCCAGCCCAATAAATAGTGACTGTCTGTGGCACCTTACAGCCCCCCCTGGCATTCCCAGTACCCAGAGGTACAAACAGCCCCCCAGCCCAATAAATAGTGACTGTCTGTGGCACCTTACAGCCCCCCTGGCATTCCCAGTACCCAGAGGCACAAACAGCCCCCAGCCCAATAAATAGTGACTGTCTGTGGCACCTTACAGCCCCCCTGGCATTCCCAGTACCCAGAGGCACAAACAGCCCCCCCCCCCAGCCCAATAAATAGTGACTGTCTGTGGCATCTTACAGCAGCCACTCTGGCATTCCCAGTACCCAGAGGCACAAACAGCCCCCCAGCCCAATAAATAGTGACTGTCTGTGGCACCTTACAGCCCCCCTGGCATTCCCAGTACCCAGAGGCACAAACAGCCCCCAGCCCAATAAATAGTGACTGTCTGTGGCACCTTACAGCCCCCCCTGGCATTCCCAGTACCCAGAGGTACAAACAGCCCCCCAGCCCAATAAATAGTGACTGTCTGTGGCACCTTACAGCCCCCCTGGCATTCCCAGTACCCAGAGGCACAAACAGCCCCCCAGCCCAATAAATAGTGACTGTCTGTGGCATCTTACAGCAGCCACTCTGGCATTCCCAGTACCCAGAGGCACAAACAGCACCCCCCCCCAGCCCAATAAATAGTGACTGTCTGTGGCACCTTACAGCCCCCCTGGCATTCCCAGTACCCAGAGGCACAAACAGCCCCCCCCAGCCCAATAAATAGTGACTGTCTGTGGCACCTTACAGCCCCCCTGGCATTCCCAGTACCCAGAGGCACAAACAGCCCCCCCCAGCCCAATAAATAGTGACTGTCTGTGGCACCTTACAGCCCCCCTGGCATTCCCAGTACCCAGAGGCACAAACAGCCCCCCCCCAGCCCAATAAATAGTGACTGTCTGTGGCACCTTACAGCCCCTCTGGCATTCCCAGTACCCAGAGGCACAAACAGCCCCCCCAGCCCAATAAATAGTGACTGTCTATGGCACCTTACAGCCCCTCTGGCATTCCCAGTACCCAGAGGCACAAACAGCCCCCCCCAGCCCAATAAACAGTGACTGTCTGTGGCACCTTACAGCCCCCCTGGCATTCCCAGTACCCAGAGGCACAAACAGCCCCCCCAGCCCAATAAATAGTGACTGTCTGTGGCACCTTACAGCCCCTCTGGCATTCCCAGTACCCAGAGGCACAAACAGCCCCCCAGCAGCCCAATAAATAGTGACTGTCTGTGGCATCTTAAAGCCCCCCTGGCATTCCCAGTACCCAGAGGCACAAACAGCCCCCCCCAGCCCAATAAATAGTGACTGTCTATGGCACCTTACAGCCCCTCTGGCATTCCCAGTACCCAGAGGCCCAAACAGCCCCCCCCAGCCCAATAAATAGTGACTGTCTGTGGCACCTTACAGCCCCCCTGGCATTCCCAGTACCCAGAGGCACAAACCGCCCCCCAGCCCAATAAATAGTGACTGTCTGTGGCACCTTACAGCCCCCCTGGCATTCCCAGTACCCAGAGGCACAAACAGCCCCCCCCCCAGCCCAATAAATAGTGACTGTCTATGGCATCTTACAGCAGCCCCTCTGGCATTTGCCTGCACCCACATATCCGAGCCTGGCCCGAGTCACCGGTAAAGTGATACCCTTACATTTGTTATGTGTCTCACAGGATCTGACAACGAGTTTGATGATGACGAGGAAGCAGTTGGGAGGAAGGCAGTAACACCGCAGGAGCGGGAGTATGTGCGACAGGGCAAAGAGGCCTTGCTGGTTATTGAGCAGATCCTGAGCCAAGAGGCTAACTGGAAATTTGAGAAGAACAGCGTAAGTGCCACTTTACATCCATAAACCCTCAGCCTATAATGTGTGCTGGGCTCTGGGCTTCCCCAACAGAACTCTCTGGTCTGTATTTTACGTGATCACAGCGCCACAAAGCGTCAGCCCTTTGCCAGTGCAGTAAATGTTTTGCTATTCCTAAGTGAATGAACTGTCTTCTCTTTCAGGATAATGGAGATGCGGTGTATTCATTAGAGGTCCCATTCCACGGGAAGACTTTTATCCTGAAGGTAAGATGGATTGGGCCAAGGAAGGGAGCTCTTTATCTGTATTAGGAACTTATATTTGGCATTGGTAGGGCATTTAAGGTTCCTTTTATTCCGTTTATCAGCGAGAGAACCTTGTGTTTCAGTGCTGAATATGACCAAGGTGTCCCCTTCTCTCCCAGACTCTAATGCAGTGCCCAGCGGAAACCGTGTACCAGGAGGTCATCCTGCAACCAGAAAAGATGGCTTTGTGGAATAGGACGGTGGCTCTCTGTCTGGTCAGTGTAACCTTACTGGGATGGGACTATTGCTGTCTGACACATTTGGTAACATAGTAAGTTAGGTTGAAAAAAGACACACGTCCATCAAGTTCAACCATAATGCCTATATATAACCTGCCTAACTACTAGTTGATCCAGAGGAAGGCAAAAACCCCATCTGAAGCCTCTCTAATTTGGTAAAAATCGGACCAGCGTGAGGGCAGTGTGTGTAGTGGGAAGCTGAGCTGCACATACAGTAAACCTTACAGCTGAGTTTTTTCTGAATATAATGTTTGGGAGGTACCCTGGCTCCTAAGATATGTCACATGACTTAAACTTTGGCTGAGGATGATGGGAGTCCTTTAACATCAGGCAGAAGGCTGCAGGCTGGGCATCTCTATGTCGCTGCCTATAGCATTGCATCCTGTTATAGGAAGGCACGGGGCAATTCTATTGTTTCTCTGCTGTTTTTCCATGGTTATTTCCATGTTCAGTATCTTCCAGTGTATTAAAGGGGAACTACACCTAAACATAACTTAAGTTTGCTTGAAATTTCAAGCAGCTTAGCAATATACATCAGTTAAAAAATATGCAGCCTTTTGATGATTTTAATGTAATAATATGATTTGGAACAGTTCCCTAAGCCCCGCCCACTGTTCCCTAAGCCCCGCCCCCGGTTCCCCTGCTGATCTGGCTGACTACTTTGTGACTCAAATAAACTGTAACAGTAGCGCCTGTCCCTCAGCCTGCCTCCTCCCAATCCCACAATTCCCTGCTGCACACGTGATGTCAATAAGGAAAGGAACATCCCAGTGCAATGCATTGTGGGTTATGTAGTTTCTGCATGCTGTCTGTAAGCTGTGGGGAAGTTGTTACAATGTGTAACATCAGTGTTTTAGTCCCTCCTCCCCTGCCAGGATTACAAATGATGCAGAAAGAGAAGAACAGTTTTGCAGCTGGATTTCAGCATATAAAAATGGTATTTATTCCTACTTTTTAAAGGAACAGATACAGGGATAGGGATATTAGGGGGTTCTCTGTTGTGTGGGGGGCTCTTTAACAAATTTTGGTTCAGAAGTTGAAGTTCCCCTTAAAATGCCTTTCTGTCTTGTATTATTCAGGTCTTGCAGCGGATAGACGATAACACACTGGTATCCTATGATGTAGCAGCAGGGGCAGCGGGGGGCATGGTGTCACCCAGGTATGTGGTTGCCTCCCCAGTGGGACTTGGGTCAGGGGGTGGGATCAGAAAGTTGCCATTTCAAGGTGTATATATCCTACATGCTCTCCTTACAGGGATTTTGTGAACGTCCGACGGATTGAGAGAAGGAAGGACCGATACATTTCTGCTGGTATCGCGACCAAGCACAGTTCCAGACCTCCGCTCACAAAATATGTCCGGTAATTGGGGTTTTTGGGTTTTTTCTTTTTGTACAGGTGCCACACTAAATGCACAGGAAGAGAAGCCAGCCGGGGGCCTAGTGTGAATGCTGGGACATTGCTCTTTATGTCCCTCCCACCCCCAGTGCCAGTTTCTTTTCTACTGTGCGCCCTTCCTTCCTCACTATTTAAGGAGAAGTTCAGTGTAAAAATGAAACCGAGTAAAATAGACAGACTGCGCAAGATAAACAATGTTTTCAATATAGTTAGTTAGGCAAAAATGTAATCTGTAAAGGCTGGAGTGGGCAGATGTCTAACATAATGGTCAGAACACTACTTCCTGCTTTCAGCTCTCTAGCCTCTTAGTTAGTCAGTGGCTTTGGGGGGGGGGGGGGGGTGCACATGGGACATAACTGTCAGTTAGTTTGTGAGCAAACTAACTGACTAGTGTCCCCAATGACCCCCCCACCCCTCAAGTCACTGATTGGTTACTGACTGCTAACAGCATAGAGAGCTGTAAAGCGTGAAGTAGTGTTCTAGTTATAATGTTAGACGTCTGCTCACTCCAGCCTTTATAGATTACATTTTTGCCTAACATTTTTTATTTTGCGCAGTCTGTCTATTTTACACTGAACTGTTCCTTTAAGGGTGAAGACACAAGGGCCAATTAGTCACCATGACTTTAAAAAGTCATTGCAAATAATTGGCACGCAGCAAAAATGGCCAATGAACCTATGGCAGCTAAATTGGAGCAACAAAGTCGTGGTGACTAATCGCCCTGTGTGTCTTTGCCCTATGGGTCGGCAGGTCCCACTGGATTTTTGTCCTGCCCCCCTAGTCCCACCCTGTGTCAGTATCAGTGCTGCGGCTTGCTGGTACCGGTGTTGCTGACGGGGGGATATTTATTCCCTATAGAGTGACCAGTTGCATTCTCACTGCAGCCCCAGTCATAGTGTTATTCAGAGTCACCCTTTATCATTTCACTTTCTTTTTTATTTCTAAAGATGATAAAATGAAGTGCCTTATTTATTTACAGGGGAGAGAATGGCCCAGGAGGGTTTATAGTGATTAAGTACCCCAAGAATCCTTCCATGTGCACTTTAATTTGGGTCCTCAACACAGATCTGAAGGTACGTTACCAGCCTTGCAAACCTGATTATTGTCATTATTATCCTTTATACAGCACTGACATACTCTGCAGCTCTTTGTGGAGATTATAAACCATTCACATTGGTCCCTGCCCCAGTGGGCAGACTTGCATGCAAACTGTGTGAGAGGATACCCGAAAAGGGGGGAAACAGGCAAGCTGCTTGCAGAAACCACTGAGCCACCATGCTGCACATTTGCCTGATTTTTGGGTTATAGAACAATAGAAGCTTGTAGTCTGTTTGGCTAATGTCCCACGGAGCAAGGAAAGATGGCCATACACAAGCCGATTGTAGCTGCCGATATTGGTCCCTTGGACAGATTCAGCAGCTAATCGGCCCCTGTAGGTGCAGCAACGACGGCCATACCCGACCGATATCTGGCCTGAAATCAGGCAGATATCGATCGGGCAGGTTAAAAAATTCAGTTGGATCGGGGACCGCATCGGTTCGTTGATGTGGTCCCCAAACTGACTGCACCCTTAACAGTCGTTATTAGCCTAAATTAGGGATATCGGGAGAAGATCCGCTCACTTGGCGACCTCGCCAGGCGAGCGGATCTTTAACGTGTATGGCCAGTCGCCTGAGACTGTGGGTGACTCGTAGCTCTGAAATACCTTTCGGAAGTCAGGCGAAGTTGCCAACAGTTGCAGGGATCTGTTGCGGGCTACTAAATCGCTCCTTCAGACATTAGCCTTAACCTGGAAGACAGTGGCAGCCACAGCAAAGTTAAACAAGTGAGCCCAAAATATCCTCATAGAAAATAGGAGAAAACCAATATAGACAGAATAATATAAATATAATGATCCTCTATTATTTTGGCTATAACAAGCGGGCGGGGGGGGGGGGGTATTACCCCTTGTGTGGTTTGGAGTAATAATTAGCACTGAGTTGTGGGCACTTTCCTTATTCTATTTTGAGCAGTGACTTGGCCGCTTGGCCTTCGGACAGCCCACCGTAAGGGAATCCCTGAGCTTCCTGTGCCCCAGGCTGACCAGTAGCCATTTGCCTGATGTTTTCTCTTGCTTTTCCCTACAGGGTCGCTTACCTCGCACCCTGATCAACCAGAGCCTGGGCGCCACAATGTTCGAGTTCTGCAGTCACCTCCGGAAGAGAATCAAGGACGTTCACGGCGAGACATCTTAATATCTCACCAGACGCTCTGTCACCCAATCAGAGGCCCGGACCTGCTCTGCATTCTGCCCAAAAGCCGACCCGAGGCTGCTGACTTCAACTAATCCATCATTTCAATTAAAAGAAGGGTTGGAACCCTCCATGAACCCTGTCTGCCTTCATCAGTTCCCTTATTGGCTTCTTTCTCTCTCTGTGGCTCCCTGGAAACTGGGAGTGTTGCCTCTCCGGTGCCTAAATGAAGCCTGTGAGCCATATTAATGGCGTTTGCTGACGAAGGTCTTTCATTCCTCTCCATGGTTAAGAGGATAGCGGTCAGATCAAAGTGCTGTTAACGCCTTAAAGGCAGAGTGTGAGTGGCGTTTTTACAGCTGCCAATCAAAATGTTCCATTATAATGACAATATTGATTCCCAGGGGGAGGTATTTTCCGTCCGCCCCCCCCCCCTGGCTGTGTAAGTAGGCTTAGAGACTCGCCAAGTGAACTAAAAATCTAAATTATTAGGCAAGTACAGCTAAAGGCATTGTATGAGCTCTGTGTTATGCACTGAACCGGATCAAACAGGGCGGGGGGGGCACAAACAGGTTCTGGGGGGCAGATTTAGGGGGGGCCGGCATGTTCACTGAAGGTTTCTATAGAAGCTGATTTTAGGGCGCAGAGGCGTTCCATTAATGCACCTGGCTTTGTGGCACTAACACAAGCCCCGAAAATCATTTAAATCCACTTTTTTTTTTATATATAAATTGGGTGGGATTATTATTTTATACACTGGCCCCCCCTGCTCCAGCCGCCTCCCCTCTCCCGGCACCCCCAGTGGCACCTTAGCAGCTGCTTTGGGAGTTGCAGTTCCGTGACAGCCGGCGGCGGAGTTTATGGTTTTAGTATCAAGAACTCTCTTCAGTGTTACGTGGGAGTTGTACGACTGCACCTCTCCTCCTCGTCGGGACTTACAGACTCACTGGACTTGGCTTCCCCAAGCGTCACACGGATTTCACTCAACTTTTTGGTTTTTCTTTTTATTATTTGTTTTTTTTTTTTTTCTAACCGGTGAATGAGAATATTTGCAAACAAAATGTGAAATGAATTAACGAGATTTCAATAAAAAAATAATAATTTCTTTAACATCTGTATTTCTTCTGTACCAGCCCAAGGCACCCACAGCCCTTTAGCAGGGAAGATCTGTGCCCCAAAGATGCCCCAGTAGCCCCCATCTTCTTTTCTGCTGATTCCCTGCCATACTCTGTGCTGCTGTCACTTACCTGAGCTTAGGGGCCCACTCACAATATACTGTATATATAGAATATAAATGGCACACTATACTGTATATATAGAATATAAATGGCACACTATACTGTATATATAGAATATAAATGTCACACTATACTGTATATATAGAATATAAATGGCACACTATACTGTATATATACAATATAAATGGCACACTATACTGTATATATACAATATAAATGGCACACTATACTGTATATATACAATATAATGATATAAACCCAATAGGGCTGTTCTGCCCCCAATAAGGGGTAATTATATCTTAGTTGGGATCAAGTACAGGTACTGTTTTATTATTACAGAGAAAAGGGAATCATTTAACCATGAAATAAACCCAATAGGGCTGTTCTGCCCCAATAAGGGGTAATTATATCTTAGTTGGGATCAAGTACAGGTACTGTTTTATTATTACAGAGAAAAAGGAATCATTTAACCATTAAATAAACCCAATAGGGCTGTTCTGCCCCCAATAAGGGGTAGAAAAAGGGAATCATTTTTAAAATGGGAATTATATATATATATATATATATATATATATATATATATATATATATATATATATATATATATATATAAAAACAGAGTCTATAGGAGATGGGCTTCTCATAATTTGGAGCTTATTGGATAATGGGTTTATGGATAACTGATCCCATACCTGTACATTGCATTCTATTGCCTGTATGGGAGAGATGCGTTTGGTATTTTCTTTCTCTTCTAAAAATATCCCTCCCCCCTGACAAATTCGACTCCCCACCAGTAGCAGCAGCATCCAACCATTTCCATGCAGCCGATTGGCCAATACACCACATGATGCTCCCATACAAAGAATTGAATGACCCCCCTTGGGCAGGGCCTGGGCCAAGGGCTCTGGATTAGCAGCAGTTGCTTTCAGGGGTCTCTTAGGTTCCCCACCTCCCCAGCAATAGAATGCCAAGCCTCACATAACCCCTCTCCCACCCATGCCGCACTAAGCCTATAAGCCCCAAGTGTGCAAAGCTTTCCCAAGCAGCGGCTTCTTTACGTTCATCTTTAATGAGTTTGCTGCTATATTTACCCCTAACTGTGTATAGAGGAGATGGAGGGATTATTTTGCATGTTTGCTATATGGGGCGACGTCATGGAAACGTTGGAATTGTCCATTATTCTGCCTTAAGGCACTGGTTCAGCTTTAAGGTAACCTTTAATATGTTATAGAATGGGCAATTCTCAGCAACATATCAGTTGGTCTTCATTATTTATTTGTTATCATTTTTGAATTATTTGCTGCCTTCTACTGACTCTTTCCAGCTTTCACTGGGGGTCACTGACCCCGGCAACCAAAAGACTATTGCTCTGTGAGGCTACGGTTTTATCTGCGAAACCCTGACTTGGCCATTAGACTTCAAGATGGCGAAATGCCGTTTATCACTTTAAAGGACAACTTTCCACTGCTCCAGAGTCCAATGGTGGGGCCCTTTACATCGATCCAGCCGACGCTGGAGTTTGTTGGCCTCTGATCACCCCCAAATTACCTACTAATAGTCCTTGTGCTTCCGGAGACCATTTGGAACTCAGCAGTTAGTGTCCCACCCAAGGAGCTGCCTACCTCTTTCTGTTGCTTCTCCTCAGTCCAGTTGGTTCCAGTTCATCTAATAAGGCTACTATGTAGCCATGGGGGAATGGAGTAGGCTGGGCAAACCAGTGCCAGACCTGGACTGGACCAGCTGGCCCACAACCCACATAAGAAAAGCCTCTCTTCAGATACCTTACAACTAGGGCCCCCCTGTCAACCAACCTTCATGTAGGATGCACCTTCACATACCAACCAGGGAAAACTCTTTCCACCCTCCATCTTATACTTGGGACACATCTCTCCAGACACCAGCTTATACTTGCCTCTTTTCACCCACCAACTTGACATGTAGGACTTCTAAGGCACCATCTTATAGAGCCACCAACATACACCCAGGGCCCCTCTCTCCAAACATCATCTTATACTCGGCATGCCTCTCTAGAGCCCCCAACATACACCCAGGGCCCCTCTCTCCAAACACCATCTTATACTCGGCATGCCTCTCTAGAGCCCCCAACATACACCCAGGGCCCCTCTCTCCAAACACCATCTTATACTCGGCATGCCTCTCTAGAGCCCCCAACATACACCCAGGGCCCCTCTCTCCAAACACCATCTTATACTCGGCATGCCTCTCTAGAGCCCCCAACATACACCCAGGGCCCCTCTCTCCAAACACCATCTTATACTCGGCATGCCTCTCTAGAGCCCCCAACATACACCCAGGGCCCCTCTCTCCAAACACCATCTTATACTCGGCATGCCTCTCTAGAGCCACCAACATACACCCAGGGCCCCTCTCTCCAAACACCATCTTATACTCGGCATGCCTCTCTAGAGCCCCCAACATACACCCAGGGCCCCTCTCTCCAAACACCATCTTATACTCGGCATGCCTCTCTAGAGCCCCCAACATACACCCAGGGCCCCTCTCTCCAAACACCATCTTATACTCGGCATGCCTCTCTAGAGCCACCAACATACACCCAGGGCCCCTCTCTCCAAACATCATCTTATACTCGGCATGCCTCTCTAGAGCCCCCAACATACACCCAGGGCCCCTCTCTCCAAACACCATCTTATACTCGGCATGCCTCTCTAGAGCCCCCAACATACACCCAAGGCCCCTCTCTCCAAACACCATCTTATACTCGGCATGCCTCTCTAGAGCCCCCAACATACACCCAGGGCCCCTCTCTCCAAACACCATCTTATACTCGGCATGCCTCTCTAGAGCCACCAACATACACCCAGGGCCCCTCTCTCCAAACACCATCTTATACTCGGCATGCCTCTCTAGAGCCCCCAACATACACCCAGGGCCCCTCTCTCCAAACATCACCTTATACTCGGCATGCCTCTCTAGAGCCCCCAACATACACTTGGGGCACCTTTTATCTCAGCTTTTATCTTACACCAGTGACTTTTTTTCTTTTTAAATACAAGGAGCATCTCTCCATAAACAAGGCTGAGCGATGGAGGCCTCTCTCTGCCTGTGATTACAGGAGGTGTCTGATACGTCTCCTTACTATCACGCTCCATAGCTTGAGGCTTCCTGCTCGGCTGCAGTCCATGTGATTCCCTTGTGCTTTCATTGCAATTACACAGAATTAATTGTTTATTAAAGCCACCCCCCACTCATGTTCATGCTAAAACTCCAGTCCTCCCACTCCCATCATACACAGTACTGGCCCCCACCATGGAGGGAAAGAGAAGTTTCTATCGCTACTTCTGCTGCTGCTGCACTGAGGAACAGCCGGAGAAAAAGCCGCTGATCAGGTAGGAAAGGGTCAACTTGTTGCCAATATTAACATGAATGGAAATTCAGAAGCTGAGTGAGATCTCACATATTAGATTGTAAGCTCTTGTGGACATTCGTTCAAGCACCCAATGGGGTTGGCTTACATTAGGCAAGGACTTGTCCATCATGTCTATCCTTGTGCTTAGGTTAAGCCTGTCCAGCAGGATCTAGTTGATCTAGAGGAAGGTCCTTCTGATTCTGAGGGCAGTCGGATCAGTACCTGGATCAACTTTGCACTTTCTTACTTGCTAAAAAGGCATTCAGCCCTTTCTTGAAACTATCTAGCATGTCATCTTCAGACCCATAACATACAATATTCCTGACTCGGTTTATATTGCCCCCCCCAGTGATACTTTACTGTATTTTGACCGGGAAGTGAAGCGCCGACGAGCAGAAGAAGCCAATCTTTGGAATGAGCCCCAGGACGTGTCGCACACGGAGAGGGATGATGATCGCGAACTCTACAACCTTCTACAGAAACGGTCAAAGACTCGCCGGGGGTCCGAGGTCAGTCACTTAACCCTTGGGATGGGGGTCACTAGCTGGACTACAGGAGATTGTAACCCCAGGCAAGTTCCTATATCTCTGGACTGTAAGGCATTTCCATTCCTGTAGAAGCTGGTCTGTCTTAGTGCTCCACCAGTTCCACCCAGTGGAGTGTTGGAAACTTGGACATTATGGTGGTATTTTGAGTGAGAGGTCATTTATATGCAAAGCAGAATGAATTCTGGGGAGGTTACCCAGTTTCACCCCTATGGCAGGGGTCCCCAACATTTTTTATCCATGAGTCGCATTCAAATGTAAAAAAAAGTTGGGGAGCAACCAGTGTCGGCCAGATGGCAAAGGCCCACCAGAAAACCCTGGACCATAGGCCCACTCTCAGAACTTTAATTCCTCCTCTCTTCCCTCAACTTGTTTATTATCCTAGTGTCTTTTATCTACATACTATACTATATTCTGCCATCTATCAAGCTTTCTTGTTCCCAAGAATGACCATGAAATAGGCTAAATAGATAGAAGCAATAGGGCCCACTGACACCTGGGCCCACCGGGAGTTTTCCTGGTATTCTGTTGGGACAGTCCGACACTGGGAGCAACACAAGCATGAAAAATATATGTTGGGGTACCAAATAGGGGCTGTGATTGGCTATTTGGTAGCCCCTATGGGGACTGGCAGCCTACAGGAGGCTCTGTTTGTCAGTACAACTGGTTTTATGAAACCAAAACTTGCCCCCAAGCCAGGAATTCAAAAATAAGCACCTACTTTGAGGCCACTGGGAGCAACACCCAAGGGGTTGGGGAGCAACATGTTGCCCCTGAGCCACTGTTGGGGATCACTGCCCTATAGGCTTAAGATCAACTGGGGCAGTTGCTGATCATATCCCAAATACAGACCCTTATTGGGGCTCAGTAGTGAAGCATATATAGAGCCAGGCTAGTGGAGCCACGTGAAAAGAATTGCATGTGGGCTTCAAAGTTACCCTGACCCTTGCCCCAGCTTGTCTATAATCCTGGCACCCTTCTCACAAAGGCAGGGAATATAGGGTTCCTCTAGGAATTGTGCTTTTTGCTCAGAAACAGGGCAGGTATGCAGTATTGTGGAACTATCTTGTAGACTGCCTTGTAGACACAGCCCAATTAAGCCTCAATGAGCTCTGCTCTGGGCCCGCTGGTACCTTAATGTGGCCCTGGAAAGAGGGTTTCAAACTGACTGAGCAGTGCATACAACATGGTCTTTAGTGGGGCCCCAAGGCAAAACATGCTTGTGGGGGCCTCATTATTTATGTACAGTTGCATTGGCAAATGTATGGAACAAAGAGGCCCCAACAGCCCCCAGCCTACAGCAGCCCAGTAAATAGTGACTGGGCAGTCTGTGTCTGGCCCAGCAATGGCTGAGGGCCACAGAGCTATCGCTATTGTTGTCACCTTACCCAAGTGTCACCATCTTGCCCTACAATATTGCCACGTCTTAAACTTCCTACAAATAACTACTGTTCTACATGTTCTGTTTGTAACCCTGCATGTATGTAACTACCTCCTTGTCCTTTACTGCTCATCCTGGGGCATTTTAGCATGGCAGACAGGGGTAAATAAGAGGCTGGCAGGATACATGAGGCCTTCTCCATATAACACTGGATGCTTTGTTCCCCATGGGACCCTGCAGGCACGTTTTGCTTTAACAAGACTCCTGGAATGAGCAGGGTTTGGGGTTAGTAGCTCAGCGACAGGACGGCAGGAGTAAAGTGAAATTGAGATGCAGAAGAGGGTCGGGGCCCTGAGACTTCTATGCCCTGTGTTTCCCCCCTCAGGGTTACCGAAGGCTGAGCTTTGATATCAGTGCCCACCGGCAGATACGGAAGGATGTGAAGGACCGATGGAGGGTGCTGCTGGAAAACCTGGGTAAGACTTTCCGTCAGCCTCTCCTAACCTGCTGGCCAAATATGGCTGCCCTTCTGCTGAGGAGTAGCCATGTCAGTGTCAGGACTCAGGACTCAAAATGGGGAAGGAGGTGGGAATTGGGGGTCCATACTATTGGCACTGAGCCAGCCCTTTATGACCTTACAATTAAGCAGAACAATAGAGGTAGCAAACGAGTCCCCCTGTCCCACGGAGTCTGCTTCCTCCATTGTACATGTAAATACCCGCTCCTCACTGGCTCCGGGGTAGGAGAGTGGGCCGGGAGCAAGGATTTATACACACGTTTGGCCAATGGGAGGGTGCGTCAGGGCTGAGTATGTCTGCTACTCTGTGCTGGGCCCCTTTGAAGATTTTTTTCCAACATCCTTGGGGACCTACAATGGGAGTCACTTTCGTACGATTGGTGCCTGTAACTATTTCATGTTCAGAACATCCCCCCATTGGTTATTTGTAGGGCTTTATCCTACAGTTTCAGCCTGAATGTGAGTTTGACATCGTTGCATTTAAACGTACGACCTATATCCCAATGTTCCTGGGAAGAAAACTAAAATCTGAACGTGTATGGCCATCCGATTGGATGGATGAAGTTTGAGCTTCCCCTCCGGCCCATCAAATCCTCATGCAACTTTACTAGGACTTTATTTCCTCCCGTTAGAGGACAGTACATGCAGGCACTGCAGCCCAACACTGCCAATACCCATTTAGCAACAGGCGCCATATAATTAGTTACTGGACCAGTAATAATATCACCTTATTGCCATCCTGGTGTAACAAATTCCCTCACCCCCAGTTTGGGCTGAATTGTCTGTGTTTCCTACACCTAAAATCAATCATTTTAACGACCCTGTACTCTCCCCAAGCCCTGACAGCAATATAACATACAGTTATAGGGGAGGTCTTTCTTTTTCAGCCCATGTTATTGTCTGTCCAGCCATGTCTCCTGTCTCAGCTTTCTCTTGCCATCCAACTCCTCAATCATCTTTCCCTCCATCAGGATTCAGTAATGAAGCGGATTCCCTTCTCACTGTCACCTCCAACACTTCGTACAAGAGCCTACGGAACCCTGCCGAGGCGCGGCACCTACTCAGCTTACTGGCCCAGGAGAGCAGCATCTTTGAGCAGCAGAGCATCCCGCCGGAAAGATATCTCTTTGTCCTGGTACGTCCTTCCCACTGGCTGAACAGTGAGTGCCGAGTCAGCAGCAATATAAAGACTGGTGGAAGCCAATGAAAAATGTCAACTCTAATTAAGGCAACTGCCAGCTAGTGTCCTGCAGGGTCTAGTCAGACAGACCCATGCCCAACCTGGACCCAATGACCCACCACCCAACCTGCAACACCACTATGCCCCCTACCCACACCCGCTACCCAGCCCACACCCACAATGGGTTTTACTTACCACCTGACCTGGGAACCTGGAACACCAGTGATGTCACTATATTGACGTCACTATAGACCAGAAGTGATGTCACTATAGATCAGAAGTGATGTCACTATAGACCAGAAGTGATGTCACTATAGTAATGTCACTATAGATCAGAAGTGTTGTCACTATAGACCAGAAGTGATGTCATTATAGATCAGAAGTGATGTCACTATAGATCAGAAGTGATGTCACTATAGATCAGAAGTGATGTCACTATAGACCAGAAGTGATGTCATTATAGATCAGAAGTGATGTCACTATAGATCAGAAGTGATGTCACTATAGACCAGAAGTGATTTCACTATAGTGATGTCACTATAGATTAGAAGTGTTGTCACTATAGACCAGAAGTGATGTCACTATAGACCAGAAGTGATGTCACTATAGATCAGAAGTGATGACATTATAGACCAGAAGTGATGTCACTGTAGACCAGAAGTGATGTCATTATAGATCAGAAGTGATGTCACTATAGACCAGAAGTGATGTCACTGTAGACCAGAAGTGATGTCACTATAGACCAGAAGTGATGTCACTATAGACCAGAAGTGATGTCATTATAGATCAGAAGTGATGTCACTATAGACCAGGAGTGATGTCACTGTAGACCAGAAGTGATGTCACTCTGGAGGTGGATCAAGAAGGTAATGGAGAAACATGCTTGAATGTCAGGGGTGGGTGGTAGGGCTGAAACCTGCAGCCGGCTTTACTCATTCATGGGGAGGTGCCCCCACAGACAAGCGGGTGTGTTGACAGATTACATTCTTTTAGCTTGATTAGATCAATTGAGATCCAGAAGATCTCTTAAAGTGGACCCCAAAGTGATATATACTGTATATATGTCCAGCCTGTTGGCAAGTATAGTCCATATTGGTCCGCCTACCCAACCAGGGCAAATCAAGTATATTAATATACTCGAGTATATAAATAGGGGATGGCCCAGGGAAGGTGGAGGAATCATCAGAATTGTAGTGTAGTGTAATACAGGTATGGGACCTATTATCCAGTTTGCTCGGGACCTGGGGCTCTCTGGATAAGGGAGTTTTTTGTAATTTGGATCTCCATAACTTGTCTAGTAAAAGATTATTTAAACATGAAATAAACCCAATAGGGCTGTTCTGCCCCAATAAGGGGTAATTATATCTTAGTTGGGATCAAGTACAGGTACTGTTTTATTATTACAGAGAAAAGGGAATCATTTAACCATGAAATAAACCCAATAGGGCTGTTCTGCCCCAATAAGGGGTAATTATATCTTAGTTGGGATCAAGTACAGGTACTGTTTTATTATTACAGAGAAAAGGGAATCATTTAACCATGAAATAAACCCAATAGGGCTGTTCTGCCCCAATAAGGGGTAATTATATCTTAGTTGGGATCAAGTACAGGTACTGTTTTATTATTACAGAGAAAAAGAAAATCATCTTTAAAAATCAGAATTATTTGCTTATAATGGAGTCTATGGGAGATGGCCTTCCTGTAATTCAGAACTTTCTGGATAACGGGTTTCTGGATATTGGATCCCATACCTGTATTTACATTTTAGCAGATCCTAGAACAACCAATAGCCATTAAATAATAAATGTGTGCAAAACCAGTGCCAAAAGTGTTAATGTGACCCATTGCGTAGCCCTGTGTGGGCCCCCCTGCCGCCGCCCCCGGCCCCTCAGGCGCGTAACACTGTGTTCTGGCTTCTGCATTTCACTGAATGTGGTGACAGAACAGACACCAATTACAGGCGCTAAATGTCATCTCCCAAGTGTTTTATTACACAGAGAAGTGGCCACAAGCGCTGATACTGCTGAGTGTGAGTGAGCGGGGAATCCACATGCTGTTCTGTTAGCAGAGAAGCGATAACCTTGCCCAGTGGCCGACACAAGTAGGGAACACCCTGTACTGCCCAGACTCTGTGTATTGTATTCCGGAACTCAAGCACCTAGTGACATTCGTAATGGAGCCCAATGTAGCCCAATGTAGCCCAATGTAGCCCAATGTAGCCCAATGTAGCCCAATGTAGAGAGCTGCAGCGGCCCAGGTACCCATGGGTAACCAGAGAATACCTGCAAAGTGGTTGGGTTTCGGCTAGAAAGTTCCCAATTTACCAACCAGGTGTGCAGCCCGTGGGTACCCTACTTGGGTCTCCCACTCACCCCTGATGTTCAAGCAAGTTCCCATGTTATTTCCAGTCTATAGTGACGTCTTGTGGGTGGTAAGTAAACCCAATGCAGGTGTGGGTCAGGTAGCGGGCTGGGTAGGGGGAGTAGCATTGTTGTGGGTTGGGGGGTCAGCAGGTTTGGGTTGGGCATGGATCTGCCCATCTGTACCCATGCAGGACTCATGGGTGTCTCCACACATATGAGGGATTGTTTACTACCTGCCAAAATGGGCTTTTAAACAGGTGACCCATAAATGCTACCTGCTGATTGGTTGCTATGGGTTACTGCTCCTGGGCAAAGTTATTGCCTTTTATTAGATTACCCCTTAAAAGTATAAGGCCAACCTAAAGCTGGGGTCACAAAGGTTGGCCACTACCCAAGAAGTTTATTGGCTAAGTGTATTGGGAAGGGTTCCTGACCCTAAAATGATAGAAACATTTATAATTTTTCCAAGATACATTATTTCTTATGTTACCAACCCATAACCTACAGTAAAGCATCCCTTCCATGCCTATGGTGAAACCTCCTCTACTCCAGTCTCAGATGCCCCCATGCCTCCTGCCCTGCAGGAGGGTAGGAAAGGTTATTAAGCAGATCTGTTCAGCTTTGATAGAGTAAGTTACATGAACACATCAACAGAGCAGCTCTTCCTGCCCACATTCATCTATGGTCTCCTTGTGTGACTGGTGGGGGTATGACTTTACCTCCTACAGTGCCACTATCAGCAATGACCCAATTCTAAAACCAAATATAACCAGTGAGTAAGAGACCAAACTCACCAACCTTCTCACGGGTTCCATGTCCCTCGCCTTAAGCAAGTGGAGTGAAACCTCAAAACCATTAACAAACATCAGCAGGCACTCAAGGTGGCCCACCATGTAGATCATGTAGATGAAATGGGTTTTATCTACAGGAATCACTAACCGATGGGGGTTTGAGGCAGTTGGATTTTTCCACCCCTATCCTGTCTGGTTCTTAAGATTGGGGTTGGGGAATTCCAGGCACCCAGTGATTTCAGCCCATGACCGTTTCTATTGCCCAAACATATACGCTTCTTTTCAAGTAACCCAAGCGTGCTATCTTTTTTTATTTAGGACCGTCTCATAGTCCTGGATATGGGGACAGAGTTTGTGTCTATCGCGAGGCGTTTTTATCCCCCCGAGACAGAAAATAATGCTGAAAAGGATGCAGTAGAACCCGGGGCTGCTGTCCTAGTCAGCCCTTGTGCCGAGGAACCCGGAGAACCCGGTGAGAAAGAGGAGTCATCTGTAGAAGTAGATGAAGACAGCTTCTTAGTGAATCTCCTGGAATAATAATCTTCTTGAACACAAGCACCATGACCAGGGCCGGAACTAGGGGCAGGCAGAAGAAACACCTGCCTAGGGCGTAATGATGGGGGGTGGGGGGTGGGGTGCTAGGCAGGTAACTCTTCTATATACCCCTAGTCCAGGATCGCTTACCCTCAGAGTTGCTTTTTACCATGCTCCCCCCTCTGTCCGCGATGTCCATCCACCTTGGCCAGCCTCTGACCCTGACACATTTCTTCTGGGAACCCTCCTTTATTTAAAATATTTCCTCTTCACTTCCCGGTCTCAGTTTGTTTTGTTTTTGTCCAAATAGCACCATGTCATTTCATTGCCCAGTCCATTGAATGTCTGCATCCCACCTCTTGCCTACATACAGCCATCTTGTGTCTAATACAGAGGTCTTCGGACTTAATGGGTTCAGGGCTTCCACTTTGTCCTCTACCATTTTCTCAGGACCCCCTTAGTGCATAACGTGATGATATGAAAATATGGCTATAACCACAGGGCGGACAGTGACATTTTGCTTGAGATGGCTTGAGATCAGTAGGTGACTCCCAGTTGGGAGATGAGGAGGATTGAATTGTAGTTATACAGTGATTGGTTGATTTTTGGGGTCTTAGCATTCACCTTGTAATATACAAGACAATAAAATAATGAACTTTAGTTACTGTTAGTCTGCTTCCTTCTGACCCATTGCATTGGGTCCTGCTAGATGGGTCAGCCCCTAAGTCCTCTCCAAACCACTAACTTCAGTTATTGTGCCTAGAAACTGATTTTAGTTCAGAATGTACAGAATAACCAAAGGAGGTCCAGGTCTTTACTCTGACATCTCTAGGAAACAAATGAGACCTACTTGGTAAAGCTCCACCCTCCAGGAGGCAATGCACTTCATTCAAGTAATAAGGGGACCTTCTAGGACTTCCTTTCTGAAATCAGTTCTTCAAGTATCCTTGTTCACAAGAGGTTGGACCCACAGATCTCCAGGGGAAACCCTACACAACTACACCCAACCCCATTGCTCAGCCAATAGCATCAAGATCAAGGTCTTTTCCATGTTCTCCAACAAGCCACAGGCTTCCTCTTTGGGTAACACATCCATACCCATCATAAAGGCATTTAAAAATCCCAGCTGTCAATCATATATTGCCTGCCAGACAATTACTTTCACTTTCCATTCAGCATTTCCTAGATGTCACTGCAGTCCCTCACTTTCCCCCCTCTCTCCTTACCAGCAAATTGTGCAGCCTGTGCATGAGCATGGGCATTAGGCCCCCATCCTGGCAAATAAGACAAGATTTTGGGGTGATACAAAGCTTTCCTTAATAGCAGCACCCACAAAATGGCGCCTCCCTGCTTGCTGTGATTGAGAATTCCAAGACTGAAGGAAACAAGATTTAAATCATTTATATAGTGTAAGTACAGTTTATTTTGTTTGACTAACACGATTGAAGAACAATTTGGAATCATTTCTTATGGTAACAGTTCCCCCTATAATGGGAATTATGACCGAGTTAAAAAGAAATGCTTAATATTAATAAATATATTTGAAATGAATGTTTCTTTATTAACACTGTTTAGTGTCCGTAATTGTTATAATGTTACAGCATTAGCTTTCCCTTTGCTGATCATTACTGCGACCATTTCAAGTTCCTTTTGGTTCTATCCAGTCACCAGCAATATAATACAATTCCATCATGGAGGCCCAGTAACACTAACAATTACAATTATAGATCTGAACTGACTGTACCATCTATCTCCAGGGTCCGACTGGGACAGCGGGAAAATACCCAGTGGGCCCCAGCGGCCCAGACCCGACTCTGTTGGTGCTTCCCTTGCCGCAGATGTCCTCTCCTGATGCGCATTCAGGGGAGGATGTCCAACGGGGGCCCCTGTGGGGGGGTTAGGGGTGCGCAGCAGGGACCCCTGTTGGGAGGGTTAGGGGTGTGCAGCGGGGACCCTTGTTGGGGGGGGTTAGGGGTGTGCAGCGGGGACCCTTGTTGGGGGGGGTTAGGGGTGTGCAGCGGGGACCCTTGTTGGGGGGGTTAGGGGTGTGCAGCGGGGACTCTTGCGGGGGGGGTTAGGGGTGTGCAGCGGCGACCCTTGCAGGGGAGGGTTAGGGGTGTGCAGCGGCGACCCTTGCGGGGGGGGTTAGGGGTGTGCAGCGGGGACCCTTGCGGGGGGGGTTAGGGGTGTGCAGCGGGGACCCTTGCGGGGGGGGTTAGGGGTGTGCAGCGGGGACCCTTGCGGGGGGGGTTAGGGGTGTGCAGCGGGGACCTTTGTGGGGGGGGTTAGGGGTGTGCAGCGGGGACCCTTGCGGGGGGGGTTAGGGGTGTGCAGCGGGGGGCTTTGCGGGGGGGTTAGGGGTGTGCAGCGGGGGGCTTTGCGGGGGGGTTAGGGGTGTGCAGCGGGGACCCTTGCGGGGGGGGTTAGGGGTGTGCAGCGGGGGGCTTTGCGGGGGGTTAGGGGTGTGCAGCGGGGACCCTTGCGGGGGGGGGGTTAGGGGTGTGTAGCGGGGACCCTTGCGGGGGGGGTTAGGGGTGTGTAGCGGGGACCTTTGCGGGGGGGGTTAGGGGTGTGCAGCGGGGACCTTTGCGGGGGGGGGGGTTAGGGGTACTCTGCCCCTAGAGCCAGATTTCCATAGCCCAGCAGGACCCCAGCCATAAGTGATCTTTTAATGAGCGCTAAGGGGGGCACCGTATAAAATGCCCCCTTATATCTTGTACCCAAATCATTGAAAATGTGTAATCAGTGCATATTGGAAAGTTGCTTAGAGTGACATTTTCTTTCATTATGGCAAAAAAATGTTGATGATCTGCTCAATCTCCACCAATGACAATCTCCCATACGGGCGTGGGTAGGACAGACCTGTTTAGAGCTGCCAATCAGCGAGTTATAAAGGCTGAGTATGAGGTAAGGAGTCCATTTTGCTCTTCGTATTGGCAGCATTGGTCCAAGAATGGGCACCCGATACCCCTGCTCTTCTCGCCCGCCTTGGCTCACCTCGATGGCTGTGCTTCTCGTACGTACTAATGAGAGGATGGCAGCTGTTGTGCCTCTTCTTGTGTCTGGCAGGGATTGATTTCCTCTCGTGGGCGGCTCAGTTTGCCCGGCCAGACTTCCCCAGCGTCTAGTCTTTCCTATTCTGTCTGGTTTTAGGCTTCACTTGCCTTTAATTTGTAACCATTTGGGTATTTGTATAGTAATAGTAAGTAGCATGGAAATCAGCACAAACATGGAAAGGAGGACTACACTCCCTGTTATATTGTATTAAATATTACCCATCATTCCTTCTGATCACTCTTTCACAGGTTTAGATTGGGTTGTGGGGGGCCCATAAGGGCCGCCCTAGGGCCCCCCCCCCAAGCATGTGTACGTTATACTTATCTTCGGCACAATCGAGAGAGGGATAGCAACAGGGAAGAGCCAGCGAGGAAATAACTTGTACTTCTAACTAAGATATAATTACCCCCTATTGGGGGCAGAACAGCCCTATTGGGTTTATTTCATGGTTAAATGATTCCCTTTTCTCTGTAGTAATAAAACAGTACCTGTACTTGATCCCAACTAAGATATAATTACCCCTTATTGGGGCAGAACAGCCCTACTGGGTTTATTTAATGGTTAAATGATTCCCTTTTCTCTGTAATAATAAAACAGTACCTGTACTTGATCCCAACTAAGATATAATTACCCCTTATTGGGGCAGAACAGCCCTACTGGGTTTATTTAATGGTTAAATGATTCCCTTTTCTCTGTAATAATAAAACAGTACCTGTACTTGATCCCAACTAAGATATAATTACCCCTTATTGGGGCAGAACAGCCCTATTGGGTTTATTTCATGGTTAAATGATTCCCTTTTCTCTGTAATAATAAAACAGTACCTGTACTTGATCCCAACTAAGATATAATTACCCCTTATTGGGGCAGAACAGCCCTATTGGGTTTATTTAATGGTTAAATGATTCCCTTTTCTCTGTAATAATAAAACAGTACCTGTACTTGATCCCAACTAAGATATAATTACCCCTTATTGGGGGCAGAACAGCCCTATTGGGTTTATTTAATGGTTAAATGATTCCCTTTTCTCTGTAATAATAAAACAGTACCTGTACTTAATCCCAACTAAGATATAATTACCCCTTATTGGGGGCAGAACAGCCCTATTGGGTTTATTTCATGGTTAAATGATTCCCTTTTCTCTGTAATAATAAAACAGTACCTGTACTTGATCCCAACTAAGATATAATTACCCCTTATTGGGGCAGAACAGCCCTATTGGGTTTATTTCATGGTTAAATGATTCCCTTTTCTCTGTAATAATAAAACAGTACCTGTACTTGATCCCAACTAAGATATAATTACCCCTTATTGGGGCAGAACAGCCCTATTGGGTTTATTTCATGGTTAAATGATTCCCTTTTCTCTGTAATAATAAAACAGTAGCTGTACTTGATCCCAACTAAGATATAATTACCCCTTATTGGGGGCAGAACGGTCCTATTGGGTTTATTTCATACCTGACCTCAAGTGCCCACTCAAGTGGCCACCTGTAGTGGGAGGGCACGATGGGCCACAAAAGGAATCTTTTTACCTGTCCCGCCTTATAGATAGGCTGAATGCATATGTCCTGGCTCTGTAAAGGCCCATGTAGATAAAAAAAACTGCCCATAGCCCATCAGGACCAGGACCCACTAGTGTTTTCCTTGGTACCACAGTGGGTCAGACCACCACAGAACATGAATATTTATTGCAGTGGTTAGTTTTGCTTCAGAACTGGGTCTTGGGTTCAATTCTAACCAGAACTGCAAGGAGTCTATATGTTCCCCCTGTGACTCTGGGCATTTCCCTCTGGGTTCCACTCACCCCCTAAACACACAGGCAGGTAATTGGCTCCTGGTGGAACTGGCCTCTATGTGACCGAATATATCATTCCATTTATTTGGAAGGGAAATTCAGAGACGTCACTGTCTCCGTCATTAGGGAGATAATGATCCGGCCCTGGATTTTCTTTTCAACCTAATTCCTCTTCACTCTCAATGGGAACGTGAAATAAGGTCTTAAAAAATGCCCCGAGTGGATCATTATCTCCCTAATGACTCGCGGTTTGTCATTTGGCAGTGACTGATGTGAATGATGGAACATGGACGGAAAAGAGCTGTGTGTATAAGCAATTATTGTCAATGGGGGCTTCTTAACATTTGGCTCCCCCCATTGATTCAGCCTTTTCCTTGAGCGCACACATTATATATATAAATATAGATATATATACAAACATAAATAATATAATAATGACAGCAGAATGGAAAGCAGAAAGGGGCCACTGGTTCTGGGCCCAACAGAATATTCCCCAGAGCCCCAGTAGATCAGTCCAACCATGAACTAAATACAATGTCATATATGAGATATAATTTATTTTAAAAAAATTGCACCCTTTATATATGTCCTTGTGCCTGTGTCAGAGGCATTTGCATTCCAGGCTCTATATCAGAGCACATTTCTCCCTCCCTCTCTCTCTCTCTATATATATATATACATATATTTCTCAGCAGCGTTAACATCATGGGGTGGGATGGGAATTCCCTTGGAACGAGGCCAGTTGTGTCAGGCAGCCGCTGTGACTGTTTGTCAGGAGCAGTCTCACACCCGGGCAGTCACACTGATACCCATGGCTGGGCTTTTGACTGAACTTGGCACTTTAGCCTGGCATTCCTTCAGCACAGGGCATGGGAGTCATCACAGTGAATGCATGAATAAAGAATAATTGCATATGCACTGAATTACCATCAGGGTGGCACACACTAAACTCTACTGAAGGTGCAGCGTGTTCTACTCTTTGTACCAGTTGCACCTTTGAACAGGCCCGCACTGGCAATCTGTGGGTTCTGGCAAATGCCAGGGGGGCTGTAAGGTGCCATAGGCAGTCACTATTTATTGGGCCCATGGGGGGCTGTTTGTGCCTCTGGGTACTGGGAATGCCAGGGGGGCTGTAAGGTGCCACAGACAGTCACTATTTATTGGGCTGGGGGGGGGGCTGTTTGTGCCTATGGGTACTGGGAATGCCAGGGGGGCTGTAAGGTGCCACAGACAGTCACTATTTATTGGGCTGGGGGGGCTGTTTGTGCCTCTGGGTACTGGGAATGCCAGGGGGGCTGTAAGGTGCCATAGGCAGTCACTATTTATTGGGCTGGGGGGGCTGTTTGTGCCTCTGGGTACTGGGAATGCCAGGGGGGCTGTAAGGTGCCACAGACAGTCACTATTTATTGGGCTGGGGGGGCTGTTTGTGCCTCTGGGTACTGGGAATGCCAGGGGGGCTGTAAGGTGCCACAGACAGTCACTATTTATTGGTCTGGGGGGGCTGTTTGTGCCTCTGGGTACTGGGAATGCCAGGGGGGCTGTAAGGTGCCACAGACAGTCACTATTTATTGGGCTGGGGGGGCTGTTTGTGCCTCTGGGTACTGGGAATGCCAGGGGGGCTGTAAGGTGCCATAGACAGTCACTATTTATTGGGCTGGGGGGGCTGTTTGTGCCTCTGGGTACTGGGAATGCCAGGGGGGCTGTAAGGTGCCACAGACAGTCACTATTTATTGGGCTGGGGGGCTGTTTGTGCCTCTGGGTACTGGGAATGCCAGGGGGGCTGTAAGGTGCCACAGACAGTCACTATTTATTGGGCTGGGGGGGGGCTGTTTGGGCCTCTGGGTACTGGGAATGCCAGGGGGGCTGTAAGGTGCCACAGGCAGTCACTATTTATTGGGCTGGGGGGGGGGCTGTTTGTGCCTCTGGGTACTGGGAATGCCAGGGGGGCTGTAAGGTGCCGCAGACACTCACTATTTATTGGGCTGGGGGGGCTGTTTGTGCCTCTGGGTACTGGGAATGCCAGGGGGGCTGCTGTAAGATGCCATAGACAGTCACTATTTATTGGGCTGCTGGGGGGCTGTTTGGGCCTATTTTGACTCCCAGACCGGACCTGCTTCCGATGGCCCATCTGGCACAGAGCACAACAATACCAGGCTCAAAGGAGCCCTAAACCTAAGGTCTGCCTTAAGGTGGCCATACATGTAGCGATAATCATCATTACACCCTCTATTCAGGGCTGAATTGTCAGATATGGAGGTAGAAACAATAGAAATTCTACCTCCTTCTGTGAATTCAGCCCTGAACGTAGATATTGCTTGGGCGCCCGATCAAAATCTTCTAACATGGCCGATTGACGAGACGACCGATATCCGCAGCCTTTGCAACATTGGTCACCTCTTTGAGCCAGCTTACACCTTGAACGATAATACCGGTGTGTGTATGGCTGGCTTTAAGCAGGTGGTGGTACAAGTACAGGGTTCCCGGTGCCCACAGGCGCTGCTTTTGGGGCTGATTCTCAAGTAACGGGCATGCAGCCCTAAATCAGGAGAGTGCAATATGCAGCTGTTGGTATAAAGCTGGGCATACATATTAATAGCCACTTGTTGGGCAAGGTTGCCTGATTTGGCCACCTATGTTCTTGGCCATATCGTTCCTATGCACAGGGTCATACTGGACCGGCGGGAAATGGTAAAGAAAAACCCGATGGGCCCTGGTAACCTGAACCTGACACTCGTAAGTACTATCACTCCCCCCGACTGCCTTCCCTCCCCCAAACATGGCAAGGTAAGTCTAGGTGGGCTCAGGGGGGAAGGGGCTGGCGGGGGGGGGGGTGAGTAGGTAGGTGGCAGGGACCCCTGATGGAGTGTGGGGGCCCCTGGGACAGCAGCCCCAATGGCTTTCCAACACATAGTCCAAAGAGATTTTCAAACATATGTATGAGCCCCTTGAAGAGTTGGTGGGGGGTACACAGGCAATCTTGGTCTGAATGGGCCGAATCAGCAGCTCAAATCTCTCCCTCGGGTGGGGAACCCTGCGGGGGGTTATGGGGGCCCCTGCAGGGGGGGTTAGGGGACGCGGCCGGCGGGGGCACCTGCAGGGCCCTGCACTCCCCTGGCTTAAGCTCATGATGCTTAGCATGCTGGCAGCCATCTTATGAAGGATGTAGTTCTGCAAGAGCACCAAGGTAACCATTCCTGCCCCACAAGTTGGAAACCTGCACTTGTACAAATAATATTAAATAATTTATCCTTGGGGCACAAGTTATCCTTCCTTTACCAGTAAGATCCAGTTAATACTATTTAATAAATAAACAGTAGGAAGAATAACAGACAGTTGGGAAATCCTCAGACTGTAAATGCTTTCACTGGCTGAGCAATCAGAGCTAACTGGCGACTGCATGCCATGTGGTACAAGCCGTGATTGGGAAAATGAATGGTAATGGCCGGGGGAGCTATTAGCAGAGAGTAGGGGTGAGTGACAGATAGGGAGGGTGGCAGTGAGAGCGAATACCCGCTGCGGCTCTCCAGTTGCACTCTGGCACCGACCCCCGGGGGATTAGTAGCACTGAACTTGTTTATTTAACAGAGAGGATTTATCAAGGTCACACCAACCCCTCCACTCGTCAGATCGGCCATAAAAGGAGGAAAAGATAGACACGTAACCCCCCGCCCAAGATCCCGGCTCATGTTCTGTACCACCTGGGCCAATACAATAACAATAGGACATTGGCAGCAAAATCCCAATGCAATTCAGTTAGGATTTGGCTTTATATACTGCAATGGAATTTCCATAACAAGGGAGAGTATAAAGGCCCCCATACATGAGGCGATTTCACTCGTTGTGCGACGAACGATTATATCGACAAATGATCGTATGGCGATCGGGTTTCCATTCGATATGCCATCCACGGGCAACGATAATTTGCAAAAGATTTCATCGTATCATTATCGTAAAATACGTACGATCCAATGTCGTACATCTACGTACGATCGAATGCCGTGGCGGAAGCGGTATTTGTTCATTGTTCGTTGACTTCCGCTGCTGGCAATCATGACATGCGCAGAGAACAATCGTTCGAAGACAAATGTCTGACACTCACACCAACTGGCAGATTTTATCGTTAAACGAACCTGGCCAATCGATTTTGGGGACGATAATGTCGGGTCGATTAGTGGGCCGACAACCGTTCGCACACCATCAACTATACGATAACTTAACGATAGTATCGGATCGTTCGGGAATCGGTCATTTGACAGTAAAAAAATCGGCCCGTGTATGGGGGCCTTAAGGGTCATTTACTCTTAGGGCCAAGACACACGGGGCGATTAGTCACTGCGACTTGTAGCATCAACTAATTGCACCGATTTAGTTGCCATAGATTGATGCACGAGTTGCTGTTTAAAGTGCACGCTTCCTCGCCGGGACTTTTTTAAAAAGTCACAGCAACTAATTGCCCCTAATCGCTAAACTCCGTCTAGCTTACCTCTCTATGCTAGAGGAGCAGAATGGAGTTCTATAGATAGTATAGTGTTAAATAGTGTAATATAGGTGTTGTTAAACTACAACTCCTAGAATCCAGTGAAAAAATTAGAACAATTTTATATATGATATCTTTTGTCTTTTTTCTTAGCTGGGAGCAGGGAGGCAGGGTCTGATGTCACTGGTGGGGCAGTGACATCATAGTGATGGGCCACTGCTGTCACAGGGGTGGGGCTATATGCGACAATCTGCGACAGGTCACAACCCTATGTGGAGGAGCTCACTTATCTGCTGATAGGCCATTTATAAAGTACAAATGGTTAAATGTTTACTGTCAAAATATTAATGCAATGATGGGATCTGTTATCCAGAAGCCTGTTATCCAGAAGGCTCCAAATTACAGGAAGGCCATCTCCCATAGAATGCATTTTAAGAAAGTAACTCCCATTTTTTTCAGTGATGTCCATTTTCTCTGTAATAATAAAACAGTACCTGTACTTGATCCCAACTAAGATATAATTACCCCTTATTGGGGGCAGAACAGCCCTATTGGGTTTATTTAATGGTTAAATGATTCCCTTTTCTCTGTAATAATAAAACAGTACCTGTACTTGATCCCAACTAAGATATAATTACCCCTTATTGGGGGCAGAACAGCCCTATTGGGTTTATTTCATGGTTAAATGATTCCCTTTTCTCTGTAATAATAAAACAGTACCTGTACTTGATCCCAACTAAGATATAATTACCCCTTATTGGGGGCAGAACAGCCCTATTGGGTTTATTTCATGGTTAAATGATTCCCTTTTCTCTGTAATAATAAAACAGTACCTGTACTTGATCCCAACTAAGATATAATTACCCCTTATTGGGGGCAGAACAGCCCTATTGGGTTTATTTAATGGTTAAATGATTCTCTTTTCTCTGTAATAATAAAACAGTACCTGTACTTGATCCCAACTAAGATATAATTACCCCTTATTGGGGGCAGAACAGCCCTATTGGGTTTACTAAGATCAAGTATCAATGGATACAAAACAATCCTGTTGGGTTTAATTAATGTTTTATTGATTTTGTAGTAGGTATGGAGATCCAAATTATGGAAAGACGCCTTATCCAGAATACCCTTGGTCCTGAGCATTCTGGATAATGGGTCCTATACTTGTACTGAGCTTGCCAGCACTCTTTCTATGCCACCCAGCAGGCTATTTACCCAGCCTGGCATTCCCTAATGACAGTTCTGTCCCTAATGGGCTGCCATAAGGAGCTCTTACTGTAACATATGAGCCCTCGCATTTTCCGCTGAGACCGTGTAACCCGGTTATTGATGACAAAGCCTATAGGTATGTATCAAGCTGGGCGGCAGTGAGCAGCTTTCTGGGAAGCCCTGAGTCCCAGCTCTGTTCCATATCTGTCCCCACTGTGACTGTGCGAGGGGCAGCGCTGGGGGGGGGGGGCAGGATGACTCTTTGGGCAGATATAGAGTGTTACAAAACAGAATGAAAATAGACACAGACAAGGGTATATAAATGCGGGGAAGAGCCCTGCCTGGCAGAGCCACACACACAGGGAATCAGAGGGAGAAGCCACAGAGCTAAATCTAGAGAAACATGGTGGGAAAGCCTGGGACCCCCAAGGCCATGGGGAACGTGACTGAGCTGAGCTGCCGAGTGCAAGAGGATAACACGGCCAGGAGGGAGCACTTCTCCGCAGAATGGATAGACACCTCCATGTTCAGCCGACCAGAGGAAAGGTATGAAGGGGAGAATGGGGGGACAAGGGAGCTGGCAGTGGGGAGGGGAGGACAACTGTTACACACATGTGCTCTACCTGTTATTTTATATGCCTTTAGTTGCCCTTTAAACCAACACACACCCTAGTTTAAAGGGAAGCCATACCCCTGGCATCCCCATGTCTCTGTATTTAAAAACACATTAAATTCTCTGTGCTGATTGGTTGCTATGGGTTACTAGACCCAGACTAACCTTTGCTGTATTTATTACATTACCCCCAAGGGATTCCCGGGAACAAATTCCTTGAGGCTCCTAAAAAAAAATCCCATTTGGGTTTATCCTATAGGTTAAAGCTCACCCAATGGGTGAAGCAGAAGCCGGGGTAATAGCTGATCAGATTCCCAACTACAGACCGGTTTTGCCCTTCTTGGGGCTCATCAGTGTAGCGCAGGGTTTTCTGATCAGCTTAGGGAGAGCCAGGAGTGGGGATTCACGGACAAGTCATAAGGGTTGAGGAGACCGCCTCATACATTACCCCCCAAAGTGTTACTTTCGCTGGTTTGTTCTGCTACCCCCCAACTCTTCCTTTCCAAATCTGTCATATTACTGCATGCCCAATGCTGACACCTAAAGACTTGGCACACAGGAATAGGTACCCAAAGGGTTACAGTGTTGCTTGTGGGTATGATAAAGTATTGAGTATTAATCATTTCTTTTGCTCCCCATTTCAGCTGCAATGCCCGTGATGCCAATGTGTGGAGGAGAGAGAGTTTCCGCCAACAGGGACAGACCCGCTTCCTGGTCCAACAGTCTCCCGCACAGGTCATGAAAATGGGTCGCCTTGGCCAGAGACTCACCCAGTACCAGCTGCCCTACCAGAGAATGTTGCCTCTGCCCATCTTCAAGCCAGCAGATCTCAGCACCAAGATGGAACGCATAGCCACCCCGCCCCAGCTGCGCGGCATGATGGAGTTCGAGAGGGCGCTTAGCCACCCAGGCAATGACGGCGTCTGTCCGGATAAGAAGTCGCTCTCCCAGATCACTAAAGAGTTGCCTCCAGTCATGCAACCAGTGAGAATGGAGATGATGAAGCCAGGCCTGGCCCAGTCTTTCACAAGGTCTACGTCCCAAGAAGTCATGAGAGGGTAGAAGAGAGGAGAAGGCGAAGGGTCTAGAGGAGAGTGAAAGGTGTAGAGCAACCACCCAATCCTATCTGCTAGTCATAGATGGCCAGGTTAGAGTGCAGTGTGTGTCTGCATGGTGTCTGCTCTAGAAGGCCCCTACTTTGTATAGCTGGATTATAGGGAAACGGCCAATTGGTTCCCGGCGGCAACCTCTTCGTTGTGTTTGTAAACTGGATAGAATATTCCAGCTTGAGATTATTTGCAGAAGTTTATATGTCTTTTATCTGTAGGTCACAATTTTGGGAATGATATATGGAATGGAAGGTGGCATATGAGTAGGTGCAGGAGCTCGTTGTCCTTAGTGTAGAGTTAGGGGGGAAAAGGTAGTCATTCCCCAAGCCCAGGATGGGAGACAGGGTACTATGGCTGAATTCCCTTTTTACTAGACAACAATGGGTTCCTTGTTGCCCTGGTTTATAGTGCAATGGTTGGTGGCCAATTTAAGAAAGGTTGGAGACCCGGTTGAGCATTTCAGTCTGATCTGATCTAGAAAAGCCGCTTACAGCACTGCCAATAAGCAAGTTACCCGGGGCACTCGGCAGAGAGATTGCAGGTGAATAGTTATAATGAGGGACATAGTTTGTATAAAGCCCCAGGGTGGGGCAATGTAGGCATCAGACCCATAATGGAATGGGCTACAATATACTGTATATCCCCATCCTCTCCTACATGAAATCCAGGTGACTGAACTACCCAATGGCACGGCGGGAGCTGCCATACTTGGGCCATGGTGGCTTCTACACCTTGAGTGATGGGACAAAGAAAAACCCGTTAGGTGAAACGATGGACTGCAGATCCCTCTGCCCTTAATGGGGCTCAGATATGTTTGCACAGTTTTATATGAAAACAGATACATATTTATATTTGTACCTATGTTCTCCTTTGTCTTGGTACTAATTAAGTTCTAATGTTATTTTCTTACGTCTAATAAAATGAATGTTTCAGCCCTTTTTTTATTGTGACGCTTACATTTATATTCACAGTATAATATACACACACAAATACACACACATTGCTAGGTGTGTACACATATATATATATATATATATATATATACATAGTCAAAAGGTACCCTGATCTCAAGGGATCTGGTATTGATATGTATTGAATGTATTGCTTATGCAATGGTTACATAGTTAAGTTGGGTTGAGAAAAGACCAAAGTCCATCAAGTTCAACCATTCCAAGCAAACCCCAGTGCATTTATATACTTAGTATAAGTAAATATAATATATTAATAGTGTGTGCCATGTTTTCCCAACAATAAGAGCACATACAGAATACAACAATAACGAGTATTCCTTCATAGGTATAAACAGATATTAATTGTATCAGCCATATGTGCCACTGATATCGGTTGAAGATACCTGCTTTAAATAAGGACAACTAAGTCAAAGCAAGGTAAGGATCGGTTCTAGGGGTAAATGCATCTATGTTTTTATGAAATGAAGTCCATCCAGGCCCTACAAGGCCCCTAGCTTATGGTAATTGGCTCCAGCCCGTCCTTGTTTCCAACCTAGGCCTATATAATACCTACATCAAGTAGCACTGTGTACCCTTAATTGTTAAGAGGGTGGTCCCTGGATGCCAAGTTCTCTGGTGGGCCCTAGTAGGTCCAGTCTGGCAGTGACACTGTTTAGTCTGTAATACAATCTGAGAAACAATCTTTGTATGCACCTAGGTAGTGGTTTCCAGACCTGCCCAAGCCAAGTTTTGTCCCTGTTAAGGCCCCAACACTTGGCCAGGGCTCCCCTTAGTTTATAACAAGGTGACTGACATATGTAAACATCACTGTATGTGCCATTCAGTCATAGTTCCAAAAATATCTAGGACAGTAAATAAGTTTTCACCCCCATAACACCCTATTGACCTTCAGGCTGGGCTTTCAGGATTATCTAATGTAGTAACAAGGCACGCTTCCCGAATGTCCTGCACTGGCTCAGGGGTCAGCCTCACAGCTTGGTCTTAGAAACGTTTCCCTGGTAAAAAGTTACCTATAGCACCTTTGCATGGCCCCCAAGACCATTATCTAGAGTTGCAGAGCTGCACCGTGGTGTTGGCTGCCATTGTTAGCATGGATCATGGGGATCTCCAAAAAGGAGCATCCACACCTGGCCAGGGCCATGGTTTGGCTTCTAGTGCCTCTATAATGGCAAGGGGAACAGGACAATGTTATGAGGCAGGGTCGGACTGGGGGGAGTAGGGCCCACCGGGGCTCCCGCCCCAGGGGCCCTGTAGGTGCCCTGCCAGCTGCATCCCCTAACCCCCCCACAGTGGCCCCCCTAACCCCCTGCAGGGTCCCCCACCCGAAGTCCTCCCCTGAGCGCGAGTAAGGGAGGAACGGTCAGGCAGGGGGAGCGCCGGCAAGCGTTGGGTCTGGGCCAGTCCCACCCTGTTATGAGGGGGGGTGCGGCGCAGTACTCTGCTACTGCAAACCCTATCCAGCCCCCTTCCTCCCCACCCGTACATGTCCCCCCCAGGGGCGTAACTACAGAGGAAGCAGACCCTGCAGTTGCAGGGGGGGGGGGGGGCAGTAAGTTATTAGCCATTTCAATATATCTTGATAGAATTGGTCAACTTGGGGCCCTAAACTAAATTTGCTGTGGGGCCAGTAGCATCTAGTTACACCCCTGGTCCCCCCTATATGTTTGCATGTCCCCATTTCCCACTCTCTCAGGTAGGAATCAGGGATTTATATGCAACAGTAGAGGAATTAGACCCCATTGTCCGAATCCCCCTGTCCCCTGCCCGGGGTCTGCTTTCTCTACTGTTATGCCACTATACAGAAATATAGCTGCCCCCAATATCTAGGGACCTTCTATTGTTTAGATTATTACTTCTCTGGTAAGAGGAGAACTGGCACTTTCCTTGCTCTGTAGCCTTTAGCAATTATGTTGAAAATACAGTTTCAGTAATTATGGCCACCATCATACGCGCCATGCTGTGGGCATTGGGCACCGTGACAGCTTTCCAAAGTCGTCAACAGATTATTCCCAGAGGTTGGCAGGGATGGCAGAGGCGTATTTATACATTGTAACTTGAGGCAGAAGTGAATAAAGAAATCTCATAAAATTCTGGCGTGAATCAGAACCTGAAAATAAACGGATTCGGAAGATGGGCGCAGGGGGGTGTCGGTGCGTACAGGGAGGGCTGAAATTGGAAAAGTGGCCCCTGGCAATGCCCAAAGTGCTTCTAAAAAGGGGGAAATATATAAATCAGGTAAATCCAACTTGCAGGTTTTGAACTACAACCCCTTGTCACCCTAAAGCAGTGATCCCCAACCAGTGACTCAGGGGCAACATGTTGCTCCCCAACCCCTTGGATGTTGCTCCCAGGGGCCTCAAAGCAGGGAGTTATCTTTGAATTCCTGACTTGGGGGCAAGTTTTGGTTGCATAAAAACCAGCTGTACTGCCAAACAGAGCCTCCTGTAGGCTGCCAGTCCCCATAGGGGCTCCCAAATAGCCAATCACAGCCCTTATTTGGTACCCCAGGAACTTTTTTCCTGCTTGTTTTCCGTTTAAATGTTGCTCACAGGTATAAAAGGTTGGGGACCCCTGCCCTAAAGGGATACTTTCCATATATACATAAGGTATTTTACAGGTTGGAATCTCAATGTACTGTATATATTGTTAGTATCCTCCCATAAACCTGATTTATAATTGCAAGCAGGGTTGGACTAGGAAAAAACCCCTTGGGGCCCCGTGGCCCCGCCAACCCAGCCCTCTCCTCCAGCTCCCCCTGCTGGGAACTGTGTGCACCGGCACTTCCATCCTAATCACGGAGGGGGGTGCCCAAGGTGGCGACTGGGGGGGGGAGGTACCCCAGGTGGCAGCCCCGGTGGACCCCTGGCACCCCAGTCCGACACCAATTGCAAGCATTAGTACTAAGGCCCAAAATGGATGCAAAATTTAGTATAGGTATTGGACCCGTTATCCAGAATGCTTGGGACCAAGGGTATTCTGGATAAAAAGTCTTTCTTACCTTAAGTACTCTAAAAAATCATAAAACATTAAATAAACCCAATAGGACTGTTCTGCCCCCAATAAGGGGTAATTATTTCTTAGTTGGGATCAAGTACAGGTACTGTTTTATTATTACAGAGAAAAGGGAATCATTTAACCATTAAATAAACCCAATAGGGCTGTTCTGCCCCAATAAGGGGTAATTATATCTTAGTTGGGATCAAGTACAGGTACTGTTTTATTATTACAGAGAAAAGGGAATCATTTAACCATGAAATAAACCCTATAGGACTGTTCTGCCCCAATAAGGGGTAATTATATCTTAGTTGGGATCAAGTACAAGTACTGTTTTATTATTACAGAGAAAAGGGAATCATTTAACCATGAAATAAACCCTATAGGACTGTTCTGCCCCAATAAGGGGTAATTATATCTTAGTTGGGATCAAGTACAGATACTGTTTTATTATTACAGAGAAAAGGGAATCATTTAACCATGAAATAAACCCAATAGGACTGTTCTGCCCCCAATAAGGGGTAATTATATCTTAGTTGGGATCAAGTACAAGTACTGTTTTATTATTACTGAGAAAAGGGAATCATTTAACCATTAAATAAACCCAATAGGGCTGTTCTGCCCCAATAAGGGGTAATTATATCTTAGTTGGGATCAAGTACAGGTACTGTTTTATTATTACAGAGAAAAGGGAATCATTTAACCATGAAATAAACCCAATAGGACTGTTCTGCCCCCAATAAGGGGTAATTATATCTTAGTTGGGATCAAGTACAGGTACTGTTTTATTATTACAGAGAAAAGGGAATCATTTAACCATGAAATAAACCCAATAGGACTGTTCTGCCCCCAATAAGGGGTAATTATATCTTAGTTACCACCTATCGACTCCCAAGGCTTGCTGGGAATGCTGGGAGCTACGGCGTGAAACGGCTGGCGATTATTCATTTAATATCCCATTAAATAAGGGTGAGGGCTAATAAATTCCCTTCCATTAAAGTGCACCACAAAAAGCCTGTTTCGCAGGCCAGCGCCGCGTGGGCACATATATCTCTGCGTGTATATCTGTCAGCACGTGTGCCCCTGCTGTTAGATGGAAAGTTGGCACGTGTAAGGAATGCAGACCTAGAGGAATGAGGGATTTCAAATCTGTTTTTAATAGAAGGCTCAAAACGCAGCGGGGAGATTAGGGACCCTGGGGGGTTCAAATGCCATTAACCCCTTCAGCTGACGGAGGAGATAGGCAAGGATGACCTTGCACTCGACGCGAGTATTTATATCCTCTGTATATAGATTTCCAAGCATGTCATGGGAATGGGCCCTTAGCATGGGAGGAAGGTGTCCTAGAGAATAGTCACAGGTTGTAACTGGGATACAGTAATAAATCATGGAGATGAGGCACCTTGATGGACAATTAAACTGTCAGCTCTTTGGGGTAGAGGGCTTCTTCCTTTTGATGGATTCTAGGCCAAAAATAGTCTTTAAAGGGGTGGTTCACCTTTAGTGGGAAGACACACGGAGCTACTAGTAGCGGCTACTTGTCGTGGCTACTAAAACACACAATGCTGATAATTTACTGATAATTGTCTCTACGTGTGTTTAGCAGAGGCAATTCTCAGTATTGTCTATGGCAGGGGATTTTCTGCCATTAAGTAACTGTGACAAGTAGTTGCTACTAAGAAGCTCTGTGTGTCTTCACCCTTAAGTTATCTTTTAGTATGTTATAGAATGGCCAGTTCTTAGCAACTTTTCAACTGTTCTTCATTTTTTATTTTATTTTTTTTTTATTTATTTGAATGATTTCCTTTCCTCTTCTGACTCTTTTCAGCTTTCAAATGGGGGGGTCACTGACCCCAGAAGCGAAAAACCTATTGCTCTGTGAGGCTACAGTTTCATTGTTATTGTTACTTTTTATTACTTATCTTTCTATTCAGTCCCTCTCCCATTCATATTCTAGCTTCTCATTTAAGCCACTGCTTGGTTGCTAGGGTCATTTGGACTTTTTTTTGTAGATTGGTGCAATATCCGTGGAACAAATGGGGCTGACATCAAAGGTGTCAATATTTATGGGGTTCAGGAGGGGTTTAACCATAGTCCCAGTGTAGGGTTTCTGAAAAAGTGAAGGCAGTGATAGTTGATCTCCGGTATAAGGTCTGGAAAAGCTGAGCAGAAAAGTAGTGGATACAGAGCCCAGCCTTTGGGTACAGGGTTCCTACATTAGACTGGTTCTATGCATTTGGTGTGAAGGGGGAACCCTTTATATGCAAGTTGGAGTGGAGAGAGGGGCTATTGGATTCTTTCTGCACTAAATGAAAATATTGAATGAACGGTGTACAATGTAAATATGGATCTGTTCCATGGAATAGTGATAGTGCTGCTTCTCTTGCCAACATAATGTCATTTGCAGACATTGCTCATAAATCTCATAACATCTACAGGTACAGCAATGTAACTATGGAATCCCACTTTAATAATGCAGCACTGGCCTTAGTACGTAAAGGGGATATAAACCTTAAAGCAAAACTATACCCCTAGAATGGACTACCAACAGATAGTATAGTATATCATATTAAGCGGCCTATTAAAGAATCTTACTAAACTGGAATATAAATATATATATATAATATTGCCCTTTGACAACTTTTCCCTTGAGCCGCCATTTTGTGCTGGGCTGTGTGCTCCCTCAGAGATCAGCTGACAGGAAGTAATGCAGCTCTAACTGTAACAGGAAGTAGTGTGGGAGTAAAAGACAGAACTCTGCCCATTCATTGGCTGATGGGGCCTAACATGTATGTGTGCCTTGGCTTGTTTGTGTGCACTGTGAATCGTATAATCCCAGGGGGCGGCCCTTAGTACTTAAAATGGCCTATTTAGGATTACCCAATGGCGCATACTACTAGAAAAGTATATAATATATAATAATGCAATATATATTTATACAGACCTTCATTAGAAGGATATTTTCTATCATTTTAGTTTTGGCTTTGTAGTGCCTTTGGGCCATCACCTCCCTATTCTATTGGGTGAACGTGTCCCTTCCCCTGTACTGGAAGCCCCTTATTGTACTAAACCCGATGCTCTTTGGAAGCCGCTGGCATCTGTCCCTCGGATTAAAATATCCCCCCTGGAACACATCCGACCCAGACAGGACAGCCTGTCCCATTGCATGCAGGAAAGCCGTGACAGCTGTCAGATTGGGATAGATGGATTAGCAGAAGCGTAACATTATATCACGCACATTGCTGCCATAACTTTCCCACCGCATGAACTGCATCAGGCAAAGGGCCAACGGGAAAGGGCAAAAAGAAAAATGAAGGGGCAGAAAGCAGGGGAGCCGAGAGCAAAGCCAGTTCCAGTGAGGAGGGGAGGAACGTGGGAGCGCTGAGCTGGGCAAGGGGAATGCTAGACATGGGAGCCAACAGATTCTAGCTGTGTTTGTATTTATGCAACGCTACTAGGATACGCAGCTCGGAACATTCTAAACTACAAACAAGTGGATAAGTGCTGATAAAAGCATTAGCAAAGGCACTGGCACTGCAGCAAAAGCATTTCAGGCCCCCACTAAACTTTGTGAGTACATTATAGGGGAGTATGATAGGGAGGTGTTGCTTTTTCCTATAAAAATGATCAGCGCACCGGAGCCCCCCCTTTAGATTATCGTAGGGGGATTTTCACAGTGAGGTTGGAGAATGCCCTTCCTAGTGATGGGGTAATTGCAGACTCTGTTAATGCCTATAAGAGGGGCCTGGATGAGTTCTTGAACAAGCAGAATATCCAAGGCTATTGTGATACTAATATCTACAGTTAGTATTACTGGTTGTATATATATAGTTTATGTATGTGAGTGTATAGATATAGTATAGGTTTGTGTGTGAGTGCTTGGGTCACTTGATGGACTTTTTTCAACCCAACTTAACTATGTAACTATGTAACTATGTAACTATGTAACTATGTAACTATGTAACTATGTAACTATGTAACTATGTATCAGTCCGTGCCTTGCAGCCCCCCATGTTCTCTATAGTTACACCCCAAGTCAGTACATAAATAAGGTGATTTCAGTCTTTATGAGAGATAACAAGAAGGAGATCTTGAAGACAGGGCTGTATTTATACATAGGCACCCAAGGCTCTGTGCTTAGGGCGGCAGCTGTAGGGAGACAGCCACTGGGTGCCTATATAATTAACAAATAAAAAAAAAATAAAAAGCTTCCCAGCTGCCGCCAGATTATACTTGTGAAAATCCAGCAGCGAAGCTAGGGGGTGTGGGTGCAGAGGGGTAATGCAGCATGAAAGTGACCACTTCCAGCAGAAGTGACATCACATGCAGACATGCCCATGACATCACATCTGCTAAATATGTCTATGGCATCTTACAGCAGCCCCTCTGGCATTCCCAGTACCCAGAGGCACAAACAGCCCCCCCCAGCCCAATAAATAGTGACTGTCTGTGGCACCTTACAGCCCCCCTGGCATTCCCAGTACCCAGAGGCACAAACAGCCCCCCCAGCCCAATAAATAGTGACTGTCTGTGGCACCTTACAGCCCCCCTGGCATTCCCAGTACCCAGAGGCACAAACAGCCCCCCCCAGCCCAATAAATAGTGACTGTCTGTGGCACCTTACAGCCCCCCTGGCATTCCCAGTACCCAGAGGCACAAACAGCCCCCCCAGCCCAAAAAATAGTGACTGTCTGTAGCACCTTACAGCCCCCCTGGCATTCCCAGTACCCAGAGGCACAAAGAGCCCCCCCAGCCCAATAAATAGTGACTGCCTATGGCACCTTACAGCCCCCTGGCATCCCCAGTACCCAGAGGCACAAACAGCCCCCCCCCCAGCCCAATAAATAGTGACTGTCTGTGGCAGCTTACAGCCCCCCTGGCATTCCCAGTACCCAGAGGCACAAACAGCCCCCCAGCCCAATAAATAGTGACTGTCTGTGGCACCTTACAGCCCCCCTGGCATTCCCAGTACCCAGAGGCCCAAACAGCCCCCCCAGCCCAATAAATAGTGACTGTCTGTGGCACCTTACAGCCCCCCTGGCATTCCCAGTACCCAGAGGCACAAACAGCCCCCCCAGCCCAATAAATAGTGACTGTCTGTGGCACCTTACAGCCCCCCTGGCATTCCCAGTACCCAGAGGCACAAACAGCCCCCCCAGCCCAATAAATAGTGACTGTCTGTAGCACCTTACAGCCCCCCTGGCATTCCCAGTACCCAGAGGCACAAAGAGCCCCCCCAGCCCAATAAATAGTGACTGCCTATGGCACCTTACAGCCCCCCTGGCATTCCCAGTACCCAGAGGCCCAAACAGCCCCCCCCAGCCCAATAAATAGTGACTGTCTGTGGCACCTTACAGCCCCCCTGGCATTCCCAGTACCCAGAGGCACAAACAGCCCCCCAGCCCAATAAATAGTGACTGTCTGTGGCACCTTACAGCCCCCCTGGCATTCCCAGTACCCAGAGGCACAAACAGCCCCCCAGCCCAATAAATAGTGACTGTCTGTGGCACCTTACAGCGCCCCTGGCATTCCCAGTACCCAGAGGCCCAAACAGCCCCCCCAGCCCAATAAATAGTGACTGTCTGTGGCACCTTACAGCCTCCCTGGCATTCCCAGTACCCAGAGGCCCAAACAGCCCCCCCAGCCCAATAAATAGTGACTGTCTGTGGCAGCTTACAGCCCCCCTGGCATTCCCAGTACCCAGAGGCACAAACAGCCCCCCCAGCCCAATAAATAGTGACTGTCTGTGGCACCTTACAGCGCCCCTGGCATTCCCAGTACCCAGAGGCACAAACAGCCCCCCAGCCCAATAAATAGTGACTGTCTGTAGCACCTTACAGCCCCCCTGGCATTCCCAGTACCCAGAGGCACAAACAGCCCCCCAGCCCAATAAATAGTGACTGTCTGTAGCACCTTACAGCCCCCCTGGCATTCCCAGTACCCAGAGGCACAAAGAGCCCCCCCAGCCCAATAAATAGTGACTGCCTATGGCACCTTACAGCCCCCCTGGCATTCCCAGTACCCAGAGGCACAAACAGCCCCCCCAGCCCAATAAATAGTGACTGTCTATGGCACCTTACAGCCCCCCTGGCATTCCCAGTACCCAGAGGCACAAACAGCCCCCCCCCCCAGCCCAATAAATAGTAACTGTCTGTGGCACCTTACAGCCCCCCTGGCATTCCCAGTACCCAGAGGCACAAACAGCCCCCCCAGCCCAGCCCAATAAATAGTGACTGTCTGTGGCACCTTACAGCCCCCCTGGCATTCCCAGTACCCAGAGGCACAAACAGCCCCCCCCAGCCCAATAAATAGTGACTGTCTATGGCACCTTACAGCCCCCCTGGCATTCCCAGTAGCCAGAGACACAAACAGCCCCCCAGCCCAATAAATAGTGACTGTCTGTGGCACCTTACAGCCCCCCTGGCATTCCCAGTAGCCAGAGACACAAACAGCCCCCCAGCCCAATAAATAGTGACTGCCTATGGCACCTTACAGCAGCCCCCCTGGCATTTGCCTGAACCCACAGATTGCCAGTCCTGGCCTGCCTAACTCAATATAACATTACATACTGTGGAGAAGCCACATAAGTTATTTCCAGGTTCTCCACAGTGTTTTAGATGTAAAGAGGAAAGGGGCCCCTACCTGTATATAAAGTGGGCATATACTTTAAGATCTTGGCAACCAGCATACTTGGCCAAAACAGGATGATCTGGTGATTTCATCCCCTGGGCTAACAATGTCCCTTCTGATAGTACCCAGGTAAGTATGAGCTATGAGCGCTGGGGCAGGGAGGGGGATGGCAGTGGTTGGGTGTTGGGGTCCCTGGGGTGTTGGGGGCCCCTGAGGTGGCAGCCCCAGTGATCCCTGCACACCCCAGTTTCCCTAGTACAAGTTTTTGCATGGGCTTTGGAGGGGTGCGGGTGGTTTTGGCTTGGTGCAAGTTTTGCCCCGGGGCCCATGGGGTTGTAGTTACAACACTGTGTATCAAACTGCAGAGGAGATAGAGACGGAGGAATGAGAGAAAACTGAGAGGGCCTGAATGGGTTAAGGATGTCAGCGAGAGGGAGAGAGATAAGGCCTGAGAGAGGAAGGAGACAGATAAATGAAGGGACATTAAAGGCACATATATCTTGTGTAATGAGGTTACCTGCCATAATGTCTTTGTAACAAGGTGCTGTCAGGTAGCCCGGGGCTTCTGCCTGCATTCTGTCTGCTCCGGACAGGCCACTTATCACTGCTCACATTCTGTTAGCCACACAGCACTCAGTATAGCCTCGGCCTGACTCCCCCCCATGCTCACAGTGGCACCCCAGCACAGCTAGACCCACACGGTTCTACCAAATCAACTGATACCTTACAATATGGGGGCTCAGAAATAAGATAATGCAATTGGCCCTTTCATCTGAGCTCCATCTGCATCTCCATCTGTACACAGGCATAGGGCAGGTGTATGCCCAAAGGCCCCACCTAAGGGGTAAACTCACCCACCTGCCTCTCCCACTCTCATAAAGAGTGCAAGCCCCATATATATATATATATATAGAGAGAGAGAGAGAGAGAGAGAGAGAGAGACAGAGTACCGCACACACTGGGACTTAATGTACAGAAAAAAGTTTTATTTAAAAAAATCCAACGTTTCAAGCTCTGCTTTTTCTGTACATTAAGTCCCAGTATGTCCGGTACTCTGTCTCTATATTTAGTTTATTTGACCAGCACCCAGGCAGTTTACTATATTTTTAGGGTTGTGCTCCTCTCCAGTGTTGGACTAGGGGGTGCAGGGCCCACTGGGGCTTCTGTCTCAGGGACCCCTGCACCCCCCAATGGCCAGTACAGGTATGGGATCCCTTATCCGGAAACCCATTATCCAGAAAGCTCTGAATTACGGAAAGTCCGTCTCCCATAGACTCCATTCTAATCAAATAATTCTGAATTTTAAAACTGATTTTTTTTTTCTCTGTAGAAATAAAACAGTACCTGTACTTGATCCCAACTAAGATATAATTACCCCTTATTGGGGGCAGAACAGCCCTATTGGGTTTATTTAATGGTTAAATGATTCCCTTTTCTCTGTAATAATAAAACAGTACCTGTACTTGATCCCAACTAAGATATAATTACCCCTTATTGGGGCAGAACAGCACTATTGGGTTTATTTCATGGTTAAATGATTCCCTTTTCTCTGTAATAATAAAACAGTACCTGTACTTGATCCCAACTAAGATATAATTACCCCTTATTGGGGCAGAACAGCCCTATTGGGTTTATTTAATGGTTAAATGATTCCCTTTTCTCTGTAATAATAAAACAGTACCTGTACTTGATCCCAACTAAGATATAATTACCCCTTATTGGGGCAGAACAGCCCTATTGGGTTTATTTCATGGTTAAATGATTCCCTTTTCTCTGTAATAATAAAACAGTACCTGTACTTGATCCCAACTAAGATATAATTACCCCTTATTGGGGGCAGAACAGCCCTATTGGGTTTATTTAATGGTTAAATGATTCCCTTTTCTCTGTAATAATAAAACAGTACCTGTACTTGATCCCAACTGGGTCCTATACCTGTACAGTTAAGTGCTACAGGATGAGAGATTAAACAGCATAAACCTCTGCGTGGCATTTGCAACAGTTGTGAGGCTGCCTCAGGATAAATGGAATTAAAATGGATTTTTTTGTTCTCCTTACCCCATAGTCCGTATGCAGCTATCTACAGAAGGGCTGACATATCCCCAGACTCGCAGAGCATTCAGGTGTGTGCCTCTATCCAGCGCTGCATGTATGGGGAATCTCCCATCTAATAGAAGCTGTCAGATTGATTCTGTACAGAGAAAAGGAGAAAAATGCCATTTTTACAGATACCCTTATGGTGCCCCCCCCCAGGGAGCAAACATGGCCCCAAACTGATAGTATCATAGTGATGGAAAGCAGCAGGAGGAGGTGCCTGTAATGAGGATGGATGAGGGCAGGGTAGCACTAATGTAGAGTAATGACAGGCTGGGGGGTAGCCCTGTGCTCTATAAAGGTGTGTGGGGCTGGGGCGGGGGCTGTACATCACTGCAGCATCCTCAGCATCAGCACCAGGATGAGCAACGTAGAGAGCGTGGCACAGAGCTACCAGCAGTTCAACCCCCGGGCATACCTACAGAACAACTACGTGCCGCCGCGGGCAGACTTCTCCAATGAAGGCAGTGTGGTACAGTGGAAGCTGCGCTGCCTGGCTGATGCCTGCGCCACAGGTGAGATGCAGCCCCATTACCTACAATTCCCAGGCCTCTGGCTTTACTGCAACTGTTATATGTAGTTCAACAACTTCCCTCGTATACGTAAATATGTCAGCATTTTGCCCTAGTATACTCATTGCCTTTTCACCCAATCTTACCTTACTATACACACTACTGCACATTTACAGCCCTTTCCTTTGGCACCAGCTTGCCTTACTATGCATATCTAGAGACCCTTACCCTTGCACCATCTTGGCTTTACACATTGCCACAATAACTGCCCATACCCCTTATACCATCTTGTCTTATTCTACACACTATCCCACAGTTACAGCAACCTACCCCTGGCTCCAACTTGCCCTACTACACACACTATCCCTCAGTAACAGCAACCTACCCCTGGCACCAACTTGCCCTACTACACACACTATCCCACAGTTACAGCAACCTACCCCTGGCTCCAACTTGCCCTACTACACACACTATCCCTCAGTTACAGCAACCTACCCCTGGCACCAACTTGCCCTACTACACACACTATCCCTCAGTTACAGCAACCTATCCCTGGCTCCAACTTGCCCTACTACACACACTATCCCACAGTTACAGCAACCTACCCCTGGCTCCAACTTGCCCTATTACACACACTATCCCACAGTTACAGCAACCTACCCCTGGCTCCAACTTGCCCTACTACACACACTATCCCACAGTTACAGCAACCTACCCCTGGCTCCAACTTGCCCTACTACACACACTATCCCACAGTTACAGCAACCTACCCCCGGCTCCAACTTGCCCTACTATACACATTATCCCACAGTTACAGCAACCTACCCCCGGCTCCAACTTGCCCTACTACACACACTATCCCACAGTTACAGCAACCTACCCCTGGCTCCAACTTGCCCTACTACACCCTCTATGTAACAGTTACTACCCCTACCCTTTAGACCACCTTGCCTTACACACTATTTTCCCCTGTTACTGCCTCTATGACCAACCCCACCTTGCCTTACTATACACACTATGCTATAGTTACAGTCCCTACCCTGGCACCATATCATCTTACTTTTCACATTATCCTAGGGTGACCAGATCACTTGAAAATGCAGGAACATATCTAATAAATACATGTTGCAGGGCAGCACCGGTTGCATTTTAATTAACTCTCAATCAGTTCAGCCCTGCTAGCTGGATTTTCTGGACTTGTCCCTGAATTTTCAAGTGATCTGGTCACCGATTATCCCATAGTTACATCCCCTACCACTAACCATGCCTTGGCTTACTATACACATATTAGAGCTACTGTTCAAACTTGCTTGCTTTACTATACACACCATCCCTGGGTTACAGCCTCTTCTCTATACACAAGCCCCCAATTGCCCACTATAGCTGTCATCTGAAAGCACAAACTGATCCGCCTGTATATAAATAGAAAGCAAAGTATGAAGTAGTTTATTGTGTGCCTGTTGGCTGCCCCCCAGGGCAGTTGCCCATGGCCACCAATCAAATATTTTCATTTGTTTTCTAACTAGTATAGAATTGATGGAAAGGTATTACTGATTGGTTGCTAAGGGGACTGCACTTATGCCATTTAGCACTTATATTGTGAGTCCTACTATGCAAGGTCCCCTTTGCGTGTTGTTTATGCCTTGTCTTTGCGTGTTGTAAATCATAACTTGTGTGCTACTATGTGCATGCACACGCTACAAGTTTCAAGTTTATTGTCATATACAAATAACAATGAAGCATCATTACCGTAATGAAATTTTTTTTGACCCGTGTTCCTCCCAACTTTACATAGACAAAAAAATAAAATGCAAATATTAAATATAATAAAAGTGTGCAAGTATTTACAATACAAGGCACGCTACGTAGCTCACCCTTGGGCACTGGTATTTTGGGAAACAGCTCTGTTTGCACTTTGCACATTGTACTTGTGTCTGTAAATGAGCCATTAATTGTACAATATTGTGCCACCCAACCAGTATTCCCCTGGCCCAGCAGGAAAAATGAAGACAAATATAAAAAAAATTTACCCTTTATGTACTTGCCAGTAAATTTATTAGGTCTGGGTTGATCATGGCAAAAGTACAGGTATGGGATTTATGGGATAAATGATTTCCTTTTTCTCTGTAATAATAAAACAGTACCTGTACTTGATCCCAACTAAGATATAATTACCCCTTATTGGGGGTAGAACAGCCCTATTGGGTTTATTTCATGGTTAAATGATTCCCTTTTCTCTGTAATAATAAAACAGTACCTGTACTTGATCCCAACTAAGATATAATTACCCCTTATTGGGGCAGAACAGCCCTATTGGGTTTATTTCATGGTTAAATGATTCCCTTTTCTCTGTAATAATAAAACAGTACCTGTACTTGATCCCAACTAAGATATAATTACCCCTTATTGAGGGCAGAACAGCCCTATTGGGTTTATTTAATGGTTAAATGATTCCCTTTTCTCTGTAATAATAAAACAGTACCTGTACTTGATCCCAACTAAGATATAATTACCCCTTATTGGGGGCAGAACAGTCCTATTGGGTTTATTTAATGTTTAAATGATTCCCTTTTCTCTGTAATAATAAAACAGTACCTGTACTTGATCCCAACTAAGATATAATTACCCCTTATTGGGGGCAGAACAGCCCTATTGGGTTTATTTAATGGTTAAATGATTCCCTTTTCTCTGTAATAATAAAACAGTACCTCTACTTGATCCCAACTAAGATATAATTACCCCTTATTGGGGCAGAACAGCCCTATTGGGTTTATTTCATGGTTAAATGATTCCCTTTTCTCTGTAATAATAAAACAGTACCTGTACTTGATCCCAACTAAGATATAATTACCCCTTATTGGGGGCAGAACAGCCCTATTGGGTTTATTTCATGGTTAAATGATTCCCTTTTCTCTGTAATAATAAAACAGTACCTGTACTTGATCCCAACTAAGATATAATTACCCCTTATTGGGGGCAGAACAGCCCTATTGGGTTTATTTCATGGTTAAATGATTCCCTTTTCTCTGTAATAATAAAACAGTACCTGTACTTGATCCCAACTAAGATATAATTACCCCTTATTGGGGCAGAACAGCCCTATTGGGTTTATTTCATGGTTAAATGATTCCCTTTTCTCTGTAATAATAAAACAGTACCTGTACTTGATCCCAACTATGTTAACACAGTGATCCCCAACCAGTGGCTCAGGGGCAACATGTTGCTCCCCAACCCCTTGGATGTTGCTCTCAGTGCCCCCAAACCAGGGAGTTATTTTTGAATTCCTGACAAGTTTTGGTTGAATAAAAACAAGATTTCCTACCAAATAAAGCCCCCTGTAAGCTGATAGGGTGCATAGAGGCCCCTAATAGCCAATCACAGCCCTTATTTGGCTCCTCCATGAACTTTTATGATGCCTGTGTTGCTCCCCAAGTCTTTTTACATTTGACTGTGGCTCACGAGTAAGAAAGGTTGGGGATCTCTGTGTTAATGGGCCCCATAGGGGTAGTGAAAGATATGGAAGGGGTAGGGGCAACTGGATGGCCAATGAGGGTGAGATTTGGGCTGAATGCTGTGTGAGATTTCCCAATCAGGACAATAATCTTGTTACAAGGATAAGGAGAACCCTGACCAAATCTAGAACCCCAAGAGGGGAAATGCACCCAAACTGCGGGTTGTTTTTCAATTCCTTTTTTGCCCTAATTGCACAGGTGTAAATTCTTGCAATAAATAATCTAGAAAATACCTCTTTTCCCATGATAATAGCACTGAAGGGACAAAGCAGCAAGTGTCTGAATAACAACAGGGAGGCAAGAATATCCCAGTGCCAAAAGGGTTAATGCATTTGTCTGCAAATCTCCTGTAAGAAAAAAAACAACAAATGGTGATTATCAGAAATTGAATTTATTTGTTTTTGTCCTTCGCTGGCTGGATTCTCTTAGGAGAGATGCATTCTGAGATAAAGCTCTGTCAGTACAACCCAATCAATAAATAACTGGTTTTATTCAAGAGAAAAACACTTTGTAACATCTGAGAAATATCACTTACCAAACACTCCCTTCCCAGAGGCTATTATCCCCCCACTGCTACTATAGGCACCATCTCTCCCTACTATACCTGCTATCCCACAGCCCCAGTCCCTTCCCAGAGGCTATTATCCCCCCCACTGCTACTATAGGCACCATCTCTCCCTACTATACCTGCTATCCCACAGCCCCAGTCCCTTCCCAGAGGCTATTATCCCCCCACTGCTACTATAGGCACCATCTCTCCCTACTATACCTGCTATCCCACAGCCCCAGTCCCTTCCCAGAGGCTATTATCCCACTGCTACTATAGGCACCATCTCTCCCTACTATACCTGCTATCCCACAGCCCCAGTCCCTTCCCAGAGGCTATTATCCCCCCACTGCTACTATAGGCACCATCTCTCCCTACTATACCTGCTATCCCACAGCCCCAGTCCCTTCCCAGAGGCTATTATCCCCCCACTGCTACTATAGGCACCATCTCTCCCTACTATACCTGCTATCCCACAGCCCCAGTCCCTTCCCAGAGGCTATTATCCCCCCACTGCTACTATAGGCACCATCTCTCCCTACTATACCTGCTATCCCACAGCCCCAGTCCCTTCCCAGAGGCTATTATCCCCCCACTGCTACTATAGGCACCATCTCTCCCTACTATACCACAGTCCCTATAACTAAAGCTCAGTATTTATTTTTATTTTTGGACCATCCATAACAGAATCTGCCATTATTGCCTTCTCGTCTCACCCACAGGAGAGATCGGAGGGCACACCCTTGTAGACATTGGTTCAGGTCCCACAATATACCAGATTCTGAGCGCCTCTGAGCATTTCAAGGAAGTGGTGCTGACAGATTATTTGGAAGTGAATCGGGCAGAGCTCAGAAGGTGGCTGCAAGACGAGCCTGGAGCATTCGACTGGAGTCCATATATCAAACATGTCAGCAAGCTTGAGGGAAGAGGGTAAGTATCTGTCCTGCGTCCTGCAATATCTGTAGTGTATTGTGGCACTTGAGATCTCCATTGTAGCACAGAGAGTTGCACTGGGAACAGCTGCCGGGAATGGTAGCTTCAAGAAAACTACGGTTACTGCATTGATAACGGATACTCCTGTGATTTGACATAAAGAAGATCAATTCATAAGTTACTCATGCTATAATGCTTTCAGGTTTAGACTCCACAGTGTTGGCTGCTGTATGATTTGCCACATACACAAGTTTAATCAAGGAATTTTATTACATTGCAGTCGCCACTTGCTCTGTCCTATAGAGAAGCTTCTTTTCTTTGTTGCCAAGTGCTACATTGTATAGGCAACCTGGTCAGGGCCCAGGGGGGAGAGGAGATGGGCTAAACCAGCCAGAACCTAGAATGTACGCTGGGGAGATTGTAAGTGTGTGGAGTAAACACATTGCTTATGTAGGGCTGCTGAACATGAAGAGTGGAAGGATAAACATAATACAATATATTTTCAATTATAAGGGGAACTCCACCCAAAATTTGTTATGTTAAATAGCCCCACACAACACAGAAACCCTAATATCCCTATCCCTGTAGTTTGTTCCTTCAACCAGTAGGAATAAATACCATGTTTATATGCTGAAATCCAGCTGCAAAACACTTCTTCTCTTTCTGCATCATTTGTAATCCTGGCAGGGGAGGAGGGACTAAACACTGATGTTACAGATTGTAACAATTTCTCCACAGCTTACAGACACCATGCAGGAACTACATAACCCACAATGCATTGCACTGGGATGTTCCTTTCCTTATTGACATCACGTGTGCAGCAGGGGATTGTGGGATTGGGAGGAGGCAGGCTGAGGGCAGTCGACTACTGTTACAGTTTATTTGAGTCACAAAGTAGTCAGCCAGATCAGCAGGGGAACAGGGGGCGGGGCTTAGGGAACTGTTCCAAACCATATTATTACATTATCATGAAAAGGCTGCATATTGTTTAATTGATGTATACTGCAAAGTTGCTTGAAATTATGTTTCCTTTTCAAAAAAGCTGAAGTGTTACCTGTTACTAATGGGCAACCTTTTTTGGTTTTTATCCCTGTAGGGACAGCTGGCAGGAGAAGCAGAAGCGCATCCGGGAGCGGGTAAAGACGGTGCTGCCGGTGGATGTTCATCAGCCCAATCCCCTAGGGGAGGAGATAAGCAGCGGCTCCGTGGATGCGTTGGTATCTACCTTCTGCTTGGAGGCCTGCAGCCCAAACTTGGAGATGTTTCATAGGGCCCTTGGTAACATCACCAAACTGTTGAAGCCCGGGGGCCACTTGCTCTTCATTGGTGCCTTGGAGGAGTCTTATTATCTGGCCGGAGAGGCCAAGCTGAATGTAGTTCCCGTCACGGAAGAGATCGTACGAAACGCGCTGTCCGACGCCAGCTACAAGATCAAGGAGTTTAAGACCTACATCATGCCCCCCACACTAAAGGTCGGGGTAGATGATGTCAATGGGGTGTTTTTTGCCTGGGCCCAGAAACAGGACTCAAAATAAAATTACTCCTTCCCACCCTGGAACTCTAAACACTTATATCATGTGGCCCTTTGACTGTATATATATATATATATATATATATATATATATATATATATATATCTAATGGAACTTTAGTTCAAGCACGATCTGTAATCGAGTTAGCCACACCCCTGATTTAAGGTTCAGGAATGGCTATAACCCAGAGTCACGGGGTTGAACCCTTCCTACTTCTACCCCTAACGCTGAAAGGGCCACTATATTGTATTTTGTTTTCCCTTGTATTTATTCAATGAGAATATTAAAAGCTGCCAATATAATTATAGCTTCAGCCTTTCATAAGATTCCATTGTTTTCTCTGCTCAGAGCCCAAACCCTCCTTAGGTCTCCCAGTAGCGCTACAGGAATAACAGGGGTGTGACCTACCATCAGCATGAATAACACTTTAAAGGGGAACTCAACCCAAACACAACTTAAGTTGTTTGAAAAGTAAACATAAAATTTAAGCAACTTTGCAATATACATCAATTAAATAATATGCAGCCTTTTCATGATGTTTAATGTAATAATCTGGTTTGGAACAGTTCCCTAAGCCCCGCCCCCTGTTCCCTAAGCCCCACCCCCTGTTCCCCTGCTGATCTGGCTGACTACTTTGCCTTCAGCCTGCCTCCTCCCAATCCCACAATCCCCTGCTGCACACATGATGTCAATAAGGAAAGGAACATCCCAGTGCAATGCATTGTGGGTTATGTAGTTCCTGCATGCTGTCTGTAAGCTGTGGAGAAGTTGTTACAATCTGTAACATCAATGTTTTAGTCCCTCCTCCCCTGCCAGGATTTCTGTTTTGCAGCTGGATTTCAGCATATAAAAATGGTATTTACTCCTACTATTTGAAGGAACAGATTACAGAGATAGGTATAAAGGATTTCTGTGTTGTGTAGAGCTCCTTAAGGGTGAAGACACACAGAGCTACTAGTTGCAGCTACTTATCACGGCTACTAAAACAGACAATGCTGATCATTTACTGATAACTGTTTCTACGTGTGTTTAGCAGAGGCAATTCTCAGTATTGTCTATGGCAGGGGATTTTCTGGCGTTTAGTAGCCATGAAAAAGTAGCTGCTACTAGTAGCTCTGCGTGTCTTCACCCTAACAAATTATGGTTTGGAAGTCAAAAAGGTTGTTCTATCCCCAAAGGGGTCCCGACCCACAGGTTGAGAACTGCTGATCTAAAGCCACTCCCAGAAGCTCGCCATATGTGCCAGTAGGGTCCCAGGGCCCTGGAGCACAACCTCCTATCCCCATTCACTATGACAGTCAGCCTATCACTGCCCTAGTTCCAATTTGCACTGCAGTCGTTATGTCGTAAATCCATATATAAGAAGTGCCTTTAGCAAAATGAAGCGAGCAGATATATAAATACATTCCTCGGCACAAAGAACTGATATTTATTGCACAGCAGCAAGAACAAGGATTCCCTTGCACTTATACAGACATTAAGGCACCACATGCACCCCCACCCGTCCCCGGCACAACACTGACTCAGTGCCTTAAATTAAACAGAGCAGGGCACACACTCAAATACACACACAATATGGCAACAACCCGTCTCCCTGACCCCCGTCTGTCTCAAGATGAGCGAAGCGGGGAGTGTCTAGTCCGGCGCAGAACGGAGGAAAGGTTCAGAACTTATATTTAAGACACGTGTATAGTTTTTAAAGGGGTACAGTCATCACGGGTAGGGGAGGAGGGCGACAATTTGCTATCATCTAGAATAAAATCACTTTTATACTCACCTGGGGGCTGAAAAAAAAGAAGCAGTGGCCCTGGGCTTTGCCTCATTAACTGCCGGAATCATGGTCTTACGTGATATATGGCTTGACCAATGATCCTCTCTCTTGCCTGCGGTATATATATATATATATATGTACATGGCAGCAGTCTAGAAAGACCTCAACATAAGACAGGTTAGCTTAAAATGGAACAAAGCCTAAACAAAAATGTTTTTAAAAAAAAAAAAAAAAAAAAGGGGGTGATTATGTGGTGACAGTATCCCTTTAAATGCCTAAAATGTTTACTTTATCCCATTTAAGGTGCCTGCAACACTATATAGTAGGAATGTAGATAAGAGCTATATACATGTATACACAGCCCAGTGGTATGGGCATGTACAGATACACAGGAATGGGACCAGTTATCCAGAATGCTTGGGACCTGGGGTTTCCGATAAGGGGGTCTTTCTGTAATTGGATCTCTATACGTTAAGTCTACTAAAAAATCATTTAAACAATAATTAAACCCAGCAGGATTGTTTTGCCTCCAATAAGGGGTAATTATATCTTAGTTGGGATCAAGTACAACTACTGTTTTATTATTACAGAGAAAAGGGAATCATTTAACCATTAAATAAACCCAATAGGGCTGTTCTGCCCCAATAAGGGGTAATTATATCTTAGTTGGGATCAAGTACAGGTACTGTTTTATTATTACAGAGAAAAGGGAATCATTTAACCATTAAATAAACCCAATAGGGCTGTTCTGCCCCCAATAAGGGGTAATTATATCTTAGTTGGGATCAAGTACAGGTACTGTTTTATTATTACAGAGAAAAGGGAATCATTTAACCATTAAATAAACCCAATAGGACTGTTCTGCCCCCAATAAGGGGTAATTATATCTTAGTTGGGATCAAGTACAGGTACTGTTTTATTATTACAGAGAAAAGGGAATCATTTAACCATGAAATAAACCCAATAGGGCTGTTCTGCCCCCAATAAGGGGTAATTATATCTTAGTTGGGATCAAGTACAGGTACTGTTTTATTATTACAGAGAAAAGGGAATCATTTAACCATTAAATAAACCCAATAGGGCTGTTCTGCCCCAATAAGGGGTAATTATATCTTAGTTGGGATCAAGTACAAGGTAAGATTTTATTATTACAAAAAAAAAAAAAGGAAATTATTTTTCAAAATTAAAATGATTTAATTATAATGGATTCTATGGGAGAGGACTGGGTTTTTCCGGATAACAGATCCTATACCTGTACACATATATACACACCCCTGGAAAGATAGCAGCACCCAGATTGTGTTTCATGATGGTGATATGGCAAAATATAGTGTTGTCCTACACCTAAAAAATTGCTGCTTAACTTCTCAAACCTACTGCAGCAATTTCAGTTGTACGGCCATGACTGGCTAGACACCGACAGCCTCTACTGAGGCCACTGGAAGCCTCTCTTAGCAGGGAAAGGCCACCTTGTATCAGTTGTGGATAAGGTAGGACTAAAATTGGCAATGTAGCCTGTAACTGCAATGCTGATTATTAGGAAATGTGCAGAAAGTCCACTTATAAGTCCAGGAATTATTGTATTTGGGATGTGTGTGGAGTCCGGGTTCCCTGGTCTTCACCTGGGTACAATCAATGATGAGGTATAAGGCACTTTTCTGACCCCCAATGTCCTTAGTAAGATTTGTCGGGGGCCCTTGATGAGTCTGCCACTCCTGCTACACAACGGCACCGGTATAGATGGATTTCCAGCAGTCCCTTCATCTTCCCTTTAGTCTAGTTTAGGGATGTCATCGTGGTTAATCTTTAATAGGTACAAGCTGTCATCTTTCAAAAAACTGCAAGAGACACAGCAAATTAAAGGTTAACTCTTGAACCAATATACAGGTTACCTTTTACTGTATATATTTTTTTGTCCTAAGTTAACTTTAGTATTCTAAGAAGATTTGCAGTTGGTCATCATTTTAAAAAACAAACAACTGTTTTGCCATTTAATTCTGTCTGCCTGTCTCTGCCTGTCAGCAGGTTTGGCTGGTGCTATATATGCCTTTTGACTTCTTGAGGCTCATTTATAAACACTGGGCAAATCTGTACCTGTGCAGGAACCCATGACAACCAGTCATTATTAGCCAGCTGAAGGTAATACAATGAATACAAAATTTTGATTGGTTGCCATGAGTTACTTCCCAAGTGCAAATCTGCCCAGTGTTAATAAATTAGCCAACCTGGTCCTAATTTCTACTTTGCATGTTTCTGGTTGCCGATTGCTGCCAGAGAGCTAGGCATAGGACAACCAACACCTAGACATGATGGCTGCCAACCCCTCTGGACTACTCTGCCTTTTACTATCAGGTACTAGGAAGCAGAGTCATATTGGAGAGTGTGGGTGGTGGGGTTCTGGAGAGATTATACTTCCAGAATTGTGGCTCTTCACTAACTATGGTGGGGACCAAAACCCATTAGGCATAGGCCTACTGGTGCTGTAACCTAGGGGAACTTCAGGCTCACACAAAGCCCAGCATCACCGTAGGAGCAGCCCCATGAGAGTTTTGTAGTCCAAAACTGTAAATAAAAGCTGACTATACATTATAAGGCGGGCAACGTCAGACCAATCCAATTGTTTGGCCCTAGGGCCAAATGACGGGATTTCAATGAAAGGGATACAGGCCACTGGAACAAGGACTGCATCAACAAGCCGATGTGGTCCTTGATCCAACCAGAAAATCAAACCTGCTCGATCAACATCTGGTCTATTTTTGGTTACATATTGGCTGGGTAGGCCCAATGGAGGGCACCCTACACAGGCAGATAAGCTGCCAAAGGGAAAGAAAGGACAGTGGAAAACAGTGGAAAACAAGGGTTTTTTAAACGTATACCTTTAGGTTAATAACCTGCCGCCTTTATCTTTTTGGGTAGCTATGCACTCAGTTTATTTGTGGTTCTATACCTGTAGAAGAGAAAGTGCAGGGGAACGGTGCTGAAGTGCCAAAGAGCATGGGCATCCAGTATCCACATGACCGGGGGGAAATCCAGCAGTTCTAGAAGAGCCAAACTCTGCAGCGAGATGACTACCAATACGCACTTCCACAGATAGGGCTGGTGAAAGCGCCTCCGAAAACACCATGCTAGCCACCACATCAGGTTCAAAACCCCTGGAGGATGGATAGAGTTAGAATAAAACCATCGGGTTAGAAAGAGGAGGAAGGAAATGGGATTTAACATACTGAAATGTGACTCACCAAAGCCGGTATTGGCTGCCATGTTGTAGCTGTAGTCAAAGCGGCCAAGAGTCAGGTAGGAAACATGGCAGGCAAACAGGAGCACCAGGAAAGCACCAAAGCCATTTGCAATGGAAGGATACTGCAGCCCAAAAGTCCTGAGAGGACATACACAAGGTGAGCTTATGGGAATCAGGCACTGCAAGGGAAAATAGAATCAGTACCAATACCCTGGGCACTGCCAGGAGATGTGGGATGTGCAGTGACAGAGAAGGACTCACTAGAAGCTGAACACTAAATATAAAAACTAAAAAAAAGGAAGAAAGAGAAAGGAAGGGAATATAAAGACTATATACTTTACTTCCCCTTTAAGAGAAGAACAGTATTCTATATTCCCCCACCTTTTGACTCTCACCTCATGCAGCACAGGTAGATAGAGTGCAGGATAACCGAAGAGGCACAGAAATAGTCCATTTTCTACAGTAAAAAGAAACAAAATAGTTAGCAACTGGAAAAACGGTGCTTCCCCGTGACTTTGCAGCATCAGGCAGGCATTCTCCTTACCTCAGTAAGCGCCGTGTCTCTGGTATGGAAAATGGTGGACCAAAACCAGGCATTTACGGAGACCTGGGCGGCAGGAGACATGAGCAGTTATCTGCGGGCCCTGTAAGGGATGCCCTATCGGCTGATGAATGAAGGGTGGGACCTACCATGGAGAAGGCCAGGCAAGTGCGGTACATTTGGCAGGAGGAAGGGACCGAGGAACGGTAGCGAAGCAGCATCAGGAGGCTAGCCACACCATTAAGGAAGGATGCCAAGGCAGAAGCTGGCTCTTGGAAGAACAGGAACCGGGAAAACGGCCACTGCCGGGGTGAGTGACAGATAGGGAAGGGAATGTGACAAGTGGGCAAAGAGGTGAGAGCAGAGAAGGGAATATAAAAAAAGATATTAGTTGAACATCACAGCTAAAGGGGGTACTAAACAATCCTGAATCAGATCTATGTATCACAGTGTATTCTAAGAATCACATCTACAAATCTTACATTTATTCTGTAAAAGGAATATTCTCTCTCTCTGTACAGTATTAGTATCCGTGAAGCAGCACTACCTGTCCCGACCACTAGAGGTCTACAGAGCACGGCTGGGCTAAATCCAGGCATTATCAGCTCCCCCTCGCAGCCACAAATGTAAATAGCACAGGAGTGGTCTCTGCCCGTAATAAATGATGTTCTCATACTGTACGGCCTTTTAAAAGAAGCTGCAGTGTCACAAGATAAAAACTATATATAACCGGGATGTTTTCCCCTATAACCAAGTCATAAGGGCCAAACCCAAACAAACAACATCAATTAGATGCATGCAACAGTGTCCTGGGATAGATGACTCTTTCCTGCCAATGTAAATGAACAGTACCGCTATTTATCAACAATAGGGCCCCAGCTGTTAGTGCACTACAGTTAGCAGTTTGGCAGCTGGGTCCTGACAGCGTTGTTACTGCACCAAATTGCACCAGAGCTCCAGCTTCTCCAGCCCTAGCAGCTTTGTACCAGCACAGACAATAAAGGTCCCCATACACGGGCCGATTCTAGCTGCCGATATGGGTCCCTTAGACTGATTCAGCAGCTAATCAGCCCGTGTATGGGCACTACCGATGGCCCTGCCCGACCGATATCTGGCCTGATCTGGTAGATCTCGATCGGGCAGGTTAGAAAATCTTTTCCTATACCCGCCTGAATATTAATTAAACCATTACTATCAAAGGGATAAATACAGAATCACCCAGTATGGATAATGCTGAGGACAACTGGAGCTGCCACAGAACCACTGGCAAATCTATCAATAATGCCCAAATGTGTGTATTCAGCTTTATTATTCCTGCCCAAATGCTCCCTTATCTACTCCAGCTGATTCCATTCTGCCATCACCAAACAGTATCCCGTCATTACCTACTGTGACACCCACAAATGTATCTAAATACACATTCCTACAGCTCAGGACTTACCTTACAAGAAACTAGAAAAATTAGGAAGCCCAAGAACTACATTAATATGGGCAAGAGAGGCTTCAGATGGGGTTTTTGCCTTCCTCTGGATCAACTAGCAGTCAGGCAGGTTATATATAGGCATTATGGTTGAACGTGATGGACGTACGTCTTTTTTCAACCAAACTTACTACTACTACTACTACTGGTATAGGACCCGTTATCCAGAATGCTCGGGACCAAGGGTATTCCAGATAAGGGGTCTTTCCGTAATTTGAATCTCCATACCTTAAGTCTACTAAAGAAACAATAAAACATTAATTAAACCCTATGGGATTGTTTTGGCTCCAATAAGGATTATTTATATCTTAGTTGGGATCAAGTACAGGTACTGTTTTATTATTACAGAGAAAAGGGAATCATTTAACCATTAAATAAACCCAATAGGGCTGTTCTGCCCCAATAAGGGGTAATTATATCTTAGTTGGGATCAAGTACAGGTACTGTTTTATTATTACAGAGAAAAGGGAATCATTTAACCATTAAATAAACCCAATAGGGCTGTTCTGCCCCAATAAGGGGTAATTATATCTTAGTTGGGATCAAGTACAGGTACTGTTTTATTATTACAGAGAAAAGGGAATCATTTAACCATTAAATAAACCCAATAGGGCTGTTCTGCCCCAATAAGGGGTAATTATATCTTAGTTGGGATCAAGTACAGGTACTGTTTTATTATTACAGAGAAAAGGGAATCATTTAACCATTAAATAAACCCAATAGGGCTGTTCTGCCCCAATAAGGGGTAATTATATCTTAGTTGGGATCAAGTACAGGTACTGTTTTATTATTACAGAGAAAAGGGAATCATTTAACCATTAAATAAACCCAATAGGGCTGTTCTGCCCCAATAAGGGGTAATTATATCTTAGTTGGGATCAAGTACAGGTACTGTTTTATTATTACAGAGAAAAGGGAATCATTTAACCATTAAATAAACCCAATAGGGCTGTTCTGCCCCAATAAGGGGTAATTATATCTTAGTTGGGATCAAGTACAGGTACTGTTTTATTATTACAGAGAAAAGGGAATCATTTAACCATTAAATAAACCCAATAGGGCTGTTCTGCCCCAATAAGGGGTAATTATATCTTAGTTGGGATCAAGTACAGGTACTGTTTTATTATTACAGAGAAAAGGGAATCATTTAACCATGAAATAAACCCAATAGGGCTGTTCTGCCCCCAATAAGGATTATTTATATCTTAGTTGGGATCAAGTACAAGGTTCTGTTTTATTATTACAGAGAAAAAGGAAATCAGTTTTAAAATTCTGAATTATTTGATTAAAATGGAGTCTATGGGAGACAGGCTTTCCGTAATTCGGAGCTTTCTGGATAACTGGTTTCCGGATAAGGGATCCCATACCTGTACTACTACTACTACTCCTATGTAATCTAAGAAATTATACTGAGCAGTATACAGAGAATCCCCCTAGTGAGTAAAATGGCTACAGTATATATAAACTCACATACCACTCAAAATTAGTTAAAAAATAGAAATTTATTTTAGTCCATTAAAACCAGTAAATACCCCATGTATATAGCCTAACGCGTTTCATGCTTACTCAGCACTCAATCCCAAGACTTACCTTGCCGTGGAACTGAGGGACTTCATGTCCTTCCTTGAGATACAGGGAGACCGTGTACCACATACACTGATACCGACAGTCATCCAGGCAAGTCCAGCCTATAAGAAAGGGCAACATAAGATAATACTGCAATGCACCGCTCCCAGCAGAAAACATTTACAATGAATATCAGTTGCATTCTGAGAGAGGCATTTAATTGGGGTCTGGCTCTCCACGAGTGTTTCAGGGGGGGTCACCGCTTCCATTAGTGATAGGATGGGATCCTGATATGAATAGTGTCAGCCATGACTTGCTGAAGACTCCTCAAAGCCAAGTATTGTGTTAAAGGTACATATACAGCAACAATGGCTCATAAGTAAAAGTCCCATAATCCAACAGGAATAAAAAAAATAGTGCATAGCACAAGCAATATACATTCATTACAAATTTGTAAGGGTTTTTGAGTTATTTGTATATATAATTGCCATTAAAAGCAGTGTTTGTCCTTTTCCATCCTCTGCCCCGGGGGCTCTGGCATATGAAACAATGTAACACAAGGCAGCAGCCTGACAGACCTGACTCGCTGGAGGAGACCGACCTTTGCAACACTGTTAAACAAGTAACAACCAGGAGTTCAGCAAATGCTGCTTTACAAAGTACAACAATAAATACAGATAGATACAAGATAAATACAGTTGCAATAAGTTAAGAGTCAAAGACACAAGAGGACGGAGGTCCCTGCCCTGTAGAGCTTACAATCTATATTAGGCAAAAACTTATTTTTGGGGGGTTGACATGTCCTTTAATGAAAACTGACAATCAACCCACCCATTGCACTCATCTTCCTTCCATAATAACTGTCAGCAGCTCCTGTATAGATGGGTTGCCACCTTTGCCAGGGGCTAAACCCAAACAAAGGGGCAGGGCTGATGGCATGGGGGTGGGGTAATGATGCTAGGGGTGGACATAATGACATCAGGGGCAGTCATGATGATGTCAAGTGGGGTTTTTGCCATTCTAGACATGGCAAGTATCTTAATATTTAAATGTTTTTCATTTATTGGCCAGATTTTTATTTGGGATTCACAAGGCTGAAAACTAAACAAAACGTTAAGATCTGAACCAAACAGGTGTCAGCCCTACGGTGTCCTGCCATTCCTTGCTAAGTCCAAAGATCTCAACTGACCCCCTAAGACCATATAATAAGGATTTCAAGCTCATGACATGAATATACAGATAAACTTCCAATCTCACAGGTTTAACAAGCACTGCCTTATATCACGGTCCCATTTAATGGGCAGAGTCATTTGCCTTTAAAGGGGTTGTTCACCTTTGAGTTAACTTTTAGTATGATGTAGAGCAGGGGTGGCCAGGGTCGGACTGGGGTGTGGAGGGCCCACCGGGGCGCCCATAGCGTACCCCCCGAGGGCCCCCCAACCCCCCTCGCAGGGCCCCTCCAACCTCCCTCGCAGGGCCCCCCCAGCCCCCCTCGCAGGGCCCCTCCAACCTCCCTCGCAGGCCACCCGACGACCTTCCCCGAGCGCGTAAATATAACGCGTCGGGGCAGGAGCGTTTGGGCAGGTCGAGCGCCGCAAGGGTCGGGTCTGGGCACTAGAGATTTTTCCCGGTGTCCAGGCGGCCCAGTCCGACCCTGGGGGTGGCCAAGATGTTGATTGTGGTCCACCAGTCGATCCCCCGTGGATTTCTGGTGGACCACGATGAAGCCGGGGGGGATGTGCAGCGTGAATGCCTATGTACGCTGCGTCTTGGGGGCGGAGCCATCGCTCGATCGCCGATGGAAAAAGTCTGGCCACCCCTGATGTAGAGAGTTCCATTCTGAGACAATTTGCAATTGGTCTTCATTTTTTTATTTGTAGTTTGTAGCTCTACAGTTTGGAATCTCTGCAGTTGCCATGTTGCTCAATTACCTTAGCAACCAGGAAGTGGTCTGAATTAGGGCCGGGACTATGATAAATAATAGCTGAATAGTAAGATAAATAAAAAAAAAAACAATTGTAGTTACAGAGAGCGAAAGTATTTTGGTTGCCGGGGTCAGTGACCCCCCATTTGAAAGCTGTAAGAAGAGTCAGAAGAAGAAGGGAAATCATTTATAAATTAAAATGAAGTTCAATTGAAAGAATTGGCTGGTCTATAACATATTAAAAAATACTTTAAAGTTTAACCCCCCTCCCTTTATAGAACTGGTCTATGCCCAGCTGATGACATGGGGCTACTTGGCAGCTATACCCCACTCCAAGCATGAACACAATAACCATGAAGCAGCTTGCTCTGGGTGCAGAACTACATTTCCCATAATCCCATGCCAGCCTGCTCACCAGTGACGCGCATGTAGAGGGGCTGCTCGGCCCGGAAGTCCGTGAGCCGGGACCCGGTGCAGTTGTTCCGCTCGCAGAGGGTCACACAGTCCCGATACACCGGCTCCCGGTCCCCACGGGAAGCGGCCACCACCCCGGCAAGGAAAAGCACAAGGAACGGGGCCATATCCGGGGAACCGGTACTTTTCCCCTTCTAGAAAACAACTACTTCCGCATTTGTGCAGCAACCGGAAACCGCCGGGTAGAAATCAATAGCGAGAACAGAGGGCCGGGCTTATGACAGTCGCCTGTGCACAGGCAGAGGATTTACGTTTTATGGAATATTTTATCTTTATATTGCGTGTGTAGCATCTGCCTGCCCAGGACAGAGAGACTATACGATAATAATACGATAATAACATACATACAGTTGTGACTGAGCCTCTACCTACCAACAATGGGACTCTCCTTTCCTGGGAGATTGTATTTGCTTTTTTAACTAATTGACCACTTATATCTCAGATATGTCACGGTCAGAAATACAATAAACAGCTCTAATAACTTTGTCCCATAGGAATCTGTTAAATGTGGCAGTAGTGCATTTAATATTATGTTCCCCTATATGAAAATCTATAATAAAAGTCCATAGCAAAATAAACATGGAAACCCAAATTCTATGTTATTCTAACATCCATATCTGTAATAAAGGTATTTAATAATCTAAGCGGTCAATCATATATTACCTGCCCCAATTCTGGATGGGGGGGACAGTAAATTACTTTCACTTTCCATTTAGCGCTCCCTAGATGTCTTCACATTCCCCTTCTTCCTTACAATATACAATTGTCTAGCCTCTGCATTGGTATGGACATTAGGTCCCCCTATTCTGGTGCACAGGGTTAGACTGTTTTTGAAAACAGAAGGAGGGACAAAATAAAATGCTGCACGCAGTGCGGCAAATTTGTTATGGCCACGCCCATTTTTGCGGCCACACCCCCTAAATACCACTCCAATTTGACTAAATTTGGCAGGTTATTTAAAGTTTGAACACATTTCTGGGGGTTTGGGGTCCTGTTTAATGTGTTATTACAGTTTTGCTGAAAAAGGTGAAGTTGCCCTTTAGGCTGTGTGTCTCAGTTCCCCTAAGGGACCTGTTTAGCTTATTAGTTACAATTGTATCTCAGTGCAGGGGAGGCTTCTTACCTTTCTGGGCTCTCTGCCAAAAGCCCTCTTATTTAATTAAAAGTGAAAAACACTGTATCTAAGTGCAGGTAAAGCTGGTTAAGATTTCTGGGCTCTCTGCCAAAAGCTACTTTTAATTAAATTTGTATCTTTTTAGCTTCAGTGCAGGAGATCAAAGGGAAATGAGGGACTTTTCAGGAAGAATCCAGGACTGCCCATTGAGCTGTCAAAAGAGGGACTGTCCCGCGAAAATCAGGACGATTGGGAGGTATGCCTATATGAAAAGCTATAATAAAAGTCCATACCAAAATAAACATGGAAACCCAAATTCTTTGTTATTCTACCATCCATATCTGTATTAAAGGTATTTAATAATCTAAGCGGTCAATCATATATTGCCTGCCGTAGTTCTGTGCCTGAGGCATTGCTTTCACTTGTCATTTAGCACTCCCTAGACGTCACTGCCCTCTTCACATTCCCCTTCTTCCTTACAGTCTACAATTGTGTAGCCTCTGCATTGGCATGGACATTAGGTCCCCCATTCTGGTGCACAGGGTTGGACTGGGGGGTGAAGGGCCACGCACCCCCAAGGTACCTCCGCTGACACATCTCCTACAGGGGCCCCCGCCGTGCACCCCTTCCCCCCCCCCAGGGGCCCATGTCCTCCCCTAAATGCACGTATGTGAAACACATCAGGGGAGGACATCCTTTGCCAGGGGAAGCGGCAACGGGGTCGGGTCTGGGCCGCTGGGGCCCACTAGGGCCAGGGTCACTGGGCAGGGCCGCCGCTCCCTATAAGCAGTGTACTCAGTCTGCATAGGGCACCAACTCCCAGGGGGGCACCATCCCAGCTGCTCCAAAAAAAAACATTTTTCTATATTATAACCCCCCATCACTGTCCCGCCGATTTTTATAGTGCATCCTGCTGTCCCGGATAGTTCAATCAATCTATGGGGGCTATTGGCACTTATTATGGGGGCATTGTCTATGGGGGCAATTGGGGGCACTGTGTGTGGGGCCCCTATAGTAGGTGTTTTTTTAAATTATTTTATTTTTACTTCCGTAATATTTGGGGGAGGGGGCACAAAAGTAAATTTCTGCTTAGGGCACCCATTTGGCCAGCAGTGGCCCTGTCACTGGGTATTTTCCTGGTGTCCCAACGGCCCAGTCCGACCCTGCTGATGCAAAGCTTATCCTAATAACAGTGCCCACAAAATGGCACCTCCCTGTATATAGTGTAAGTAAAGTTGATTTTGCTCACCTAAAATAATAGAAAAGGATTTGAAATTATTAATTAGGGTGACAGGTCCCCTTTAATGCTGCTGTTCTTTTCTTCTTCTCAGGCTGATGCCACACGTGGCATTTTTACGCTGCGTTTTTTTTCTCAGCCTAAAAACGGCGCACAGCCCCTGACTATGGCGTTTTTCAGCCTAGTACTGGTGACGTAGCAAATCCCGTTTCCCATGGTGCTAATAGTGCGAAATAGTAAAAAACGCTGTGTATTTCCGCTAGGTCTGGCAGCTGCCTTTGTGTATACATAGGAATAGCTTGCTGTGCAAATAATGGCGTATTTCGGCAAACGCTTGAAATATCCGTGGTGGGGCGTTTTCTAGCGTATTTACGCATTGTGTGGTTTGCTTCGAGTCTTTTCAAGTTATTTGTATGGATGATGATATTGTGCGTTTTTCAGCCGCTGAGAGAATTAGAAAATACGCAGCGTAAAAACGCCACGTGTGGCATGAGCCTTAGCAGTGTTAAAGGACATATAAACCCCCCACAAAAATGATTTCTTTAAATACCTGCCGCTCTGGTCGTTCAAAGGTTAATAGGCAGTCTGTCTATACTCCTATGGAGACAGGGGCAGATTTATCAACATTTGGCGCTTTCTAAAACCACCAATATTCTCATTCTCTTTAAAACCACAAACGCCAAGTGATTTCATAAAACAGCCTTTTTTAAAACAAGCATGAATGAAAAAAATGCAGAAAAACAGTAAAATCGCAATTTTTTTTGTTTTGTCGCACAACAAAAACCTCTAATACCATAAAGCAAAGAAGGAATTGTGAAAAAAACACCCAACCTTTAGTAAATGGGCCCCTAAGTATTAGCAACGTATACTAAGTTTCTATAAGGCAGGAAGCATTCTGAAGAGAATTTGCTGATAAATCTGCCACAGGGCTACAGGACTGGTTTAACCTGTTCATTTCTTTACAAGAGTTGGTATCATTGACTGTTAACTTATTAAAAGAATGTTGGAAGCTTTCAGGACACTGAGGGCCCCACTTCAGGCAGAGTACGTGTGTAGAAATCAGTTTTATGGATGGCACTTTGCCAGTTGGCAATTGCTTAAGCACCGGCATAACTAGATGTTACTGAGCCCCACAGCAAATTCAATTTAGGGCACTAAAACATTGGTAAATTTACCTAATCTACCAAGATATATTGAAATTGCTCATTAGTTAGGGCCTTGCTGGCCCCCCTACACTCCTGGGCCCCCCTGCAGTCGCAGGGTCTGCTTCCTCTGTAGTTACTCCCCTACTCTTAAGGTGGCCATACACGTTAAGGCTGATTTTCTAATTCTCTCGGCGGCTGAAAAAACGCACGATATCATCACCCATAGAAATAACTTAAAAAGACTTGAGGCAAACCACACAATGCGGAAATACGCTAGAAAACGCCTTAGCACGGATTTTTCAAGCATTGGCCGAAATACGCCAGTATTTGCACAGCAAGCTATTCCTATGTATACACAAAGGCAGCTGCCAGACCTAGCGGAAATACGCAGCGCTTTTTTACTATTTCGCACTATTAGCACCATAGGAAACGGGATTTGCTACGTCACCAGTACTAGGCTGAAAAACGCCATAGTCAGGGGCTGTGTGGCTTGTGCGGCGTTTTTAGGCTGAGAAAATACACAGCGTAAAAACGCCACGTGTGGCATTAGCCGTAGATCCACTCTCACCAAGCGAGCGGATCTTCTCCCAATATCCCCACCTTCAGGTGGGCGATATTGGGTGAATTTAGGCTAATTCGGTTGTTTGGCCCTGGGGTAATAGGCACAATCGGTTCGGGGACCGTATCAACGAGCCAATGCAGTCCCCGATCCGACTACATTTTTTAACCTGCCCGATCGATATCTGCCCGATTTCAGGCCAGATGTCAGTAGGGCAGGCCCATTGTTGTTGCCCATACACGGGCCAATAAGCTGCTGAATCAGTCTAAGGGCCCGATATCAGCAGCTACAATTGGCCCGTTTATGGCCACCTTTAGGATGAATACACACAGAGGAACTAGTAGCAGCTACTTTTTCATGGCTACTAAACGTCAAAAAATCCCCCGCCATAGATAATACTGAGAGTTGCCTCTGCTAAACCACATGTAGCGACAGTTATCAGTAAATGATCAGCATTGTCTATTTTAGTAGCCACGACAAGTAGCTGCTACTAGTAGCTCTGTGTGTCTTCACCCTTAAGGTGGCCATACACGAGGCGATTTCGCTCGTTGTGCGATGAACGATTATATCGACAAACGATCGTATGGCGATCGAGTTCCCATACGATATGCCATCCACGGGCAACGATAATTCGGGAAAGATTTCGTCGCATCATTATCGTAAAATACGTACGATCGTACATCTACGTACGATCGAATGTCGTTGACTTCCGCTGCTGGCAATCGTGACATGCGCAGAGAACAATCGTTGAAAGACAAATGTCTGACACTCACACCGACTGGCAGATTTTATCGTTAAACGACCAAAATTTTTAAACCTGGCCGATCGATTTTGGGGACGACAATGTTGGCTCGTTTAGTGGCCCGACAATCGTTCGTACACCACCAACTATACGATAACTTAACGATAGCATCGGATCGTTCGGGAATCGGTCGTTTGTAAGTAAAAAATCGGTCCGTGTATGGCCACCTTAAATTCCATACACTGGCAGATCTGCTCGTTTGGCGATGTCGCCAAGCGAGTGGATCTTCTCCTGATATCTCCACCTACGGGTGGGTGATATCGGGAGAATCCAGGCTAATTCAATCATTTGGCCCTGGGGCCAAACGATCGAATTATAATGACGGGTATAGGCAAAGTCGGTCCAGGGACCGCATCAATGAGCCAATGCGGTCCCAGATCTGACTAGATTTTCTAACCTGCCCGATCGAGATCTGGCCGATTTCAGGCCAGATATCGGTCGGGCAGGCCTGTCAGTAGTGCCCATACACGGGCCGATTAGCTGCCGAATCAGTCCAAGGGACCCATATCAGCAGCTACTAGGCCCGTGTATGGGGACCTTTAAGGTGAGAGGAATTCTGTAGTTGGAATAAGGAGGGGTTACCTTCTGGGTAGGGCAGTCAGTTACACAATAACTTCTGCACATTCATCACTGGTTATACATTAGCCTTTGTGGTACATTGTGTTACTCTTAAAACTTGTAGCTGTTTGTTTTCTTTTCAGTATTTACCTTTTGCATCCATCTGATTGTGTGCAAGTACAGTAGAAACTTTAGGTACTGCTATAATATATAATGTAGTGTGTGTTGCCAGGGTTTGTGTTTGCATACCCTACAGTAAAGTATGTTAGTATGACACAGCGCCAAGATGCATATATATATATATATATATATATATATATATATATATATATATATATATATAGCATTAAAATGCATGTTTAAATGGTCACTAGGTCCCAAAAGGTTACCAGGGGAGTGAAACATTACCCTCTGTACATGTATATGGGCAAAATAAACACTCTTTGCACATTAGAAGCTATTACAAGCTATTGGTTTGCTACAGGATTTTGCTTTACTGTATTGCTGGTGACTCTGCAGGAGAGTGCTCCTCCGGATAAGCACCAACACTTCCATAAGTGAATTATATCTAGAGGGCTGAGCCACTGGGATGGCACCAATCTGACCATATATATATATATATAGTAAAATGCATGTAAGAGGGTCACTATACCCAGAAATGTCTGCGCTGCATAGTTTTTAGAGAACAGGGAAATATATAGAGAGAAAACAGAAAGGAAGGACGTGCTCTCTGGTGTAATAAAATAATGTATCTAAAAATAAAATATTGCACAAGTTTCAGCATAATACACTGTGATCTTATCTTTAATCTCTGTACAGTTCAGTTTATAACACACTTCTTATAAGGGAATCATAACACAGGAGAGCTATGGGAGGAGACAGGGAGACTGGGGTGTGCGGGGTCCACCGGGGGCGCCCACCCCAGGGCCACCCATAATAGGGTTACCAGGCAGTATTTGACTGGACCAGCTGGTAAATCACCAGCTAGGGACGGCCCATAAAGATTAATCATATCTTAATTGGGACCAAGTACAGGTACTGTTTTATTATTATAGAGAAAAGGGAATCATTTAACCATGAAATAAACCCAATAGGGCTGTTCTGCCCCCAATAAGGGGTAATTATATCTTAGTTGGGATCAAGTACAGGTACTGTTTTATTATTACAGAGAAAAGGGAATCATTTAACCATGAAATAAACCCAATAGGGCTGTTCTGCCCCAATAAGGAGTAATTATATCTTAGTTGGGATCAAGTACAGGTACTGTTTTATTATTACAGAGAAAAGGGAATCATTTAACCATGAAATAAACCCAATAGGGCTGTTCTGCCCCCAATAAGGGGTAATTATATCTTAGTTGGGATCAAGTACAGGTACTGTTTTATTATTACAGAGAAAAGGGAATCATTTAACCATTAAATAAAACCCAATAGGGCTGTTCTGCCCCCAATAAGGGGTAATTATATCTTAGTTGGGATCAAGTACAGGTACTGTTTTATTATTACAGAGAAAAGGGAATCATTTAACCATTAAATAAACCCAATAGGGCTGTTCTGCCCCAATAAGGGGTAATTATATCTTAGTTGGGATCAAGTACAGGTACTGTTTTATTATTACAGAGAAAAAGGAAATATGTTTTATTGTTATTATTAAATTTGATAAAAATGGAGTCTGTGGGAGATGGCCTTTCTGTAATTTGGAATTATCTGGATAATGGGTTTCAGGATAACAGAACGGATCACCCGCTGCATTGCCCAGATGTTGCCTACTAAATAAAAGCAAACATTAGGTATTTCTCCAAACACTAATTACAGGGTCTTATCCTTGCTTGACCCATATGCTACGCAGTCTGGTCATCTGAGGTCAGGCATTCCCACTCCACTCGGAGGCACACACCTTCCAATCAAATCTGATTCCCCATGGAAATCAAGTAGTTACACAATATATTGACTTGGCTGAGTGTGGTGCAACCTAAATCAATAACAGATTCACTTCCAACTTTCGTGCAGCTTAACGCAATTTCAGTTTGATATCAAATGCCTATATTTGCTATATCCATTTATGTGCCAAGTATTTTGTGTTCAGGTTTATTCAGCCGTATGTATGAGATGGAACACGTTGATCTCACTCACATTTCACTTTCACCACCTACGGGCTACTCACCATATTTATATAGATCTTTTATTACAAAAGATTGAAAAAAACTGTCATACGAAGGGGCCAAAATATCATAGGGATTAAGATGGACAGACTGGGTGAGATGGTGCTCCCGCCCCAGGGGCCCTGCAGGTGCCCCCACCAGCCGCGTCCCCTGAACCCCCAACCCCCACCCAACATCCTCCCCTAAGCGTGTGTAAATTTAACGTGTCAGGGGAGGAACAGGTTGGCCGGGGGAGCGCAAGCAAGGGTCGGGTCTGGGCCGCCGGGGCCCACAGGGTCCCAGTCCAACCCTGACTCATGGTTATTGGGGACTTATGTGTTAGGGTGCAGTAAGGAGGGGGTTCTAAAGGGACTTCTCAGCTGAGCCCACAGACTCCAGACTGTCCTGCCAGCATATTAGAGGATCCCAATGGGCCTTAATGTAGGATCATTTCCATTTATCCTTATTTCCTTATGGGCCTATATAGCACCATCACATTTACCACTGTCTATTGTGAGAGTTGCCTTGGTTATCAGGTTTTCTGGTGGGTTCTAGAAGGCTCAGTCCAACACCTATAACATGCCAGTGTCACTTTAAAAGGGAAATTATATTGATCAGCTTAGGTATAATTCTGAAAACAATACAGTTTGTATTTCTTTTCATACTGTACAGAGCAAAGCCTATATACAAATCTTACAAGCAGTTGGATACACGACCACTAGAGGTCACTGTTTCCCCTGCATTTTGATCACTTGATTTAATTCATTTTTCCTTTCGAGGAATTATAGCAGCTCTCACTTATACAAGTAAATAAAAACATGCATGCAAGTAAGACTCACTGGGCAGTATCATCCACTATCTTCTACCAATATATTCATTTATTAATAAATTAATTGCTACTTATACATAGTTAATTTGGCCCCCTAAAGAGAGTCAGTAAGTTAAGGAGGTCTGGGAGTGATTTTGCATCACATGATAAAATGAAGTCCTAGAAAGCTCAGTTTTGATTGGCTGCTGGATATCTACAGTATCTAATTCATTTGTTTGACCTATGAATACTGAGTATTCAAAGTACTCATTGGCAGAGTGCTTTACTGCACAATAGGGGCATCTGTGGGTTCCGGCAAATGCCAGAGGGGCTGCTGTAAGGTGCCATAGGCAGTCACTATTTATTGGGCTGGGGGGCTGTTTGTGCCTCTGGGTACTGGGAATGCCAGGGGGCTGTAAGGTGCCACAGACAGTCACTATTTATTGGGCTGGGGGGGCTGTTTGGGCCTCTGGGTACTGGGAATGCCAGGGGGGGCTGTAAGGTGCCACAGACAGTCACTATTTATTGGGCTGGGGGGCTGTTTGTGCCTCTGGGTACTGGGAATGCCAGGGGGGCTGTAAGGTGCCATAGGCAGTCACTATTTATTGGGCTGGGGGGCTGTTTGTGCCTCTGGGTACTGGGAATGCCAGGGGGGCTGTAAGGTGCCATAGGCAGTCACTATTTATTGGGCTGGGGGGGCTGTTTGTGCCTCTGGGTACTGGGAATGCCAGGGGGGCTGTAAGGTGCCATAGGCAGTCACTATTTATTGGGCTGGGGGGCTGTTTGTGCCTCTGGGTACTGGGAATGCCAGGGGGCTGTAAGGTGCCATAGACACTCACTATTTATTGGGCTGGGGGGGCTGTTTGTGCCTCTGGGTACTGGGAATGCCAGGGGGGCTGTAAGGTGCCATAGGCAGTCACTATTTATTGGGCTGGGGGGGGCTGTTTGTGCCTCTGGGTACTGGGAATGCCAGGGGGGCTGTAAGGTGCCACAGACAGTCACTATTTATTGGGCTGGGGGGGGGCTGTTTGTGCCTCTGGGTACTGGGAATGCCAGGGGGGCTGTAAGGTGCCATAGGCAGTCACTATTTATTGGGCTGGGGGGGGGGCTGTTTGTGCCTCTGGGTACTGGGAATGCCAGGGGGGCTGTAAGGTGCCACAGACAGTCACTATTTATTGGGCTGGGGGGGGCTGTTTGTGCCTCTGGGTACTGGGAATGCCAGGGGGGCTGTAAGGTGCCACAGACAGTCACTATTTATTGGGCTGGGGGGGGCTGTTTGTGCCTCTGGGTACTGGGAATGCCAGGGGGGCTGTAAGGTGCCACAGACAGTCACTATTTATTGGGCTGGAGGGGCTGTTTGTGCCTCTGGGTACTGGGAATGCCAGGGGGGCTGTAAGGTGCCATAGGCAGTCACTATTTATTGGGCTGGGGGGGCTGTTTGGGCCTCTGGGTACTGGGAATGCCAGGGGGGCTGTAAGGTGCCATAGGCAGTCACTATTTATTGGGCTGGGGGGCTGTTTGTGCCTCTGGGTACTGGGAATGCCAGGGGGGCTGTAAGGTGCCATAGACACTCACTTTTTAGTGGCTTGGTGGGGGGCTGTTTGGGCCTCTGTGTACTTGAAATGCCAGGGTCTATCCTGAATATTAGTCTGGACCTGGTAAATAAGGAGTGGATCACTATCCCCTTATAAGACAGGGTGGGGTGACATCTCTGCTAATTCATCCGATAGTCACCCCTATCTTTCACTGGTAGACAACTGGTTAACAATGACCCGTCCATCAAGAAGTCCGGCCAGAAATACCTGTTTCCATATTATTTTGTTTTAAAAAGTTAAACGTGGCAGCTTAATACTTATATATAGGTGCCATTGTGTATATCTCCTACATCACCTGACTTTTACAAAAATAGCTTTTTTTTTGTACATATCCATCCTACGCAAAGAGATATGCAATGCAGCCAATGTTATTGTTCACTGATTGCCGGTAAACATGTTTATGCCCATGAGGAGGCAGCTGGGGGCAAATTAGCTCTCGGAGACAGGGTCTGAATGTAAATACTATTACCCCATATTATCTGCATTGGTTATATACACTCATTGCTTAGGGTGATGTCCCACGTAAAGATTAGTCGCCTGCGGTTAATATCGTCTACTATAGGCGACTAATCTCCCCATGGGCCATTGACCATACTTGGTCCAAAATAGTAGGAAACGATCATTCCAGTTATTAGAAAGAAAAATATAAGAAGAGGGGTTTTTTTTTCAGAAAAGGCAACAACCCCATTAGCCACAACGGAGGTTAAAAGGGATGTAAACTCCAAAATATCTGTAGGAAGGGTTGCCACCTTTTTACTGGAAAAAATATCGGCTTTTCTATATTTTTATATTTCTTCTTTATTAATAACACAGGTGGGGGTGTAAGGGAACCCATACGCAGGGGTGGGCTAAGCCGACCAGGCACCCTAGGCAATCCAGTCGTCCACCTTGCCCCTGCAACCTCACAAGGACAAGCGACGGGGGCAATGACAAGCGGCAGGGGCAATGACAAGCGACGGGGGCAATGACAAGCGGCAGGGGCAATGACAAGCGACGGGGGCAATGACAAGTGACGGGGGCAATGACAAGGGAACGAAGACTAAGGGTAGGCAGGAAAGGAACCTACCTGGTGCCCCCTTATTGTTGCACCCTAGGCAGGTCCCTCTTCTGCCTACCTCTAGTTCCAGCCCTGCCCATAGGGTTAACTTTCTCCTAATGTTCAGGAAGTCCCTGGTCAGTGACCTATGCTCTGTGAGAGGGAAGTATTCCCCATTTGCCCCAAGGTAGCTTGCCAGTCCCTGGTTCTCTCTTCTATAAAAGGGGAGGCAACATGATCAGGCACTTTCTGGACTCCACCATATCGGGGTGGGTCTGCCAGAGGTGGAGGTAGTCCTCAGTATAAAAGGGGAGGCAACATGCTTGGACTCTTTCTGGATTCCACCGTAGTAGGGTGGATCTGGTGGAGGTGGAGGTAGACCATTGTTGGACTCTAAAGGTGGCCACACACCTTGTGATCCCCTCGTTTGGCAAGGTTGCCAAAAGAGCGGATCTCCTCCTGATATGCCCACCTATGGGGGGGCAATATGGGGCTAATAAACAGCAGGTATATGAGCCAATGGACCACATCAATGAACCTATGCAGTCCCTGATCTGACAGGAAACTCAAACCTTCCCAATCTCGCCAATTTTAGGCCAGATATGGGTCAGGTAGGCCCATCAGGGGTGCCCATACAGAAAAGCTGCCCAATCGGTCTAAAGGACCTTAAAGGTGTATGGCTTAAGGTAACCATTCCTTATGGAATTAAATTAGAAAGTAACAGGCTGGCATCCTGCCATAATACACATAACAGTGTAAGGTGAATAAAAGCAGCCCTGTGCTCCACCAAGGAGAAATTGTGGGGTTAGTATTACCCAGGTGATACCTGCCAGAGTAGCGACCAGTGTGATAGGGCTCAGGGTAGAGTGCATTCCCTTGGAGCACCCTCTGAATATAAATGTGGTAAGAATAAATAGTGAATAACGTACCCCCCATTGTAAAATATAAGGATATCACAAGTCACCCAGAAGTTCCATGACCATATAAAGGCCTAAAGCCCCAGTGCTTTTATACAGGTCATGGAACTTTGGGGTAACTTCTAATATCCTCATGTTCTATTAGTATAATAAGTATAAATAAGTTTCAGTGAGTCATGTGACCTTGGAGTTCTATAATCTGTATAAAATCACTTGGTCTGCACCGGTGGTCAGGGTTGGACTGGGCCGCTGAGACAACGGGAAAAATCCCGGTGGCCCAGACCCGACCCTTGCCGGTGCTCCCCCTGCCCGACCGTTCCTTCCCTGACGCGTTAAATTTATGCGTTGGGGGGAGGATGTCGGGTGGGGGGCCCTGCGAGGGGGGTTAGGGGGCCCCTGCGGGGGGGAAGGTTAGGGGACGCGGCCAGCGGGGGCACCTGCAGAGCCCCTTCACCCCCCAGTCCGGCCCTGCTGGCGGTTCTGACTTTTGCAACAAAACAGCAGAAGTCAGCTGATTCATTCCATTGACAAACAGCTGAATGAATGTGTATTATGCTAAATGTTATTTGGGGTTTTACTTACCCTTTAAACGATCGCCAGGAGAGCAGGAGTAACTGCAGAACTATCCAGTAAGGTTATGGCTGCTATTGTCTGGTTATGGACCACTGTTTATAGAGAACTGTCATGCCCATATTAATCAATGCAAACACGCAGAGAAAGGATGTTGTGTGCACAATAAGACATGTCACAATCATTTGCTGCTTATTTAAGGGAAAGTAAACACGGGATAAATAGCACTTGAAACGAGGTTTATATTCCGGTAATAGCAGTTTTGTGGCTTTGTTTTGCTCGAGTAATTTCTATGCACCAACTTGGCTCAACACACCCTCTTCCTTATTGTCATCCTCACTTTTTTTTATGGAGCTTTATGCTCCGACATAAATATAATCACTGTAATCCTACCGTAAGGCGAGTACAGCAACAATGTGGGGTTTTAAAGGGGAAATACACTTTAAAATCACAGTTTGCTGTGATATAGAAAGTGATCTTCTGAGGCAATCTAGGATTAAAGGGGAACTCCGACTTCTGAACCAAAATTTGTTGAAGAGCCCCACACAGCACAGAAACCCCTAATATCCCTATCCCTGTAATCTGTTCCTTCAAACAGTAGGAATAAATACCATTTTTATATGCTGAAATCCAGCTGCAAAACTGTTCTTCTCTTTCTGCATCATTTGTAATCCTGGCAGGGGAGGAGGGACTAAAACACTGATGTTACAAATTGTAACAACTTCTCCACAGCTTACAGACAGCATGCAGGAACTACATAACCCACAATGCATTGCACTGGGATGTTCCTTTCCTTATTGACACCACGTGTGCAGCAGGGAATTGTGGGATTGGGAGGATGCAGGCTAAAGGTAGGCTGGGGACCGGCGACTACCTCTAATTTTTTGTTGTTTTGGAATTATTTATAATTTTTGGTTCTTCTGTATGGTTGCCGTTGTTCAATTACCCAAGCAACCAAGCTGCCAGTTTACAAATCAGAATAGAAAAGGAGCAAAACAAATGAAAAAATAATTATAGCAATAAAACTGAAGCTGGGGTCGGTGACCCTGACAACCAGATAGCAGTTTTAGGTGCTAGTTGGAAATAGACAGCATAAGAACACTATTTAAAAAAAAAAAAAAATACATGAATAATAAAGACCAATTGAAAAGTCTTTCTCGGTTTGAAATTTAGACTCGTTGTTAGGGAATGATCCCCCTGGCAACCAAGCAGCATCTTTAACATCAGCATGGAAGAAGAAGGGAGAGGGACTGAACAGAAAGATAAGCAGTAAACACTGGGAATAACAACCAAAACCCAACAGGTAATTACAGAAAAACAAATCTATGTCCCAATCCCACTAACAGATATTTTTTTGGGGAATTCCATAAATAATTTGATTATTTGTATTCTGTCCTTTTCTAATTATTTCCCAGTTAAGTGCCGTCTCATTACTTGACCTGATAGTAGCGCCTCCCTCAGCCTATCAGCAGGGCTGGGTATGAACAACCTGTATTTTATTCATTTCCCTTGTATGTTTACATGTAAGAAACCCTACCAGCCCCAAGGTGCCTTAATGTCAGCTACTTTGCACTAAGAATGTTTCATGCAAGGTTATAAATAGTCATGGCCTCCTTATCTCAGGGCTTCAGGGGCACTGCAACTCTGCCTGGCATTCCCTGTCTGCATGGATTTACTCATACACTGTGCTGGTCACAGTGCCACTAGGCCCTCAGTGCCTATAGTAGCAGTGGTGGGATAATAGCCTCTGGGAAGGGGCTGGGGCTGTGGGATAGCAGGTATAGTAGGGAGAGATGGTGCCTATAGTAGCAGTGGTGGGATAATAGCCTCTGGGAAGGGGCTGGGGCTGTGGGATAGCAGGTATAGTAGGGAGAGATGGTGCCTATAGTAGCAGTGGGGGGATAATAGCCTCTGGGAAGGGACTGGGGCTGTGGGATAGCAGGTATAGTAGGGAGAGATGGTGCCTATAGTAGCAGTGGTGGGATAATAGCCTCTGGGAAGGGGCTGGGGCTGTGGGATAGCAGGTATAGTAGGGAGAGATGGTGCCTATAGTAGCAGTGGTGGGATAATAGCCTCTGGGAAGGGGCTGGGGCTGTGGGATAGCAGGTATAGTAGGGAGAGATGGTGCCTATAGTAGCAGTGGGGGGATAATAGCCTCTGGGAAGGGACTGGGGCTGTGGGATAGCAGGTATAGTAGGGAGAGATGGTGCCTATAGTAGCAGTGGGGGGGATAATAGCCTCTGGGAAGGGGCTGGGGCTGTGGGATAGCAGGTATAGTAGGGAGAGATGGTGCCTATAGTAGCAGTGGGGGGATAATAGCCTCTGGGAAGGGACTGGGGCTGTGGGATAGCAGGTATAGTAGGGAGAGATGGTGCCTATAGTAGCAGTGGGGGGATAATAGCCTCTGGGAAGGGGCTGGGGCTGTGGGATAGCAGGTATAGTAGGGAGAGATGGTGCCTATAGTAGCAGTGGGGGGATAATAGCCTCTGGGAAGGGACTGGGGCTGTGGGATAGCAGGTATAGTAGGGAGAGATGGTGCCTATAGTAGCAGTGGGGGGATAATAGCCTCTGGGAAGGGACTGGGGCTGTGGGATAGCAGGTATAGTAGGGAGAGATGGTGCCTATAGTAGCAGTGGGGGGATAATAGCCTCTGGGAAGGGACTGGGGCTGTGGGATAGCAGGTATAGTAGGGAGAGATGGTGCCTATAGTAGCAGTGGGGGATAATAGCCTCTGGGAAGGGACTGGGGCTGTGGGATAGCAGGTATAGTAGGGAGAGATGGTGCCTATAGTAGCAGTGGGGGGATAATAGCCTCTGGGAAGGGACTGGGGCTGTGGGATAGCAGGTATAGTAGGGAGAGATGGTGCCTATAGTAGCAGTGGGGGGGATAATAGCCTCTGGGAAGGGACTGGGGCTGTGGGATAGCAGGTATAGTAGGGAGAGATGGTGCCTATAGTAGCAGTGGGGGGATAATAGCCTCTGGGAAGGGACTGGGGCTGTGGGATAGCAGGTATAGTAGGGAGAGATGGTGCCTATAGTAGCAGTGGGGGGATAATAGCCTCTGGGAAGGGACTGGGGCTGTGGGATAGCAGGTATAGTAGGGAGAGATGGTGCCTATAGTAGCAGTGGGGGGATAATAGCCTCTGGGAAGGGACTGGGGCTGTGGGATAGCAGGTATAGTAGGGAGAGATGGTGCCTATAGTAGCAGTGGGGGGATAATAGCCTCTGGGAAGGGACTGGGGCTGTGGGATAGCAGGTATAGTAGGAAGAGGACTAAAGTAAATCTTCTTATTAGTGGGTTCAGCCTGTGTCAGTTCAGTAGTTAAAGCACAATGAAGTGCACCTAATGCCCACACAACCAAAAACAATGTATGTAGGGTTAGGTTCCAAACATCCTTTCTGCACCAGAGTGAGTTTGTGGTTCTGGTGCAATAAGGACTTGAAGAGATTGATGACGGTGCTACAGCTCCCAGCAACCCCTATCAGCCAGTGCCGAAATCTGGAGTTTCACTAGAGCTGATGGGCACCTTCCCCAGATGCCTAGACATACGAGGGACTTGATATGACTATTTGCCAACAAATGCACAAAGATTTCTTTGGAACCCAATCCCCACCCTAAAAGCCAATAATTGCAATAATAAACAACTTACCGTCTGTAGCTGTGGGTAGAAATAACATTCTTGTCAGGTGAAGTACAAGGTGTATCACTTCTTGGCCTTTTGGCCAGGGCCGGAACTAGGGGCAGGCAGAAAAGGCACTTTCCTAGGGAGCAACGATGGAAGTGGGGGGGTGCCAGGTAGGTACCTCTCCTGCCTACCCTTAGTCCACACTCCCTTGTTATTGCCCCCACTGGGGGCAAGGTTCCCCTCCAGCTGGGGGCGATGTGGCCATCCGGGTTGCCTAGGGTGCCCTGGTCGGCTTAGCCCACCCCTGGTTTTGGCTAATATCAAGTGTTGTATTACCTGGTATCATTATGAAGCTGGTATCATTACAAAGGGCTGGCAGCTTGATGCCCAAGCATGTTTGTGCCCCAGGCTTGAAAACCCTAGGATGCCCCAACCCACAGTGGGGAGGGACACTGTAACGGCCACGTAGCCAGGGGTGCCACTGCCATAAAGGGAGAAACTCTCCTCAGGCAGCGGCACCCAACAAGTTACCGGGGGTGGAAAAAAAACACTTAAAGAGCCAAAATTCTGATTTTTCAGTTGGAATTTCAGCTCTTCTAATACAGACAGTGCTATTGTGACCACTGCACTAGTAATGCAACCCCCCCACCTGCACCAAAGCACGGGAAGCAAGGGGGCAGCATGGAAAAGCCCACCTCAGGGTGAGCAACATTTCCCCTGCACATAGTGCACTTTACTTGCTTTCACTTTTATGCCCCAGCCTTTTGGCCAATGGCAAGGAAATTTTTTAAAATCCGGCCAATATTGAGACATTTGTTTTGTTACTGAGCTTTTATTTTTGTGTTTTTTCTTCTATGATCTAGTGCAACCTACGATCTGGATCTATCCATTTTTTACAATCTAGCGCAATATACACTTATGGATCTGCACGCTGGCTTGAGGGGGATAATGTGTGGCCATTCGGCTCCTTTCCCTTAAAACCTGGCCCCACCATAAACATACAAGACTGAAGATTCTCTTGGGGGTCAATGGAGCTCTTATAGCAGGGCCTCAACTAGGGGTAGGCAGAACAGGCATGTGCCTAGGGTGCAATGGAAAGGGGACCCCTAATTTGTAGCTCCTGGGGATCTATTCTCCACCATGTTTGCTGCCCTAGGCTAGAGGGGGTGGCGCTGACAAGCAGGTATGAATGGGCCCAGCACTGCCTTATAGGCTTTCTGGATGGAGGGTGAGGATAAAGGGGTAACCCTAGCCCTGCTGTGAAGGGAACCTGAAGACCCTCGCCCCTGCCGGCCTTCTAGCTTGGGGGGTCAGAGATAAAGGGGTTCTCTCTAGTCCTTGGACAAAAGGCAAGAACCTGAAAATTCTGGCCGGTTGGTCAGGTTTTGGGCTCTTCCTTTTCATTGCACATTTGCACTTGTGCACCATGCACTTTTTTGCACTAGGTTATTTATAAGGGTGAAGACACACAGAGATACTAGTAGCAGCTACTTGTCGTGGCTACTAAAATAGACAATGCTGATCATTTACTGATAGTTGTCTCTATGTGTGTTTAGCAGAGGCAATTCTCAGTATTGTCTATGGCAGGGGATTTTCTGGGGTTTAGTAGCTGTGAAAAAGTAGCTGCTACTAGTAGCTCAGTGTGTCTTCACCCTAATACATACATGGGTTTCAATAAAAAAAAAGACCAAGGTATGTAGGTGAGTGTGAATAAGGAATTGTGTAGGTGGGCATCTATTGCTTATCCAGAGCTGCCAGTCACTACTTGCCAGGAATGCTAGGAGCCTACAGCCTAGGGGGTATGACTATATTCTAGGGAAGTGGGGGGGAGGGTAGATTTAGCAGCTGTGAGCCCAAGAGCTTACCATCTAGAGACGTTTGAGCCCCACAGGGGTGAGTTAAGCAGAGAGAGCAGGGAGTAGAAGTGAGTGCCACTCCTATAAGTGTCTGTGTCCAGCCCTCCGCCTCTCCCTCCCCTGTGCCCCCTCCCTGCAGGAAGTGCCTGTGTAGGAATGAAGCGGGGCAGCTACACAGGCAACTGAGAACTTCTTTCCCGGAGCAGAGAATCAGGCAGGGGGGCCGGCTGGCAGCAGGGGGGCTGGCATGGCACTGCGGGGGCACTGACACTATGGGGTTACGGCCATGGCTCTGGGGGCTCTGCGCCCTGCTGCTCCTACTGAGGGGACGCGCCGCCGAGGAAGGTAAGGAGGGTGCGGGTCGCAGCGTAAGGTTCTGCCCATGTACTTACAGCGCGTCCGGGGAAGAGTTTGGAGGGAATCGGGGGTGACCTTTATATAGTAGGGAGTTCATCGGCTGCGATTTCAGTCCAATCTGAGTCACTCCAGCTTTGGTTGCGCTACAACTGACGCAAGTATTCGGGTGCAACAGTAGGGGACGCAGGTAAAGCATTCCTGTATACGCAGCCATTGGAACCTCAGCAATATTAATGAGACTAGAATTAAATAAAGGTGCTCTATAGCCTTAATGGCCCAGTGTGAAAAATGATTAGTGCGACAGAGATGCTAATTGCCCTTGACCAACTGCATAGAAGGATTTCATTGGGGTTATCTCTAGAAGATTGGTGTTAAGGTGGCCATACACTTTAAGATCCGCTCGCTTGGCTTGGCTAGATATCGGTCAGGCATGGCCATCGTTTCTACCCCTACACGGGCCAATAAGCTGCCAAATCGGTCCAAGGGACCCATATCGGCCCGTGTATGGGTACCTTTACCGGATGGGTGGGCACATTGTGCCCCCTGTTTGCTCTGCTCTGTAGGGTAAAACAGTGACTTTTGTTTCTGCAAAGTACAGTGTTTTCCTACCTGTGATGCTTTCTGTACTATAATAAACCTATATTATATATCACTATAACCCAGTGATCTCTCGGGGCAACATGTTGCTCCCCAACCCCTTGGGTGTTGCTCTCAGTGCCCCCAAACCAGGGAGTTATTTTTGAATTCCAAAGTTGGTTGAATAAAAACAAGATTTACTACCAAATAAAGCCCCTGTAAGCTGATAGGGTGCATAGAGGCCCCTAATAGCCAATCACAGCCCTTATTTGGCACCTCCATAAACTTTTATGGTGCTTGTGTTGCCCCCCAAGTCTTTTTACATGTGACTGTGGCTCCCGAGTAAGAAAGTTTGGGGACCCCTGCTATAACCAAAAGCAACTCTGGGTAAAGAACCTGCTAGATAGCTTGGTAAGGGGTATAGTATACAGGGTACCATTCAGTTGCATCTCTGGGCAATGGCACAAGGGGTGATTGCAAGCTCTCCCCCCAAAACACACATAATTGCCTCTCCATTGACCTGGATGGTCTTCTGAAACCTGCCCCAAAATCAGACAATTATTGCTCAGAAATGCCAACTGAGCAATTCCAAGTGATAACTGTCTGACCTGCGAGTGGGGTCCAAGGGCAGTTATTATTCCGGGCAACGGAAGGGCAATTGCTGGAAATCTCAGGGGCAGCAATACATTTGCAATCACCCCATGTGCCATTCCCAAGCACAGTAATTCACCTTGATGGCGGCTGCCAACTACTGTGTCCCCCCCCCCCAACCAAACTGTGGGCTCAGAGCAAGTGTTGGAAGGGGCCCAGCCTGAAAGCCATTGAGGTAGAATACCTATTGCCCCCCCAAAGAGTGTCCCCTCTAAGCTGTGCACACAAATTTGGAAGCCAGAACACACACAATATAGTGCAAAGAATCTAAAAGCACAGTTTACTAATTTTTTGGACCCACCAAATGCTTTTGGGCACCAGAAGACATTTTTTTACTGAAGGTCGAGGATTGTGATGAACATGTTGGGAGATGCTCAGGGCAATTGTGTATGTTACGAGCCCAGAGGTGTGTGTTCTGACACTATAGTAAGAGCTCACGTGCTGATGCCTGAAGGTACCGGTGCTGATGTTGGTTTATTAGAAAGTAAGGGTTGCTGGTACCTGTATATTAGGAGAAGGGAAGGGGGTTCTGGTGTATTGGATCAGCAGGAGCTGGGTCAGGGCTCAGCATTCCCTCTAACTCCCTATTTGTGTGTGTGGGTGCACAGAAAGGGTCACACTTTTGCCCCCCTTAGTGCTCTTGCACTTCTGCCCAGGAGATACATAAATTACCCCTTAAGTTTTTCTACACCTCAATATGTTGTATAAGCTGGTCCCCGCTTTGTATATGCATGCACACTACTGCACATTGGTCTAAAAATGCTACATGGTTGCTTTGGGGTAACGGACCCTGGCAACCAAAAAACAGATTGTAAGGTTTTCCTTTTATGGTTGTTTTTTATTGCTTATATCTGATTTCAGGCACTCTACTAATTATCTTCCAGTCTAAACGTCCCCATACACAGGCCGATTGTAGCTGCCGATATGGGTCCCTTGGACCGATTCGACAGCTTATCGGATATCGGGGGAAGATCCACTCGCTTGGTGAATCTTAACGTGTATAGGGACCTTTGCTTCCTAACATTTGCCTGGTTACTAGGGTATTTAAGCCCTAGCAACTACATAGCTGTTAAAACTCCAAACCTACCAGCTGCCAGCGTAACTGCTGAGGGAGCAGCAGTTGTGATTGCATCTGGGCCTGCCCCCCCAGTAGGGCCCCCTAAATTCACCCCCCTGCCGGAGTCACCACCCGTACCCACCAAGACCTGAAGGTGAGAGCAAGCGCACAGCACATCTTCTGGCAGGGGGCCATACTGGGGGGTAGTGATGTGTGGGTCGACATTTTGTGGATGGGCCAAGGGCCGTGGGCATAAATAGAGGCTTCCAGGTGCAGAAGATTGTGGGCAGGGAGGGCAAAAGGGAAAGCTGAGTCCAAACTCACCGTCGACCCGCCAATAGTGTGCAAGTGTCAGCCCCAACCCACCAGGGGTGTTTCAGGCCGGCCCACACATCACTACTGGGGCGGGCCTTTGTCCAATAGTTACAAAATATGAAAAATATTCATAAAACACACAAAAAAGAAGACCAACTGCAAATTGTCTCAGAATACCAATGCCTGCTTCATACTACACTGCTCTTGCCAGAACAAATGTCTCGTTTTTATCGCCGTAACGCTGCAGCCTATAACCACAGTGCGTCTCCTAGCAGGAGCATGGCGCAGCATGTGTGAGCGCTTTGTCTCATGTAGGTCAGTGTGTGTGTGAAGGCGGCACGGGGCACGGAGCCAGGCTTGTAAGGACAAGATTGTGCAGAGGAATGCTTTGCAGGGTTTTGCAGTGTTTGGATGGAGACGACAGAGGAAGGAATAATACAGGGGGACAGGGGGGGGAAAAGACCATGGAAGGGCTCCCTAATACAAGCTGCAACAACAAAAGCCATGGGAAGTAGTGCTCAGGCTATGCGCCCAGTCCTGCGGGGTTTGTATCTGGAATGAACCAGTGCTACTACAATATACACATGGTACATGCATTTGCATTGGGTATCACCTTGTCCTTCTCTGCCCCAGTAAAAGCTGTACTACTTCCAGGGGCATAGTGAGAGTTGTAGTTCAGCAAGGGGTGCAGGGATTTGCTCTTAGAACGGCAGTAATGATATGATAGGGCTAACATCCCCCTCCGCTAGTGCGTCCTTGATACCCTCAGGCAGTATTTTTAGATACTGTAATCTTAGATTGAATCAGTTTGTAAAGTCTAATGTCATTATACGGAGCAGCCAGAGAGGGATTCTTCATGCAACTTTTCAATTGGTCTTCATTATTTATTTCTTATAGTTTCTGAATAATTTGCCTTCTTCCTCAGTTTTTTAATGGGGGTCACTGACCCCAACTGCTAAAAAACTATTACTCTGTGAGGCTCCAGTTTTATTGTTATTGTTACTTTTTGTAACTTTCTTTTCTATTCAGGCCTCTCTTATTCACATACCAGTCTCTCATCCAAACCTCTCCCTGGTTGCTAAGGTAACTTGGACCCTAGCAACCAAATAGCTGCTGAAACTCCAAACTGGAGAGATCCTGAACTGAAAATGAGATAACTTTTTTATCGGCCCATGTACGGCCATCTTTATGATCTGTGGTAGTGTGCTCTATCTTTATCCTTTGTCCTTGAAGAATCAGTTCAGTGTAAAAATGAAATCTGGAGTGGGCAGATGTCTAACATAATAGCCAAAACACTACTTTCTGCTTTCAGCCCTTTCTCTTTGTTAGTCAGTGACTTCAGGGGGGCCACATGGGACATAACTGTTCAGTTAGTTAGTGAGCACCCAGGTCTGATTCAATAACAAACTAACTGAACAGTTATGTCCCATATGCCCCCCCCCCTCAAGTCACTGATTGGTTACTGACTACTAACAGCTTAGAGTGGGTTTAGACTGAACACAGGACCCCAGAGCTAGCAATCTAGCCTTTCTTAGAAGCTACTGCCCCTTTTAGGGGCTGCTGGCCAGCACTCCCCCCGTTGCCCTGAGTGATTTTATCCGTTGGCCCCCGCAATGGTTGTTGTCGCTTAGCCGAAACCCGACGGCATGTGTGAGTGAGTCTGGAGAGCTGGATCTATTGTCGCTACAGTGTTGTAACATACAAATTAGATCATTGTTGTGTGGCAGAAGCATGGGAGGGGTGGCGAAACCAGACTCACAAAAACACCCTCGTAACTTGCAGCAGTTTTACCAGGTGCTATTGTCAGCTTTACAGCAGCCAGGAGCAGAGCTATTGTGTGGCATACCTGTACCCAGCCCTCGCTGTCTGTTTGTCGTGGAGCTGGTTTTAAAGGGAAAATAAACCTTTTGTATAAGCAGTTGCCTATTAAGATTTGTTTTCTAAGTACATTGAGACTTGTGTTTGTTTGTATTATGCTGCCATACTGCTTAAGTTGGAAAAGCACCCCTGTTGGCCACAATTGAATTGCACAGGTTATCTAGGGAGAATGGCTTTGTTGTGGAAAGCAACATGGGAGCTCCAAAGGGTACACAACCCACACAAGACTCAGTAATAAACAAAGAACAAAAAAATACTCACCACAGAAACACATAACAACCAATCAGAGATTAGCTTTCAGTTTTAGCTACAAGATCAGATATCTGTATTATTCCTATATATTATGGTTGTCCCAGTTGTTGGCCTGGACAGAGAAGTGGTGTGGCCTAAATCATTCCACTTTTTCAGATGGGAATGTTGGGAATTCCTTAAGTGACAAGGTAGCCATTGGTCATGTGTGCCCAAAGGGTATTGTAGCTCAGGTTGCATTGATCCCTGGGCCTGTAGATTAGGGCCCCTGCCTGGGGACAGTTTTTCAAGCATGTTTGACCACGTCTGCTCCTCACTGATATTTGCAGTGTCTGTACTTCTAAACACTTCATACCCAAACCCTAAGGGTGAAGACACACGTAGCTACTAGTAGCAGCTACTTGTCACAGCTACTAAAACAGACAATGCTGATCATTTACTGATAATTGTCTCTATGTGTGTTTTAGCAGAGGCAATTTTCAGTATTGTCTATGGCAGGGTATTTTCTGGCATTTAGTAGCCGTGAAAAAGTAGCTGCTAATAGTAGCTCTGTGTGTCTTCACCCTAAAGGGCCTGAGGGTACTGCATTTGCCTTAGGGCTCTGGCACACAAGGGAGTTTATTCGCCCGCGACAAATCTCCCTTGTTGCGGGCGACTTACCTCCCCGATATGACATCCCACCGGCAAAAATGTAAATCGCCAGTGGGATGGCATACGCAGCGGTGAGATTGCCGAAGTGACCTCTAGAGGCCGCGTATGCCATCCCACCGGCGATTTACATTTTCGCCGGTGGGATGTCATATTGGGGAGTTTAGTCGCCTGCAACAAAGGAAGATTTGTAGCGGGTGACTAAACTCCCTCGTGTGCGAGTCTTTTTCGGCGATTTCGGGAAATCGTGCTGCCGCGTGTGCCATCCTGCCGGCGACTTACATGTTCGCCGGCGGGATGGCGGGTCATGGCAACTCGGGGAGATTAGTCGCCCGCGAACAGGGAGTTTTGTGGCGGGCGACTAATCTCCCCCATGTGCCAGAGCCCTTAGGGTGAAGACACTCTGAGCTACTTAGTAGCAGCTACTTTTTCATGGCTACTAAACTCTAGAAAATCCCCTGCCATAGACAATACTGAGAACTGCCTCTTCTAAAACGCACAGAGAGACAATTATAAGCAAATGATCAGCATTGTCTGTTTTAGTAGCCACAACAAGTAGCTGCTACTAGTAGCTCTGTGTGTCTTCATCTTAGTAGCACTGTCAGCCCCCGGGATGGCGTGTGGACACAGGACGAACAGGAAGTCATTTTCAAAAAATGTTGCACAAGGCTTTGCTGCTGGAATGAAGTAAAACACGATGGGATTATGGTGCAGCCGCTGGTATAGTGAAAGGGTTAACCCTTTATGTATTTACACAGCTTTATTTTAATTGTTAGCGTTAACATTTCACTCACCTTCTTCCTGTATATCTGCAGGTCCGAACAGGTTGATCTAGGCTGTATGGTAGATACTGTATGAGGGAACATACATGGAATGGCCATCTTTCTTTTTTTCCAGTTAAGCCCATGTCATCAGGGTGATAATGATGATAACATTATATTAATGCCTGGAGGGGATCATTGGCACCCTAATGATATAACACGACATCTCTGTACATTTTTCAATGTGAGCAGCTGTTCCATTGTTATAGGGGCAAATACTATTTTTAATGCAGAACTCAGCAAAGTGCTTTGTTGTAAATTCACTGATATTTCTTACTCTTGGGGTACAGAGAGGGCTGTATTTAGGGTTTAGCTCTGTGCAGGACTTTGCATGGAATCCCCCACAGCTGTGCCACCGAATTTAGCCACAAGCGTCTGTGGGCATGGGGATTTTTTTATAGGCACCCAAAGGCCTCCTTTCTAAAGCTGCATCCCTAGGCACGGGCCTTTAGGTGCCTATATAGAAATAGAGCCCTACACGTAGAGACAGTTATCAATAAATGATCCGCATTGTCTGTTTCTGTAGCTGCTACTAGTAGCTCCGTGTGTCTTCACCCTTAGGGTAAGGAGCCACGGAGTGGTTCAGTCTCCCCCAATAGATCTCTGCTATTGCGGGCGACTAAAGGTGGCCATGCACCTTCTGGTCCGCTCGCTTGGTGATGTTGCCAAGCGAGCGGATCTTCTCCCGATATCCCCCACCTATGGGTGGGCGATATCAGGCGAATCCAGGCTAATTTGGTCATTATAACGATGGGTATAGGCAAAGTCGGTTCGGGGACCGCATCGGTTCGTTGAGCCGACTAAATTTTTTAAATTGCCCAATCGATATCTAGCCAATTTCAGGCCAGATATCGGTCGGGCAGGCCCGTCGAGAGTCCCCATACATGGGCCGATTAGCTGCCGTCTAAGAGATCGTTATCGGCAGCTAGAATCGGCCCGCGTATGGCCACCTTAACTGCTCAGAAATGGCTTTCTACCGGCAACAATAGGAGTCGCCAGCGGAAAGCCCTTTACATTTCTTCCGTATTCCCATAAGTTTCCTCCTGCAGCAGCTTTGCGCGACTTCGGAAAACCGAAGCAATGCAAAGGCCTTTCCACCTGCGATTCCTGTTGTTGCCAGTGGGAAGACATTTGGAAACGGTTAAGGTGCACATACACCTTCCGATCCGATTTGATGTCGCCAAGCGGGTGGGCGATATCAGGAGAATCCAGGCTAATTCGATTGTTTGGCCCTGTGGGTATAGGAAAAGTCGGTTCGGGGGCTGCATCAATGAGCCGATGCAGTCCCCGATCCGACTACATTTTTTAAGCTGCCCGATCGATATCTGTCGGGCAGGGCCGTCGGTAGTGCCCATACATGGGCCGACAAGCTGCCGAATCTGTCTAAGGGACCAATATCGCCAGCTAGAATCGGCCCGTGTATGGGGACCTTTAGTCTCCCGTGATAGCAGAGATCTATCTCAGGCAAGTGAACCGATCTGTGGGTCCTTACCCTTAAACACCCTAAATATGTCCCATAGAGGCAGAAATGCGGGGTGCGTGGGAACAGTATGGCCCAATCGTAGAGTGAAAGAGATTTTATTTGCACCTGATAACCTCCCATAGTGATGCGGAAGAATACTGTTACTTTGTGACTCTGATAACAGGCTTTGTTAGACTTTGAGCACTGGGTACAGATAGCAAGAGATAACTCTAAGTCTGAGGCCAGGGATATGGGAGGTGCTGCAAAGCTTCGGGAAAACGAATATACATATATATATGTGTGATCCTGTATCACAATGGCACCCAATTCGCAAGGCTAGTAGAGTCAGGTTTTCCATGCATATGAATCCCAGCATGCTCAGCTGCCTTTTGGGGTTGTGTATCTGTGGCACAGAATGTGCAGCATGTCCCTACTTTAGCTTCGTAAGCCTCAGCTTATTTTAGTTTTGTGTGCAGAACATTAGAGTGTTTCCTTGACTATACAGCGTGCTAGTGCAACTATAATTACAAATGTCTCCATTGCCCCGAGGTGCAGGGCCACAGTTTGGACATACCTGATTTAAAAGATTAAATAATGTCCTGGGACTCGTTTACTTGTGTACAAATCCTACACACGTTGCCTTGAGGTATATAAACCTGAAATATCTGTTCTTCGTCTGCATTTCAGTTTCAAATCCTTGCAGTTCACTTTCACATACATATAGATTTTTCCACATTGCTTTCAGGTCTTTCTGTTTTGCTCAGTTTGCACTGCCTATCTTCTCCCTGTGTGCAGAGCATTCCAAACCCCACTCATATCTCTATGCACAGGCAGCAGAGCTTTTTAGTAGCATTCTGGTTAGGACAAGGGTGTTTGACCTATGCCACTAGAGCTGCTACTAAGCCTACAGCTTCCGTCACTGACAGCCAGCACCAACAGCCACTTTTAGCAATCACTTAGTGTAACCACACAACCCAGAAACCCCTAATATACATATCACTGTAATCTATTCCTTTCAAAAATATGAATAAATACCATTTGTATATGCTGAAATCCAGCTGCAAAACAGTTCTTCGCTTTCTGCATCATTTGAAATCCTGGCAGGGGAGGAGGGACTAAAACATTGATGTTATAAATTGTAACAATGTCTCCACAGCTTGCAGACATCATGCAGGAACTACATAACCCACAATGCACTGCACTGTGATGTTCTTTTCCTTATTGACATCACGTGTGCAGCAGGGGATTGTGGGATTGGGGGGAGGCAGGCTGAAGGCAGGCTGAGGGACAGGCGCTACTGTTACAGTTTATTTGAGTCACAAAGTAGTCAGCCAGATCAGCAGGGGAACAGGGGGCGGGGCTTAGGGAACAGGGGGCGGGGCTTAGGGAACTGTTCCAAACCAGATTATTACATGAAAAATCATGAAAAGGCTGCATATTTTTTACTTGATTATATTGCAAAGTTGCTTGAAATTATGTTTACTTTTCAAAAAGCTTAAGTTGTGTTTGGGTGGAATTCCCCCTTAACAGAGATTATGCACCTTTATGCACCTATAGTCTTTTAGGAGCCAATAAACCTACCTATATGTCTTTGGAGGAACATATAAAGTGCCTGTAGATAGTGCCCTGTCTGTGCTGAAAACCCACAGACCTAGATGTTCACCATCTTCACTACAATTACAGTAAAGGTGGCCATACATGGGTAAATTTAAGATGCCAATTTGGCCCCTTAAGACCAATATCTGCCCTCCGATGGTTCTACCCAATCGATATGTGGCTGAAAATCAGGCCCGTATGAAGGTAATAAAGCAACCCTGCTACCGGAGCAAGCTGGCTCTACTGTCAGACCAACCGAGTGAATTATTAATAGAATAGATCTATGTTCCCTGCAGTCACATAATACTGGGTACACACTCAACTGGTTTCCCTCCTCATATTTTATTACCGCGTTGGGCAGTCTCATGGTGCGACATGTATTTGGGATTATATATTAACCAAAGAACCACAACAACAATAACACACAGTCAGTAGATATGTAAGAAACTGCCAAATAGAGAGGCTTTGTAGCACTGTACTGTGCTGCGTGTCTGACTTACAGGGCCTGATACAGGCACAGAATTATAGGTATACATGTATGGAATGTTCTGCTCAGATCTTCCTTATGCTTAAATGAATACTGTCACAGGAAAACATGTTTGTTTCAAAACCCATTAGTTAATAGAGCTTCTCCAGCAGAATCCTGCATTGTAATCTGTTTTTCATAAACAGATTTTTTAATTTTGATATTTCACATGGGGCTAGCCATATTCTTAATTTCCCAGGGGGCCACAGCCATGTGACCTGTGAACTTCAGGCACACTTTACTGCTGCGCTGCAAGATGGAGTGATACCCCCCCCCTCCCTCCAGCAGCCGATCAGCAGAACAATGGGAAGGGAGCAAGATAGCAGCTCCCAGTAGGTATCAGAATAGCACTCAATAGTAAGAAATCCAAGTCTGGCTTGGGACTCCTCCAGTTACATGGGAGTAGGCGAAACAATAGGTTAGCTGAAAGCAGTTCTAATGTGTAGCGCTGGCTCCTTCTGAAAGCTCAGACTCAGGCACACTTTACTGCTGCGCTGCAAGTTGGAGTGATATCCCCCCCCCCCAGCAGCCGATCAGCAGAACAATGGGAAGGGAGCAAGATAGCAGCTCCCAGTAGGTATCAGAATAGCACTCAATAGTAAGAAATACAAGTCCGGCTTGGGATTTTATATTGCAGATCTACCATAGAATTTCATAGGAACAGAACGTTTCTAATCTCACTGGTACATTTTGCAGTTTTATTATTATTATTATTTATTATTTATTATTATTATTTATTATTTTGCAGTTACTTACTGAATGAAATGGGTTAAGTGTCTAACTGGTAGGAGACAATGTGATTGGCTCTCTCTTCTTTCTTGTCCTCGGCAAAGGCAGTTGCTCCGGCACACTGTGGCACTTTGCCATCCCTTTAGAAGTGCCAGCTGGAATCAGAGGCAGTGGGGGCAGATAGAGGGAGGTCTGGAACGGTCAGATAATTCCTGGAGTTCCACTTCGAAAACTCGCAAAGCTTGTTTTTGTAAAATACTCCAAATTGATTTAATTCTTTATTTAATTAGAATTGTTTCCCTTCTCATATAAACACCAGGGATGGTTTCATCAGGGGCAAGTTAACCTACCTGAATGCTTTTGAAGAGAAGGAGAACATTAGAGAATCTGGTAACATAGAGAGAACATACAGTCAGTGTTTATGTCCGAGTCAAAGGCAAGACCTCAGTACTATGTATGTATGTATAACTTTATTTATAAAGCACCACAAGGGTATGTAGCGCTGTACAATCTTACAAAATTGCACACAGGGAGGACTAGTGTTATAATAAATAAATACAATAAATATATATAAATGCACAGGGAATAAGTGCCATGTTGTATGAGACACAGTAGGAAGGAGGCCCCTGCCTCGTAGAGCTCACAATCTAAGTATGAGTCATAATACAGGTATGGGACCCATTATCCAGAATGCTCGGGACCAAGGGTATTCCGGATAAGGGGTCTTTTCGTAATTTGGATCTCAGTACCTCAGTAGTCTACTAAAAAATCAATAAAACATTAATTAAACCAAATAGGGATGTTTTGCATCCAATAAGGATTAATTATATCTCAGTTGGGATCAATTAAAAGGTTCTGTTTTATTTCTACATAGAAAAAGGAAATCAGTTTTAAAATTTTGAATTATTTGATTAAAATGGAGTCTATGGGAGACGGGCATTCCGTAATTCGGAGCTTTCTGGATAACGGGTTTCCGGATTAGGGGTCCGATACCTGTAGTAATAACAGTAAGTAATAATAACCACTGCGCTGTTGTGGCAGCTAAGGGCACACAGGGAGATTAGTCAAAGTCGCCTAAAGTTTCCTGCGTAGGATACTTTGGATAGATTTGGAAAAAGAAGTGCTACATATGCCTTCCAACCAGCGATTTACTAATTGCCGGTGGGGAAGGCTTTTCAGGGAGATTAGTGGCCCCGGTAGCAGAGATTTAACTGTAAGCGACTTATCTCCCAGTGTGCCAATGCAATCAGGGTCAGACTGGGCTGCCGGGGCACCAGGAAAAAACCCGGTGGGCCCCAGCTCTGGTGGACCCTGGCAGCCCAGACCTGATCCCAGCAGGATGCTCCACCAATCCTCCGTTCTCCCTTGGACGGGTGGGGGGCCCTGCAGGGAGGTGTGTGAAGGCTGCTGCGGGGGGCATTGGGGGCCCCTGAGGCAGAAGCCCCTGTGGGCCCTGCACCCCCCCCCCCCCAGTCGGACCCTGACTGCAATAGCCTTGCTCTGCCAGAAATCATACAAGGTTCTACAGCAATAATCTTTAATTAAATCAAATTAATCACTCTGCCCTAGTCTGTTATAACCACAGGTTCTTACTAACTGATCTTTATGGTGTTGCCCCTAATAGACCTTTGCTGTGGACCCCGCAAGCAGAAGCAAATTGCTATAATTCATACCCACGATGCAGCATGTTTTTCCCACAAGCCCGGCCTCATTGCGGCTGAGCGGAGCATTGTATTCATGGCATTTGCGTCCGATGTGCCAAAACGCCACAATTGTGGGTGTGCGTTTTGATGAATCACATGCAATTGCTTCCAGCTTTTATCATTGGCGATTGTGTCATTTCCAGCGCTCAGCATTATTTTGAATTACTGACAACGTGAAGTTCCCCCGGTGCCAATAGGTGTACTTGGTGGGATTCACAAGAGGAGGTGAGACGGATGCTGCAGTCATAAGTGAGCCCTAATATCATCCGCTGATCCACAGAGATGTTTGCCTTAACAAGGTGAATAACTTTTAGTATGTTATAGAGTGCCCTATTCCTAGCACCATTGCACTTGGTCTTCATTATTTATTTGGTATACTTTTTTATTTTATTTGCCTTCCTCTACTGCCTCTTTCCAGCTCTCAAATGGGGGTCACTGACCCCAGCATCCAAAAAGCCATTGCTTTGTGAGGCTACAATTTTATTGTTATGGTTACATTTTAATTCCTTATCTTCCTATTTAAACATTCATATTCCTGTCTTTCGTTCAAACCACTCCCTTGTTGCTAGGGTAAAGAAGACCCTAGCAACCATATGGCTGCTGAAATTGCCTGAGAATATCATAATTTCAAGCAACTTTGCAATATACATCAATTAAAAAATATGCAGCCTTTTAAAGATTTTTAATGTAATAATCTGGTTTGGAACAGTTCCCTAAGCCCCGCCCCCTGTTCCCTAAGCCGCGCCCCCTGTTCCCCTGCTGATCTGGCTGACTACTTTGTGACTCAAATAAACTGTAACAGTAGCGCCTGTCCCTCAGCCTGCCTTCAGCCTGCCTCCTCCCAATCCCACAATTCCCTGCTGCACACGTGATGTCAATAAGGAAAGCAACATCCCAGTGCAATGCATTGTGGGTTATGTAGTTCCTGCATGCTGTCTGTAAGCTGTGGAGAAGTTGTTACAATCTGTAACATCAATGTTTTAGTCCCTCCTCCCCTGCCAGGATTTCAAATGATGCAGAAAGAGAAGAGCTGTTTTGCAGCTGGATTTCAGCATATAAAAATGGTATTTATTCCTACTGTTTGAAGGAATAGATTACAGTGATAGGTAAATTATGGATTTCTATGTTGTGTAGGACTCTTTAATGACTACGTGTGTATAGACACGAAACGCGTCAGGATGTATTTATGAATAAAGCTGTTTAACCTTTACCGCTGCCCTGGTGTCCGATTGAGTGCGTGCCACATGGTTCTTTGATTGGGCGTTTTTCCCTGTGCTGAGGGTCTGGGGCATTGCACCCGGACCACCGATAAGGAGCGGTGAGCGACCTGACTCTTTTAAAGGTTTTCCGAGTTGTGTGGCTAATTGAACGGAGTAAACATTTCTAGTGAAAGGCTTGGGGCATGGGCACCCGAGGCCTCTATTTAATCTGGTAAGCTTGTCTCTGTGTTTATTAATTGTTTAAAAATGTAACTGGTAGCCAAAAAGTTCCTTTATATATATATATATATATATATAACCCAAGATAGGTTGGGAGCCTCCTTTTGGTATAGGAGTGTGGGGCTCTTTAACAAATTTTGGTTCAGAAGCCGGAGTTCCCCTTTAATAACATATCTTTTTCACAACTGCCTGCAATGCTCTGCATCACTGTTTGCCTGAAAATGATGGGATGGCCATGAATTTTGCCTCCTCTTCTTCACTTGTAAACTGGTACAAGGCTGTCATTGTGTCCTGCGATTCCGCCTACCCCCCCATATCACCGCGGGTTAAAGTTTTAAAGTTACAAGCCCTGGCCCCCTCCCCAATTCCATACAAGAGATAGTGCTGCCAAGGGATACTGGGAGTCTGATTGTGAGGGCATATAAAAGCCCATAGTAGGATTATGAGTAACTAAGAATGTAACATGCCAAGGTTAAACTAGCAGTATCCTTGCTCCTCGGCAGTGCATAGCAATTCTTAGAACGTAATGTCTAAGTTCTGGATATAAAGGGCAACTATGAGAATTAGGGAAAAGCTGCGATTCTGTTATGCCCTCCTGAGCACTTGCCCCCTACTTTCCCAGCACTGGATCCAGAAATATCTCATTATCTAAGACTGGGGAAGGCGTTAAAGGACCAGTAACACCACAAAAGGAAGAAAGCAATTCACATGCATTTAAATCTATTGTACTGTTACCCGGCATATGTTAAAACTGTGACTTTGAAGCTCTAATATAGTTTATAGAAATAATTTGTGATATAATCAAAGGGCTGACATTCAGGGCTCATTAGGGCCCACTGTACTGTTGAAAATTGGGCTCTGTTTCTAAAAGGCATGATAATTTGAATCTACCTGTAATTTTACTGTTAATGCTTTTGGGGCACGTTATGAATATGTGCATCATTCACGGGACAATCTGTTATGTTAACAAACTAAATGGCCCAGGGACCAAACAGAGAGAGAGAGTGTTTGAGGGGCTAATTGGTAAGAGTTTAAAAGTAGCCAAATGAGTGACTCTTTCCTCGATATCATACTAATATGATCGTTTGGCCCTAGGGGCGTTTTTACCCCAAAATACACTATTGTGTATATTAACAAGCTGCTGTGTTGCAATAGAGGCAACTGAAGTAGGGCTAAATGGCAAAGGATAAATAGAAGATAAGAGATGAGCCCTGTAGAATACCATTATATTGTATAGAGCTTATCTGCTATCTGCTATGTAACCTGAGCCTAAATAGTTACAAGTGTAATTATTAATAGTTATAGAAAATGTTATATGAAGGAATATACAGAGTTACAGGGATGGTTATATGATAGATGAAGCAAAAGGAGAAATTATAGGGAGGGGGTATATGAATCAACATATTGGGGCTGATTTACTAACCCACGAATCCGACCCGAATTGGAAAAGTTCCGACTTGAAAACGAACATTTTGCGACTTTTTCGTATGTTTTGCGATTTTTTCGGATTCTTTACGAATTTTTCGTTACCAATACGATTTTTGCGTAAAAACGCGAGTTTTTCGTATCCATTACGAAAGTTGCGTAAAAAGTTGCGCATTTTTCGTAGCGTTAAAACTTACGCGAAAAGTTGCGCATTTTTCGCGTAAGTTTTAACGCTACGAAAAATGCGCAACTTTTCGCGTAAGTTTTAACGCTACGAAAAATTTGCAACTTTTTACGCAACTTTCGTAATGGATACGAAAAACTCGCGTTTTTACGCAAAAATCGTATTGGTAACGAAAAATTCGTAAAGAATCCGAAAAAATCGCAAAACATACGAAAAAATCGCAAAATACCGATCATTACGAAAAAAACGCAATCGGACTCATTCCGACCCGTTCGTGGGTAAGTAAATCAGCCCCTAGGTGTTATGAAGGGTTGCGTGGAGCTATAAGGAGGCGTTCGATGGCATAACAGGAGAAGATATAGGAAGGGTGACATGGACCAATAGGAAGAGTTATAGGGAGCAATTGGAACAATTATAAAACCAGTTTGTGATGAGTAACAGAAGAGGCTCTAGTATAGGTGCAATAAGAAGTTACACAGAGCAGAAAGCAATGTATAGGAATTGTGTTATGACAATTAGAACACTAGAACAACCTGGTAGGATCATTGTGCAGTGATAAAATGTATGGGTTATAAGAACAGTTAGATTTATTCGGGAAAAAACAAAAGGCGCTTAGCTGCTGGTGGGCTCTGCAGAGGCCAGTCCAACCCTGGATTTATTGCACTATTTTATGAATGCATGGTGCATAGAGACAATACTTGTATTTCCCACTGATTATTTTACTACAGAATTTATATAAATATAATCACCTAAACAATGTATGGACTGAGCAGAAGGAGTTACAGATACCTGTACTCAATGAATATGACACATTCTTCGCTATACTTTATTTTACAAAAGGCTTACTACTAACAAACATTTTCAGTGGCCCTTTTTAGTCCATTCTCTGACAGTGAATATTTAATTGGAATAGAATTGACCCCTAAACCAATTATACTATGTATTTAGCGACCTCTAATGAATGAGTAAAAGTGTTCAATGGGCAGAGGCGTTCTTTCCCACCCTAAAGGTGACCCTACCCCAGGGGTAGAATATAGTCTGTGGGCACAACGATTCCCAGATGGCTGGCCCATTGTAGGAGGTAGAATAGGGAGGTTTTCTCATCACATCAAAGCCTAAAGGCTGAATAGGTGCCATTTTTGAGTGATGGGTTTGCTTAGAAATATACTAGTTTTTTCACAGACAGGAGAGAAAAGAAGGAATGCTTTATTAATCTGGTTATGGAAAATGACTTAGAGGTATGTCAGAATATGAGGGTAGAAGATATGACATGGCAGCTGTGGCTGTATTAACAGGTTTGTTAGGTAAAAGTGAAAATAAGAGAACACTAAAGAAGTGCAGCCGTCCAACAAAATGCAGAAGAATGGAACCCCGGGTGAGGTGTAAATGTGCCGCAGTACTAGTATTTAGTGAATATTTTACTGAATATTTAGTAGATTAAATTTGGTAGGGGTAGGGGACTGGTCAAATAAAATTATACAATAAAAGTGAAAAGTAAAATGTTACCATGGAGAATATCAGAGGCGAGATCATATACCTTTTAAGACCAGTTATATTGTACAGGTATAGGACCCGTTATCCAGAATACTCGGGACCAAGGGTATTCCGGATAAGGGGTCTTTCTGTAATTTGGATCTCCATACCTTAAGTCTTCTAAAGAATCAATAAAATATTAAATAAACCCTATGGGATTGTTTTGCATCCAATAAGAATTATTTATATCTTAGTTCAATTACAAGGTACTGTTTTATTACTACAGAGAAAAGGGAATCATTTAACCATTAAATAAACCCAATAGGGCTGTTCTGCCCCAATAAGGGGTAATTATATCTTAGTTGGGATCAAGTACAGGTACTGTTTTATTATTACAGAGAAAAGGGAATCATTTAACCATTAAATAAACCCAATAGGGCTGTTCTGCCCCAATAAGGGGTAATTATATCTTAGTTGGGATCAATTACAAGGTACTGTTTTATTATTACAGAGAAAAGGGAATCATTTAACCATTAAATAAACCCAATAGGGCTGTTCTGCCCCAATAAGGGGTAATTATATCTTAGTTAGGATCAAGTACAGGTACTGTTTTATTATTACAGAGAAAAGGGAATCATTTAACCATTAAATAAACCCAATAGGGCTGTTCTGCCCCCAATAAGGGGTAATTATATCTTAGTTGGGATCAAGTACAGGTACTGTTTTATTATTACAGAGAAAAGGGAATCATTTAACCATGAAATAAACCCAATAGGGCTGTTCTGCCCCAATAATGGGTAATTATATCTTAGTTGGGATCAATTACAAGGTACTGTTTTATTACTACAGAGAAAAAGGAAATCAGTTTTAAGATTCTGAATTATTTGATTAAATGGAGTCTATGGAAGACAGGCATTTTGTAATTTGGAGCTTTCTGGATAACGGGTTTCCAGATAAGGGATCCCATACCTGTAGTTAAGAAAAAAAGCAAAACCAGTGACTGCTCTGGGGTCCAATTGATGCTCATTATTGTGTCTACATGTATGTTAAACAGATCATCTTCCCATAGGTCATCTCATAAATATTGTCACAAATAGAGTGTTAAAAAAGATAAAGGTAGAGTTCCTTGGAGTCAAATAATAAATAGCTAAAGGAGGAAACACTGTTTATAAAATGAAGTGGTAATGTTTAACTCTTGTTTACCATTTTCATGTAAAAAAAAAAAAGAATCAGGGTGCAAAGATATATTTCCGTGCATCCTGAACAAAACAGTTAAAAATTATCCTGTTGGGCTCCATAGACAGGGATAGCTGGATAAGATTAATCTGCTTATTCTGAGAGATAAAAATTAGATTTCTGGGTCTGCTTCTGTCTGGACAGACTGACTGTGTTCTAGTGTGATCACTGTCAAAACCATGTTCTGAGGGTCACATACAGTACGGATAAAAAGGAGCCAGGAACAGGTATCACCTACTATCAGTTAATGCCTTTGCTAATATGAAGATTTGGAAATTGCATGCATATTCCATTGTCCGATTTTGAAAGGCTTTATCATTTGATTTTTACCTGTAGTGAAAATGGTACAGGTATGGGATCTGTTATCTGGAAACCTGTTATCCAGAAAGCTCCGAATTACAGAGAGCCTGTCTCCCATAGCCTGCATTTTAATAAAATAATTCAGATTTTTAAAATGAATTTCCTTTTTTCCTGTCCCAACTAAGATATAGTTACCCCTTATTGGTGGCAGAACAGCCCTATTGGGTTTATTTCATGGTTAAATGATTCCCTTTTCTCTGTAATAATAAAACAGTACCTGTACTTGATCCCAACTAAGATATAATTACCCCTTATTGGGGGCAGAACAGCCCTATTGGGTTTATTTCATGGTTAAATGATTCCCTTTTCTCTGTAATAATAAAACAGTACCTGTACTTGATCCCAACTAAGATATAATTACCCCTTATTGGGGGCAGAACAGCCCTATTGGGTTTATTTAATGGTTAAATGATTCCCTTTTCTCTGTAATAATAAAACAGTACCTTGTATTTGATCCCAACTAAAATATAATTAATCCTTATTGGATGCAAAATAATCATATTGAGTTTAATTAATGTTTTATTGATTTTTTAGTAGACTTAAGATACGGAGATACAAAATACAGAAAAACCCCATATGTGGAATACCCTTGGTCCCGAGCATTCTGGATAACGGGTCCCATACCTGTACTTGATGCCAGTGTTATTAATAGGAAGCAAAGACAACATATGTAGGGAGGCTGTTTGTTTTCTATAAAAGGCGGCAACTTGAATTGTGGCTGTGGGAGTATCTGGCCTGTAGAACCTCAGATTATGTGTCTTTGTCCTATAACCTGCACACATTTTGTTGCTAATATTCTCTGAGAGAATGCCCACAGGCCACTGTCTTTGGTAAAGCTTTGAATCATAAAGGTTTTGGTTAATGAAAAACAATAGTTCTTCCCAGAGGGGTAGCATAGAATTCAGAGGAACAGCATGGCTACCCTGGCTGCAGAGACCACTTGCACTGATAAAATCTGCCCCTAAGCAACTGGTAATATACTACCAGCTGTGACTGTGAGACCCCTATGAAGTAAAACAGATGACCAGTGTGTGAGGCGGCCATCTCGCAGCTAAAGTGACTGCGTAAGATCGAGAGGGGCCTGATTTCCACATGACATAGAGAATTCCCTTGTTCTTATTTCCTGCCCGAGGCCCTCTGGAACTGATTTCTGGGACACAAAAGCAAGATGAAGTGTCCCAGCAAGGCCTGCAGATTCTAGCAAGGTTTGGCTTGCCTTTTCATCTGCAGTGTGTAGGCCAGAACAGGCTGTTGCTAGGAGACCCTTCCACAGAAATGCAGGAAATGTCTGCCTAGGGCAGCTGCATTAAGCCCCCATCTCTGTACCATCCCTCCCTTACAGCACTGACCTCTTCTTAGTCCCTAAGGGGATTTAAACCCTTAGAACATTTTGTGGAGGTGGAAAAGTTTTGGGCAAGTTCAGTATTTGTTTCAGAGATTATTAGTGTACAAAAGGTACCCCCTGCCTTGGTGAATTCGTCTTCCCCCTTATTTATCTTGTAAAACAGCTCTGTGCTCTGAATTTATAGTTCTGTGCTTTGAAGACATTGATTGTTATTCTGTGTAAAATCCACAGCCTAAATATTCTCCACAGGAAAAAACAATAAAAGTGATTGTAAAAAGTTTGCAATTTCCCCACATATAGGTAGAAACAAGTGAAGACTGGGATAGCCATTGCTCAGCCCTCCTGATTATTGTTGATCTACATCATTCATCGTGCTGAGATTTCTAGTTCTGCAAGTTGGTCCTCCCTGACTAATTACCTTTGCATCTAACGCCCAGCTGCCCTTGTTTTCTCTTTTATATATCAAAGAAGCTGATAATATCAGTTCTGTATTCAGTGCTGTTAGCTGTGGAAGAACCTGGGGCAAAACAGACTTTCTGTTGGGGGGCCTTGTAAATAAAGGTGGGCCCTAAAACAGCTAAAGGCCACAGCTTAGACACAGTTTCCATCTTGTTTTCCTGTACCTTCTATCCCCTACTTTTTGTAGGGACATTTTCTCCTTTCTGGGTCAGATACATACAGGGCTGAAGGTCGTTACCCCATTTTGCATCTTCATAAAGTCTTTACACCCTGCATGTATCATCTCTGTTTAGCTTCTGTTTATTTATCCCTCCTTCTGATTCCTCCTCTCTTTATACACAAATATGCATCACCTGTGCTCCATATGCAACTTGCCTGGGTACTGGTAAATATGTTAGCACAGCGCTCAATGGGAATACTTGTGGAAAATTTTTGCAAAATAAATGTAGATTTTTCACAAGTATTCCCTTTGAGTACAGTACCATGCTTTTATATATACATATATATATATATATCGAGATATATATATATATATATGGACAGAGAGCCGCACACACAAGGACTTAGCAATAAAGTGAAAACATTTATTAAAAAAAAATCCAACGTTTTGAGTACCAACTGTACACTTCCTCAGGGACAAACCAAAGGTTTTCTTTGGTTTGTCCCTGAGGAAGAGTACAGTTGGTACTCGAAACGTTGGATTTTTTTTTAATAAATGTTTTCACTTTATTGCTAAGTCCTTGTGTGTGCGGCACTCTGTCCATGTATTTCCTCACTTTAGCCAGCACCCAGGGTGTTTGAACTAACTTAGGGTGTGCTCCACTCTTCCTTGTATATATATATATATATATACAGAAAAAAGAAGAAATGCCGCACTCACAGGTCTTAGTGAAGAAATAAAGAGAATTTATTCAGACAGACTAATGTTTCGGCTGGATCCCCAGCCTTTGAGAAAGGCTGGGGATCCAGCCGAAACGTTAGTCTGTCTGAATAAATTCTCTTTATTTCTTCACTAAGACCTGTGAGTGCGGCATTTCTTCTTTTTTCTGTATATACTTACCTATATACTGCACCCAGGCACTATTGACTCTGATATTACGTGAGTGCCGGCTTTTTTCTACATATTATATATATATATATATATATATATATAAAAGAACAAACAGGAGCACACCATCGAAAAGATCAGAGGCCCTGGGTGCTGGCAAAAAATAATAATAAAGAAGTAGAGAGCCGCACACACAGGGACTTTGCAAAAAGATAAAGCATTTATTGAAAAAGATCCAACGTTTCGAGCACCAACAGTGCTCTTCTTCAGGGTGCTCTTCTTCAGGGACAAACACTGAAGAAGAGCACTGTTGGTGCTCGAAACGTCGGATCTTTTTCAGTAAATGCTTTATCTTTTTGCAAAGTCCCTGTGTGTGCGGCTCTCTGCTTCTTTATATATATATATATATATTTTGAGCACTAACGGTGCTTGAAAGGTGTAAAGCAGTCTTGTACCTTCTAATCTTGTAGAGGTATGGGAACTGATATCCAAAAAGATTGAGACGTGGGGTTTTTCAAATGAGTCTTTCTAATTTGGATCTTCGTATTTGAAGTCTTCTAAAAATAAATTAAACATTGAATAAACCCAAGAGGATTGTTTTCCCTCCAATAAGTGGTTTGTCCCTGAGGAAGAGCACTGTTAGTGCTCAAAACGTCGGATCTTTTTCAATAAAATTTTTTTTTTTCCCAAAGTCCCTGTGTGTGCGGTACTCTTTTTCTTTATATATATATATAGTCGCCATATAATAAAGGAATCTGTACTAACAGGACTTGTAGTAGCTATGTATAGGACTTATAGTATAGAATGGCAAGTGTATAGCCCAAAATACAAGTTTGTGTGATGCTAATAAAATTTGAGTGCAGTTATTATATAATTTATTATATAAGTTTCTTGTCTCTGTTGACATGGCTCCTCTCATACATGGGCTGCTGTGTTGCTCTGTATGTGTAGGAGGGAGTGGAGATGCCTCCCGCATGGCAGGGAGCGGCTCTTGTCACTAAACCGGTTTGACTCCCTTTGAGGTGGCCTAGTAAAAAAGAAAAAAAACAATAATGTGGTTTTTAACCTTACCAGGTAATTTTCTGGCGCTCTCTGTGCAACCATAGTAGTTGCAGACTTAGACGGTCACTATGAGCGCCTCTTGCCTGCTTTGGAAGGTGCACTCTGTTACATTTTTATATACTATATGCACAGTGCAGCCCAGCACGTTGCCTTTATCATGGTTTGTGGCAGCATTTATAATAAACATATTATCATGCACATAAATAGATTTATCATATTATCATCATAATTATACACCTGCAAATCATAATAACAAATTGTAAGCAAGGGTTGTGCCACTTTTGGCACACGCAAGGATGCCATGGTGCTTTTTACAGGCGTTGTTAACATGTAATCACACCCATTACCTGCAGTGTCATAAACATGCTCCAATAGTCACACGAATGCTGCTCCCCAAATCCCATGACATGCACAGTTCCAATACTGGGATATGGTTTAACTCAAGAGACCACACTGAGTGAGCCACGCTCCCCCCCGGAAGTGCACATGCTCGAACAACCCCCCAGCGTGCATGCGCGGACTTTTAAACCCCCATACAGAGCAGTGGGGAGAGGTCCCTATTGCTCCGTATGGGAGCAAAATTTTTAAATTTGTGCCACCCTAGACCCGGGCCTTTGTGGCCTCTCCACAAATCCAGGCCAGTGCACACTGCCACGTACAGGCTAAAGCTGGCCATAAACTGAGGTCGCTAAAGGAGAGGATCTTTCCCCAATATGCCCACCTTGGGGTGGGTGATGTCGGATTGATCAGAGCGTTCAGCGTTGCAGGCAAACGATCGGATCACATTGACAAGATGGAGGCCGTCAGGGAGAGGAATGCATCAACGCGCCAATGCTCTCCTCATCCCGACGGGTAGGCCCATCTGAGGGACCCATACACGGGCTGATATGGCGCTGACTCTGTCCATTGGCAGTTTTGATCAGCCTGCATATGGCTATCTTAAGGCACACATAGTACAGAGCGTTATAATATTGTGCAAGAGCTGTAGGAGAGTAAATAGATACTTTCCCCAAATTCCGCTTTAACTAGCCTTCAGGCTTGCCATACCAGCTATCACTCCCAAGGCCACCTAGAGATACCAGATGCACAGTTTGGCAATCACTATGGGAAAACTTGGGATCAAGTACAAGGAAATCATTTATAAGAATGTGAATTATTTTATTATACTGGAGTCTATGGGAGATGCCCTTTCTGTAATTTGGAACTTTTTGGATAATAGGATTCCAGATAACAGGTCCCATACCTGTATATATATATTTATATATATATATTATATATATATATATATATATATATATATATTTTTTGGCAAATATGAATATGATGGTGTTTTTTCTGTAGAGCAAATAGACAAGATACAATTTTTCAATACTCTTAAATGGAGTGCTGGCTTGATGTTTTTGGTTATATAAATATATATATTGATTTAAGCCCTTTAAAGGCCAGACTCATTAGCTCTGTTTCATGATAGGATCTTACATTCAGTGGAATGTAATAAACTCCTATACTTTGTACCATGTTCCTGGCTATGCAGTAGATGTTAACATGACTTTGGGTTACACGTGACCTCATTGCAGACAACCTAGAAGCTCTGAGGTGACACCAGATGACAAGTAATTGTAGCAGATAAGAAACCTATTAATAACTTCAGAATGCCCATATGGAGCATATGCTTACCGGCTAGTTGAGTAACTAATATCAGGCTCCTCTCTAGGATTTCGACACTTCTTTTGTAGCATTAAAGGGAAACTGTCATGGGAAAACATGTTTTTTTCCAAAACCCATAAGTTAATAGAGCTTCTCCAGCAGAACCCTGCATTGTAATCTGTTTTTCAAAAACACAAACAGATCTTTTTATATTTAATTTTTAAATTTCCCATGGGGCTAGCCATATTCTTCATTTCCCAGGGTGCCACAGCCATGTGACCTGTGCTTTGATAAACTTCAGTCACACTTTACTGCTGTGCTGCAAGTTGGAGTGATATCCCCCCCCCTCCCAGCAGCCGATCAGCAGAACAATGGGAAGGGAGCAAGATAGCAGCTCCCAGTAGGTATCAGAATAGCACTCAATAGTAAGAAATCCAAGTCCGGCTTGGGACTCCTCCAGTTACATGGGAGTAGGAGAAACAATAGGTTAGCTGAAAGCAGTTCTAATGTGTAGCGCTGGCTGAAAGCTCAGACTCAGGCACACTTCACTGCTGCGCTGCAAGTTGGAGTGATATCCCCCCCAGCAGCCGATCAGCAGAACAATGGGAAGAGAGCAAGATAGCAGCTCCCAGTAGGTATCAGAATAGCACTCAATAGTAAGAAATCCAAGTCCGGCTTGGGACTCCTCCAGTTACATGGGAGTAGGAGAAACAATAGGTTAGCTGAAAGCAGTTCTAATGTGTAGCGCTGGCTGAAAGCTCAGACTCAGGCACAATGCACTGAGATGGCGCCTACACACCAATATTACAGCTACAAATACATTTGTTGGTTCAAGAATAAAAATTTTAGCTAGTAGAGTTAATAATTTGCTATGTAAACAATTTAGAAATAACAAGTACACTATAAAAATCATGACTGTATCCCTTTAAGCACTCGTGCCACAAGCCTTGTTTTACACACCAATTAATAGCTTAAGTGAAATCTAAATAAATCAACAACCTTGCCCAGATCCACTTTTAATAGTTCCTCAATAAAGTTAATCAGATTTGTTTGGTATTAGCAATTGGGCTAAAACATTGCTGACTTGGTAGTTTATTTTTCTGGAATAGCATCTTACAATAAACCATAAAATACATCCCTCCCATCAGTGTAAGGCTTATTAGGGATCTCTTTCTGTTTGTTATCAGGTTTCCTTTGGTTTATTGGTTAACATGATCATACACAGGCCGGGTGGGATTGGATTGGACGTGCATGGCCTCCTACCATTCCAACTGAAGTGAGTAAAGAGGAGCCGCAGCTGCTCTCCACTTCTTTATCTGCTGATGCAGCATGTACCCACTTACAAACAGGACAGGTTATCAGCAGCCCTACAGGAATGCAGGGTAGTCTGTCAAAACAGATATTTGCGCATTGTGGTGAAAATATATATAATATAATATAATAAGCGAATTGCAGATAGGTATTTCAGGCACAGGTCGGGTTGAGAGTCAGTGTTCAAGCAGGTCTTCAGGTCACAAAATTGCAGGGAGAGAACTACTGAGGTGGGGGGGGGGACTGGGGGTACAACTGCACCATGGGACTGTTGGAGCTGTCATGGCACACTGATGATGGCAGTTGCAGGAATATGGTCTTCTAGAGTAAATTTTGCACCTAGATGTGTAATGCTTTAGTTAAAGGGCAACGCCACCCAAACACAACTTTAGTGTGTTTTAGTCCCTCCTCCGCTGCCAGGATTTCAAATGAGGTAGAAAGAGAAGCTGGATTTCAGCATATAAAAATGGTATTTAATCATTCAGATTAGAATTATATTAGGGGTTTCTATGTTGGGTGGGGCTCTTTAACAAATGTTGGTTCAGAAGCCGGAGTTACCTTTTAAGTTACTGCAAAATAGACTATCCACCAGCCCCCTCCATCAGATGTTTTACCAGTTTATGATAATGTCATATATAGAAAAATACTTGCATACACACTGTGATATCGCCCAAAACAATACAAAATAGACTTTAGGTGTCTACTTTGCTGGATAGTAGTAGCCTGGAGTCCGTGTTGAGTCTAAGGCTTGTCTAAGGTTTGTCTAAGGTCCGGTACTCATAATAATCTTTTCTAACACTGTTTATAATATACTGCTTCAGAATACATGCGTACTCGCCGGCATTCAATTAGATAGGGAAGGGTTAAACAGAACTGAGCTGTAATAATACACTTAGGGGCCCATTTACTTACTCACGAACGGGCCGAATGCGTCCGATTGCGTTTTTTTCGTAATGATCGGTATTTTGCGATTTTTTCGGAAAATTATCGCGACTTTTTCGTTACCAATACGATTTTTGCGGAAAAACGCGACTTTTTCGTAGCCATTCCGAAAGTTGCGATTTTTTCGTAGCGTTATAACTTGCGCAAAAAGTTGCGATTTTTTCGTAGTGTTAAAACTTGCGCAAAACGTCGCGCCTTTTAAGTTTTAACGCTAAGAAAAAAGAGCAACTTTTTGCGCAAGTTTTAACGCTACGAAAAAAGCGCAACTTTCGGAATGGCTACGAAAAACTCGCGTTTTTTCGCACAAATCGTATTGGTAACGAAAAAGTCGCGATAATTTCCGAAAAGTCGTAAAGGCGGCGAAAAAATCGAAAAAAATACGAAAAAGTCGCAAAATGTTCGTTTTCCAATCGGAATTTTTCCAATTCAGTCGGAATTCGTGTCTTAGTAAATCAGCCCCTTAAAGTGGGGAAGGGGGACATAGCGAGAGCTGGGACTTTCTGTTAGACTGTGACCAAGACCTGCGATAGATACAGTGGGAAATTTTGTAGTGGGATGGCATAGGTTTATCCACCACTGAGGCGCTTCTCCTCCCACAGCCTCCAGCAACATAAATTCTACTTAAAGGGGAACTCCACTCAAACCCAACTTAAGCTTAACACACATTTAAGCAGTTCCTGCATGCTGTCTGTCTGAAGTTGTTATAATTTGTAACATCACAGTTTTAGTCCCTCCTCCCCTGTAGAAAGAGGGGGTAGGATAGCAGAATCGGATCTGCCACTGCAGGTGGATGAGAGCCTATAAGGGCCCCTGCTTGTCTGTTTAAATGCAGCTTACCCTTTGTGTATTTTATTTTAACCCTTTGTCTGCCAACAACATACGGGATACGCCATCCTAGCATCAGCCTGGAAACTTGTTTATGAGTTTAAAGTTACTCTATGGAAAAAGCTTGTTGCCCAGCAAGTTGCTTTTTAATGAAGCGTCCTTAACCAGGCAACTCACCGACAGTTAAGGCTAATTGCGATAGTTCTCTGCTGCCGCGGGCGACTAACCACTCTGAAATGCCTTTCTACCAGCAACAATAGCAGTCGGCCGTGGACAGGCCTATGCATTGCTCCGGCTTCCATTGTGCGACGCGTAGGCCTTTCCACTGATGATTTCAGAATGGTTAACTGCCCGCGATAGTAGAAATCTATCGGGGGTGACTTAAGGTCCCCATACACAGGCCGATTCTAGTCGGCCCGCGTATGGGGACTACTGACGGGCCTGCCCAACCGATATCTGGCCTGAAATCGGCTAGATATCGATCGGACAGGTTAGAAAATCTAGTCGGATCGGGGATGGCATCGGCTCGTTGATGCGGTCCCCCGACCGACTTTGCCTATGCCCGTCATTTATAATTCGATTATTTGGCCCCATTAGCCTGGATTCTCCCTATATCGCCCACCCGTAGGTGGGGATATCGGGAGAAGATCCGCTCGCTTGGCGACATTGCAAAGCGAGCGGATCTTAAGGTGTATGGGCACCTTAACTCGCTCTGTGGGACATTAGCCTAAAGGGTTAATGATGATAGCCAACATGAGTCGTAAAGGCAAATCTTTTTTTAAAGGTCATATTATTTTTTTCCTGCAATTTGTATTTTTTGAGCTAAAAACACAATCTTTCAGTTTAAAAAAAATCGTATTTTTCACCATTTCTTATGGTGTAAATGTAACAATACGCCAGCGAAAAGCTGTAAGGTCATGTAGAAGTCAATGGGAGCTGCCCTAGGCAATTCTTTTTGGGTTCCTTTTCTCTTCAAGGTATTTGATTTTTTTTTCACAATTTTCTGTGCTATTTGTGCTATAAAAGTCATATAAAGTTCATGATTCCAGGCATTTGCTTTTTTTATCGCTTCAGCATGGGTGTGCCTTTCTTTCAGTCACTATGCTAAACAGATACACAAATATGATATTTACAATAAATCCCAGCTGGCCCTAGAAATGTGTCCTGCACTGTCAGGATGTGGCCAATTTCCCTCGGAAATATCCATAATGACCCGTGTAACATCTGTCCGGCTGCGTGTGTCTCTAACGACTTCCTACTACTTCCTGTACTACTGCCAAGTCACCCAATTACAGTCTCCCTAGGGACCCCATCATTCGTGTAATATGGCCAGAACCCAATATGTATAATACTGACTGTGCTGTTATTTTCTTCAGGTTTAAACTGTATACAATTCATCCAGTTATTCTATAGCGTGCAAAAAAAAAATCAAAGGGCAACTCCACCCAAAAACAGTTTTTTTGCATAATAAAAGAATATGTAATTCTAAGCAACATTCCAATGTACATGTAATTGCTAGATAAAGCAGTACAGGTATGGGATCCCTTATCTGGAAACCCGTTATCCAGAAAGCTCCGAATTACAGAAAGCCCGTCTCCCATAGACTCCATTTTAATCAAATAATTCAGAATTTTAAAACTGATTTCCTTTTTCTCTGTAATAATAAAACAGTACCTGTACTTGATCCCAACTAAGATATAATTACCCCTTATTGGGGGCAGAACAGTCCTATTGGGTTTATTTAATGGTTAAATGATTCCCTTTTCTCTGTAATAATAAAACAGTACCTGTACTTGATCCCAACTAAGATATAATTACCCCTTATTGGGGGCAGAACAGCCCTATTGGGTTTATTTAATGGTTAAATGATTCCCTTTTCTCTGTAATAATAAAACAGTACCTGTACTTGATCCCAACTAAGATATAATTACCCCTTATTGGGGGCAGAACAGCCCTATTGGGTTTATTTCATGGTTAAATGATTCCCTTTTCTCTGTAATAATAAAACAGTACCTGTACTTGATCCCAACTAAGATATAATTACCCCTTATTGGGGGCAGAACAGTCCTATTGGGTTTATTTCATGGTTAAATGATTCCCTTTTCTCTGTAAAAATAGAGAAATAGAGAACAGAGAAAAGGGAATCATTTAACCATTAAATAAACCCAATAGGGCTGTTCTGCCCCCAATAAGGGGTAATTATATCTTAGTTGGGATCAAGTACATGTACTGTTTTATTATTACAGAGAAAAGGGAATCATTTAACCATTAAATAAACCCAATAGGGCTGTTCTGCCCCCAATAAGGGGTAATTATATCTTAGTTGGGATCAAGTACATGTACTGTTTTATTATTACAGAGAAAAGGGAATCATTTAACCATGAAATAAACCCAATAGGGCTGTTCTGCCCCAATAAGGGTTAATTATATCTTAGTACCTGTACTTGATCCCAACTAAGATATAATTACCCCTTATTGGGGCAGAACAGCCCTATTGGGTTTATTTCATGGTTAAATGATTCCCTTTTCTCTGTAATAATAAAACAGTACCTGTACTTGATCCCAACTGTTTTATTATTACAGAGAAAAGGGAATCATTTAACCATTAAATAAACCCAATAGGGCTGTTCTGCCCCCAATAAGGGGTAATTATATCTTAGTTGGGATCAAGTACAGGTACTGTTTTATTATTACAGAGAAAAAAATTAATAATTGTATTAAAAGGGAGTCTATGGAGGATGGCCTTCCCAAAATTTGGAGCTTTCTGGATAATGGGTTTCCAGATAACAGATTCTATACCTGTATATAACATGGAAGGCTTTATGAGAGTGGTTTTCTAGGGTCAATCTCCTGTCTTGTATCAGTGTTTCATAAAATCATACTGGAATGCAGGCCTAGCTACAGGCATGTTATTCCCACACAAGGTGGGTTTATACAGCATTTCAGTTGAACAGTAGGCCGCACATTTACAGTATTTACTTTGGCATTATTTCTGCTGTCCAATATATGCAGTTATTTGTAATATCCCATTATCCTTTTGTTTGCCGTTGCGTTCTGCTTTATTATTTAACAATAACGGGCTCATGTCTGCTTTATACATCTTGTTATATGATCTGACGTGTGTTGTAAATTAAACATTTTACACCATAGCAGACGGGCAGACAAGTGTATTTACAGCAGCGGTATTGTATTGCAGTCCAGTTCTTGCACACACCTTTATTATTATTCCAGGTATCAGACAAAACATTAGTACACACTCATTAATCACCCAACCTCCCTGTTGTATTTTTCCATTTTTCTGTGGTACAATGGCATATATTTAGGCTTTCTACAATTTCTTCTTGCAGTCGGCAATAGGTGTGACAAGCTGTGTGTCCTGCAGTAATTGGTGTACCTGACTTTCTATGGCATTCTCTCTTCTGCCATTTAAAGGAGACATTTAGGGGTGATTTTATCAATGTTTGAGTTTGATTTTAGCACTAAAACTCGTACAATTTGAGTTTTGGTTGTCTGGTATTTATTAAGTGCAAAACCCCCCAAAAACTTGAAAGTAAAACTTCACCATCTAAAAGCTTCTATAGAAGTCAATGGGAGTTGTCCTAGGCAAAGTCAAGCTATATTTGCAATCTCGAAAAACCCGAGTTTTTCAAGTTTTATTACTTTTTTTTCAGCGAGTTTATTTAGTTTAGAAAAACAAACTTGAATTCACAAACTAGAAAACTGATAAATAAGCCCTTTAGTTTTTAAGGATGGTTTAAATAATGATTTTCTTTAAAGGGGAACTCCACCCAAACACAACTTTAGGATTTTGAAAAGTGAACACAAATTGAAGCAGCTTTGCAATATACATCAATTAAAAATTATGCATCATGATTTATAATGTAATAATCTGGTTTGGAACAGTTCCCTAAGCCCCGCCCCCTGTTCCCCTGCTGATCTGGCTGACTTCTTTGTGACTCAAATATACTGTAACAATAGCGCCTGTCCCTCAGCCTGCCTCCTCCCAATCCCACAATTCCCTGCTGCACATGTGATGTCAATAAGGAAAGGAACATCCCAGTGCAATGCATTGTGGGTTATGTAGTTCCTGCATGCTGTCTGTAAGCTGGGGAGAAGTTGTTACAATTTGTAACATCAGTGTTTTAGTCCCTCCTCCCCTGCCAGGATATCAAATGATGCAGAAAGAGAAGAACAGTTTTGCAGCTGGATTTCAGCATATAAAAATGGTATTTATTCCTACTGTTTGAAGGAATAGATTACAGGGATAGGGATATTAGGGGTTTCTGTGTTGTGTGGAGCTCACGTTTTGGTTCAGAACCAGAGTTCTTGTTGAAGAATGGCTTAATGCAAAGTACCTGAATCACTGGTATAAGGGGAGAGCTTCTTTTGAGCATTGGCCATTCCTTATTTGTATATGGGACCCCAGTTTGTTGGGGGGGGGGGGGGGTAACATTACAGCAGTATCCCCTGTTCAACCATTATGCTTGTTCACAGATTTCTCTAAAATGTACTCGAAAATATATACAGGAAAATTAGGATTTTGTTTTTGTTTCTTTTACAAGAGAATCTGTATATATTCTACTAGAGAATATGTATACATTTTATATGTGCTAATTGGCTCTGCTGTCTCTCTTACGCAGTAATGGGGGAGGTTTGCACTGGCACCGATATGAAGCTGCTTCATCCCTTCAGCCAGAGAAACCACTATGAGACTCTCTCTACTATCTACCGTGACTGCCAAGTCATCCAAGGGAATTTAGAGATAACCTACCTAATAGAAGATAATGACGTATCCTTTCTTAAGGTAAGTGGATGCAGTGAATGATGGGCATATAGCATTGGCTTTATGTGGTTTTGCCTTACTCACATAGCTACAGGTTACTTGCTGTATATATAGACATATAATACAGGACTATATTATATATTTCACCTTCCAGGACAAGAATGCTATTGGAGTGGGATTTGGTGTGTCATATAAAAAATGTAAAAGTTCATATATATATATATATATACATACACAGGTATAGGACCTGTTATCCAGAATGCTTGGGACCAAGGGTATTCCGGATAAGGGATAATTTGGATCTCCATACCTTAAGTCTACTAAAAAATCAATAAAACATTCATTAAACCCAATAGGATTGTTTTGCATGCAATAAGGATTATTTATATCTTAGTTGGGATCAATTACAAGGTACTGTTTTATTATTACAGAGAAAAGGGAATCATTTAACCATTAAATAAACCCAATAGGGCTGTTCTACCCCAACAAGGGGTATTTATATCTTAGTTGGGATCAAGTACAGGTACTGTTTTATTATTACAGAGAAAAGGGAATCATTTAACCATTAAATAAACCCAATAGGGCTGTTCTGCCCCCAATAAGGGGTAATTATATCTTAGTTGGGATCAAGTACATGTACTGTTTTATTATTACAGAGAAAAGGGAATCATTTAACCATTAAATAAACCCAATAGGGCTGTTCTGCCCCCAATAAGGGGTAATTATATCTTAGTTGGGATCAAGTACAGGTACTGTTTTATTATTACAGAGAAAAGGGAATCATTTAACCATTAAATAAACCCAATAGGGCTGTTCTGCCCCCAATAAGGGGTAATTATATCTTAGTTGGGATCAATTACAAGGTACTGTTTTATTATTACAGAGAAAAAGGAAATCAGTTTTACATTTCTGAATTATTTGATTAAAATGGAGTCTATGAGAGCCTTTCCGTAATTCGGAGCTTTCTGGATAACGGGTTTCCGGATAAGGGGTCCGATACCTGTATATATATATAATTAGTTGTCATTAGTGGATTACGCTTTTTACATTAGTAAAAAGGATAAATTGTAGTAAACAGCACTAAACTAGGGTGACCAGATGACTTCAGGGGCGTCTAGTAAATACATGTTGCAGGGCAGCATTGATTGCATTTTAATTAACCTACAAACAGTTCAGCCCTGTTGGCTGGATTTTCTAAACATGTTTCTAAATTTTCAGGTGATCAGGTCACCCTACACTAAACTAAAGTCCAGCCACGTTTATTGCTTAAAACTCACTGGCGTTTATGTGCCCTGGTCCATGACCTATAGCAGCCTATCAGTAGTAGTATACTAATTTATGGGGGTATAACTACTAAAAGGAAAAATCTGATTGCATTTTGTGTATTATAAGACAATGGCAAATTCATTCTCTCTTGCTGAACAAACTCCGATCTTAATTGGTTTGTAAAAAAATTGCCTATTTATTGTAAACAGCAATGGGTAACTGGTTTTTTTCAGTAGCTGCAGGTAGAACAGTAAAAGCAAACATATGATTGGTTGCTGTGGGTTACTGCCCTGGCACAAATTTGCCCAGTGTTCATAAATGAGCCCAACTAAATTAATGACTAATTGGTGGGATGGTGGGACTGTAATGGTGGGTCATATGGTCATTGTAGGTTGTAATTACCTCTCCTGCCTTTTAGGACATTAAAGAAGTACAGGGCTATGTCCTAATTGCGCATAACCTGTTGAGTTATGTGCCCTTGGAGAATTTACGGATTATCCGTGGCACTCAGCTGTACCAGGAACGATACGCCCTCGCCGTACTGTCCAATTCAGACCCCAGTGGGACAGCCGGCCTGCGGGAACTGCGCATGAAGAACCTAACAGGTAATAACACTTTGACATTGTTGGTTTTGGATTTTTAGCCATTTGGTCGCATAGTAAATCTTGGAAAAGTCGCAACTTTTTGAATTGGAAAAAAATCAGATGGTTGGTAAATGGCCCCCTTAGAAGTCATTGTACTCTCACACAAACTAAAGGAAAACTTGTTATGTTGCGCTGCGGAATATGTTGGCGCTTTATAAATAAATGTTAATAATAATAAAATGTAAGTCTCTATAAAAATATTTAGCAATAAAACATTTGTGAAACCTGCTTCATCTAAATAAACCATTTTCATAAAAATATACTTTTTTAGTAGTACAGCTTTTATCCAGAATGCTTGGGACTTGAAGTCTTCCGGATAAGGGGTCTTTCTGTAATTTGGATCCCCATACCTTAAGTCTACTAAAAATAATTTAAACATGAAATAAACCCAATAGGACTGTTCTGCCCCCAATAAGGGGTAATTATATCTTAGTTGGGATCAAGTACAGGTACTGTTTTATTATTACAGAGAAAGGGAATCATTTAACCATTAAATAAACCCAATAGGGCTGTTCTGCCCCAATAAGGGGTAATTATATCTTAGTTGGGATCAAGTACAGGTACTGTTTTATTATTACAGAGAAAAGGGAATCATTTAAACATGAAATAAACCCAATAGGGCTGTTCTGCCCCAATAAGGGGTAATTATATCTTAGTTGGGATCAAGTACAGTAACTGTTTTATTATTACATAGAAAAGGGAATCATTTCACCATTAAATAAACCCAATAGGGCTGTTCTGCCCCCAATAAGGGGTAATTATATCTTAGTTGGGATCAAGTACAGGTACTGTTTTATTATTACAGAGAAAAGGGAATCATTTAACCATTAAATAAACCCAATAGGGCTGTTCTGCCCCAATAAGGGGTAATTATATCTTATCTGGGATCAAGTACAGGTACTGTTTTATTATTACAGAGAAAAAGGAAATCATTGTAACTTAATATGATATAAACATATTCATTCTGGGGGTATAGTTTTCCTTTAGGGCATTCTTAGAATGCTAGGTTACATCAGCCAGTGATGGGGGTTCTTCCTGTTACAGTTAGAACCTGCACTATTTCCTGTCAGGTGACACAGTGAGTGACACAAAGAACATTACAAAATAATGGCCGAAATTCTTTACTAGGTCACTTATTATGAAATAAATTATCTGCTGTTTTTCTTTTCTAAACATAATTCTTTACCTGTGTTTATGTGTGTGAAGTGTAACTAGGCAACATGGGATGTTATTGTTTGGGCAATTGGAAAAAAAAAGTCAGTGTGTATGTGCCCAGATTAGAAAGAACGTGACTAAGCCTACTTTATACACTAGATTATTGTGTCTGTGTTTGTGTGTAAAACTGGACTCAGGGGATTATGTAAAGCTGCTTCTGGCACACCTCACGTAGGCTCCATTTTGTACCAGGAAAGTGGGAAAATACATTATTATGAATAACACAGTCACAACATGGGGTAAGAAAGTTCCCTGCTCCATAGGTGTCACGTAACTCTGAAGTGAATGCAAGGCTAGTAAAAGAATAACCGAGATCAAACCGTGCATACAAGCTATTTCTGTGGTAGTGACATGGCTGCTTGCACGGAGGATTTTATTGCTTGTTCTTCATGTGACTCCTGCCTGAACACTGTTATGGAAGCTGTAATATGGTTTGTATGGATGAAGTTCTAGCACACTCATGTCAAACACAAGGCCCGCGGGCCAAATCCGGCCCGCCAGGCCTTGCAATGTGGCCCGCACTGCGCTGTCATAGGAGGCTTGTGATCTTGCGCCAATCTATTACGCATGCGCAGTACCGCCGCTCCCTAAGTCTTCGCCAGTGGCTCCTTCTGTCTTATGCTGCGGCAACAGGCCCTTTTATAAGGTTGCGCCCGTGCGTATGACGTCACACGTCAGCGACGAGGCGCAACCTTATAGTAGTGCCTGTTGCCGCAGCATAAGACAGAAGGAGCCGCCGACATCACAGGTCTGTTGGGGGTACTTTCTGTGGGGGCTCTGTGTGTGCGGGCTGGCTACTGTCTATGGGGGGTACTGTGTATGAGGCAATTGGGGGCACTTTGTGTGGGGGCTACTGTCTATGGGGGGTACTGTGTATGAGGCAATTGGGGGCACTTTGTGTGGGGGCTACTGTCTATGGAGGGTACTGTTTATGGGGGCAATTGGGGGCACTGTTTATGGGGGCAATTGGGGGTACTTTCAATGTGGGCACTGTGTGTGGGGTCTACTGTCTATGGGGGATACTGTGTATGAGGCAATTGGGGGCACTTTGTGTGGGGGCTACTGTCTATGGAGGGTACTGTTTATGGGGGCAATTGGGGGCACTGTTTATGGGGGCAATTGGGGGTACTTTCTATGTGGGCACTGTGTGTGGGGTCTACTGTCTATGGGGGATACTGTGTATGAGGCAATTGGGGGCACTTTGTGTGGGGGCTACTGTCTATGGAGGGTACTGTTTATGGGGGCAATTGGGGGTACTTTCTATGGGGGCAATTGGGGGCACTGTGTGTGGGGGCTACTGTCTATGGAGGGGTACTCACTCATTTTAAATTCACATTTCTGGTTAACGTTGTCAGTTTATGACTGTTCAGTAAACCATTCGGCCCGCGATTTAGGCTGGATTTTAGATTTTGGCCCCTTCTCTGATTGAGTTCGACACCCCTGTTCTAGCAGATCACACTATACACAGACAAACAGGAAAACAACATGATTGTTGTTATTATCTCATATTTATAAAGCCCCAGCATATTCTGCAGCACTAGGTATATGCATTGAACATACAGATTCACATAGAAAGCAGCCAAAAACCCATACAAGAGGCAGAGGGCCCTGCCCAAAAGAACTTACAGTCAGCAATAGTGCATTCAGGGATGAGCTTTCTGCAGATGGTAGAATTTGCGTGATGGCTGATGGCAGCAGTGGAATGTTTCCATTTTTTTACCCAGAGAGGTAACTGAGCCAGTCATGCAACCCCATTTGCCCCCATAGTACTGGAATGAGTGGACTGCGTTGATGCCGAGAAGAGAAAGAAAGGCGGCCAAAGGTCTCAGTGTCATTCTGTATCAGATGACATGGCTAGAACAATTCCTAATAAGTGTTTAGTAAATATACATGTTTAGGTTGCCTCACCATAAGAATTAGCAGCCCATTACATATTTTTCATTAGTACAGGTATAGGACCTGCTATCCAGAATGCTCGGGACAAGGGTATTCCGGATAATGGGTCTTTCCATAATTTGGATCTTCATACCTTAAGTCTACTAAAAAATTAATAAAACATTAAGTAAACCCAATAGAATTATTTTGCATCCAGTAAGGATTAATTATATCTTAGTTGGGATCAAGTACAGGTACTGTTTTATTATTACAGAGAAAAGGGAATCATTTAACCATGAAATAAACCCAATAGGGCTGTTCTGCCCCCAATAAGGGGTAATTATATCTTAGTTGGGATCAAGTACAGTTACTGTTTTATTATTACAGAGAAAAGGGAATCATTTAACCATTAAATAAACCCAATAGGGCTGTTCTGCCCCAATAAGGGGTAATTATATCTTAGTTGGGATCAAGTACAGGTACTGTTTTATTATTACAGAGAAAAGGGAATCATTTAACCATGAAATAAACCCAATAGGGCTGTTCTGCCCCCAATAAGGGGTAATTATATCTTAGTTGGGATCAAGTACATGTACTGTTTTATTATTACAGAGAAAAGGGAATCATTTAACTATGAAATAAACCCAATAGGGCTGTTCTGCCCCCAATAAGGATTAATTATATCTTAGTTGGGATCAAGTACAGGTACTGTTTTATTATTACAGAGAAAAGGGAATCATTTAACCATGAAATAAACCCAATAGGGCTGTTCTGCCCCCAATAAGGGGTAATTATATCTTAGTTGGGATCAAGTACAGGTACTGTTTTATTATTACAGAGAAAAGGGAATCATTTAACCATGAAATAAACCCAATAGGGCTGTTCTGCCCCCAATAAGGGGTAATTATATCTTAGTTGGGATCAAGTACAGGTACTGTTTTATTATTACAGAGAAAAGGGAATCATTTAACCATGAAATAAACCCAATAGGGCTGTTCTGCCCCCAATAAGGGGTAATTATATCTTAGTTGGGATCAAGTACAGTTACTGTTTTATTATTACAGAGAAAAGGGAATCATTTAACCATGAAATAAACCCAATAGGGCTGTTCTGCCCCCAATAAGGGGTAATTATATCTTAGTTGGGATCAAGTACATGTACTGTTTTATTATTACAGAGAAAAGGGAATCATTTAACTATGAAATAAACCCAATAGGGCTGTTCTGCCCCCAATAAGGATTAATTATATCTTAGTTGGGATCAAGTACAGGTACTGTTTTATTATTACAGAGAAAAGGGAATCATTTAACCATGAAATAAACCCAATAGGGCTGTTCTGCCCCCAATAAGGGGTAATTATATCTTAGTTGGGATCAAGTACAGGTACTGTTTTATTATTACAGAGAAAAGGGAATAATTTAACCATGAAATAAACCCAATAGGATTATTCTGCCCCCAATAAGGGGTAATTATATCTTAGTTGGGATCAAATACAGGTACTGTTTTATTATTACAGAGAAAAGGGAATCATTTAACCATTAAATAAACCCAATAGGGCTGTTCTGCCCCCAATAAGGGGTAATTATATCTTAGTTGGGATCAAGTACAGGTACTGTTTTATTATTACAGAGAAAAGGGAATCATTTAACCATTAAATAAACCCAATAGGGCTGTTCTGCCCCAATAAGGGGTAATTATATCTTAGTTGGGATCAAGTACAGGTACTGTTTTATTATTACAGAGAAAAGGGAATCATTTAACCATTAAATAAACCCAATAGGGCTGTTCTGCCCCCAATAAGGGGTAATTATATCTTAGTTGGGATCAAGTACAGGTACTGTTTTATTATTACAGAGAAAAGGGAATCATTTAACCATTAAATAAACCCAATAGGGCTGTTCTGCCCCAATAAGGGGTAATTATATCTTAGTTGGGATCAAGTACAGGTACTGTTTTATTATTACAGAGAAAAGGGAATCATTTAACCATGAAATAAACCCAATAGGGCTGTTCTGCCCCCAATAAGGGGTAATTATATCTTAGTTGGGATCAAATACAGGTGCTGTTTTATTATTACAGAGAAAAGGGAAATCAATTTAAAAAATCTGAATTATTTGATTAAAATGGAGTCTATGGGAGACAGGCTTTCCGTAATTCAGAGCTTTCTGGATATCAGGTTTCCGGATAAGGTATCCCATACCTGTACATATTCATTGCAAAGGAGCTACAAAATGAGTGCTTCTAGCTTTGATGCTCTATATGTGCGTGTGAGTGCTGCAGTAATAACATATTTAGTATAGCCAGTGCTTAACTCCAGTTTGGAGTTTTAGCAGCTATCTGGTTGCTAGGATCTAAATTACCTTAGGAACCAGGCAGTGGTTTGAATGAGAGGCTGGAATATGAATAACAATAACAATATAATTGTAGCCTCATAGAGCAATAGCTTTTTGGCTGTTTGGGCAAATAATTCAAAAACTATATGAAATAAAAAAAAGTGAGGACCAATTAAAAAACTGCTAAGAATTGGCCATTCTTTAATATACTAAACCACCCTTTTAAGAAAAAAACAAGACAGAATATTCCCATTCATTTTCAATTGAACTTCACAAGTTTTTTCTGGCAACTCAGTTTTGATAAATTGGCCCCTAGATGTCACCAAGATGTTCCATGATCGTGTATAGGAAAGAGGTAGCAGGCTGATTGCTTTTATACAAGGTTAAAGCACTCCAAAGTAGCTTTTAATGTTGTTTATTATAATACACTGTTACTGTTATTTATTATAATACAGTGTTACTGTTATTTATTATAAAACACAAGTTTGGGTGTATCAACATTGTTAGTGCAGCAAAAGGATTGTCTGCTGTAGAATAAAAATGCTTTGCATGCAAGAGAACAGACAAAGACCCGGAGTCTATTTGTTCTGTCCTACCTGATTGGTGGGCAGACCTTTATTTATATTAATTTTCATACATGACATGTTAAAATAGTATTTCAGGTGGTTCTGCTAGATCACCAATCAGATTCAAGCACTTGTAGTCATCCTATGATAGGTGAAATGTCTAATGAGTTTACAGATTTGTCTTTTGCCCTAATTACAGGTTTGCGAGCAGTACATCCTAAATCAATAGTTAGTTTAAACAGAAGTATTTGCTAAACAATTTGCTTTGAAAAGTCCAGTAACATTGATTTTCTTTAGGTACACAGTTTGTGGACTTCCTAAATGCAATTAACCTTATTGCAGTTACTTTGTCACGAAGAGGGACTAAGACCATCTTTATAACCAAGAATCCATTCTTGACCAGCAGAATTGATCATAACTCATGCTAGAGAATTCTCGATCCACTGCAATCTAGTTAATTGCCTAACAATAACTAATTTCCCCTCTTAAGTCTAAGATATAGGACATGCAACATAACATAATATATCCTTCCAATCCCCATAAGGTTCCATTCCAAATGCTTAGTAATATTGTCATTTGTAATGACAATTACAATTGTTTTATTATTATAGAGAAAAGGGAATCATTTAACCATGAAATAAACCCAATAGGGCTGTTCTGCCCCAATAAGGGGTAATTATATCTTAGTTGGGATCAAGTACAGGTACTGTTTTATTATTACAGAGAAAAGGGAATCATTTAACCATGAAATAAACCCAATAGGGCTGTTCTGCCCCAATAAGGGGTAATTATATCTTAGTTGGGATCAAGTACAGGTACTGTTTTATTATTACAGAGAAAAAGGAATCATTTAACCATCAAATAAACCCAATAGGGCTGTTCTGCCCCCAATAAGGGGTAATTATATCTTAGTTGGGATCAAGTACAGGTACTGTTTTATTATAACAGAGAAAAGGGAATCATTTAACCATTAAATAAACCCAATAGGGCTGTTCTGCCCCCAATAAGGGGTAATTATATCTTAGTTGGGATCAAGTACAGGTACTGTTTTATTATTACAGAGAAAAGGGAATCATTTAACCATTAAATAAACCCAATAGGGCTGTTCTGCCCCCAATAAGGGGTAATTATATCTTAGTTGGGATCAAGTACAGGTACTGTTTTATTATTACAGAGAAAAGGGAATCATTTAACCATGAAATAAACCCAATAGGGCTGTTCTGCCCCCAATAAGGGGTAATTATATCTTAGTTGGGATCAAGTACAGGTACTGTTTTATTATTACAGAGAAAAGGGAATCATTTAACCATTAAATAAACCCAATAGGACTGTTCTGCCCCCAATAAGGGGTAATTATATCTTAGTTGGGATCAAGTACAGGTACTGTTTTATTATTACAGAGAAAAGGGAATCATTTAACCATGAAATAAACCCAATGGGGCTGTTCTGCCCCCAATAAGGGGTAATTATATCTTACAGGTACTGTTTTGTTATCACAAAGAAAAAGGAAATCATTTTTTAAAATTTCTGAATTATTTGCTTATAATGGAGTCTATGGGAGATGGCCTTTCCGTAATTTGGAACTTTCTGGATAACGGGTTTCCAGATAAGGGATCCCATACCTGTACCATTTATTGCTGTTATAATACCAATAGAAAGATGCTTAGTATAATCACAAGACCAGTTATACACGTCCTTATAGTTGTAGCAGGTTCCTTATAGCAAACGTTTTGAAGTACGTCTTATGGAGATATGGAAAACACCACCATAGTTCAATTGTAGATTGAAGCAAGTATGATTTGATTCTCACAGCAAATTCTCATTGTCAATTAAAACTGTTCTTCTTAGATCATTAGCGAAACATGTGGACACCAGGATTAATGCATATAGCTTCCACGTCATTAGAAGAATCAGTTTGGCTGGGAAAGAGTAAAATATAATATTAAATATTTGAATCAGAGTCTTTAATATTAATGCAGTAAATGTGTTGATGTTTAGTTCTGGTGCAACAATCTAAGAAACATAAGGGTTGATTCATTAAAGGTCGATAAGCGTTATCACATGCTTTTTTGTGTTAAAATTGATGCGAAAAAAACTGCATGATTCGCTAAAGTATTATCGCGTGTGTTAAGACGCATGATCGCAAGGCGTTAATTTTAACGCGTTGCGTTAATGCTCGCATAGAAATAATACTAACGCATGATTCACAAACACATAAGAAGCGTTAGATATCGCATTAGTCTGTGCGAAAATTAACACCTACATGGGGCAGGCGGTAATTAATTAGAAAATAGTGGTTTGTGAGCTTTTGGCAACACAATATGGACTTTGCAGTGGGATTTTTTCAAGTGATGCAGCCTCCAGTTTGCAGGGAAATGGGCATTTGCAGAAAAGTAGTTTTATGAACGTAAATATATAGTGCACAGAGGGAATTAACGCTCGCGCAGAAAATAATGCAAGAAAAACGCTCAACGCGAGTTAAATAACGCAAACAACATCGCGTCTTAACGCAAGTATCCTATAGTAAATCGTGCGTTAAGTCGCAAAAAATAAGAAGCGATAAAATTTTTAACGTATTCTATAAATGGCGCTCAAAATATCGACCTTTAGTAAATCAACCCTATAGAGTAAAGGTCCCCATACACTATAAGATCCGCTCGCTTGGCGATGTCGCCAAGCGAGCGGTTCTTCACCCGATATCCCCACCTATGGGTGGGCGATATCGGGTAGCAAGTAGCTAAAAAAAAAATAATCCGATCGTTTTGCCCTGGTGCCAAACGATCGAATTACATTTGCGGCCATGGGGCAGTCGGTTCGGGGGCCGCATCAATGAGCCAATGCGGTCCCCTGGATTTTCTAACCTGCCCGATCGATATCTGGCCAGGCCGCTCGGTTCTGCCCATACACAGGCCAATTAGCTGCCGAATCGGTCCAAGGGAGCGATATCGGCAGCTACTATCGGCCCGTCTATGGGGACGTTAAGTCTTTAAATATATATAAAGGATAATTATTATTAGTAATAGCATTAGCGACTTGTCTAAAAAAACTTCCAATGGATCCAAAAATGTCACCAAACTTTAATTAGGAAAACTAGTAACCCAATGCTGAGCTTCTTATGTTCCAATACAGTTGTATATTTCTGGCAGAAGGGGGATTTCAGTAATATTAGAACAAAGTGTGGGAAGATAATGTGTGTGACACGGCCTATTAAATGTGCAGAGTGTGGGAGATGGCTGTGTGTATGTACAACAGGAGCGAGTGTGTGAGGCCTTAGGGGTTACTGTGTGTTTGTAGGAGGCCGCTGTGTGTTTACTAGATCAGGTTTCCCTGCCTATAACAGCTGCCATAAAGTATGCCTTATACGTCAAACCCGAGTGGATGGCAGATGATCTTACAGCCCGTAGCCTGAAAGGGTAATATGGCCGCGTCTCATTGAATCAGCCACATTGAAATACCTGTGGAATAAAAGTATGCGGCCTGCGTACTATGAATAGGCTTGAATGTGGCCATATGGGGAAAGCTGAGAATAACAGAAATCTGGGTCGTAAGTCCATACAGCTCGAAATAATTGGTGTTTATCTCTTGTGACTGAGCTTGGAATTGTCAGCAGGTGGCTCTGCGGCCGTAGCTGAACTACAACTCCCAAATTAGGAGTTGATTAACACTAGTTGAAGCAATCATTCAAAAGATATTTAAATGGTGCACAAAAGTGCAAGAAAATACTGTACATCCCTATTATCATGTTGTTCAGCTGTTGTTAAATGGAGAGGTAGATAGCACATGTATTTTAATTTCTCCTCAATACAGAGGTTTTCTTCCTAGTCATACTGTCTTGCTTTTTTTCTCTGCAGAAATCCTAAAAGGCGGCGTGATCATGGAGAATAACACCCAGTTATGTTTCCAGGACACAGTCTTGTGGGCAGATATCCTGAGCCAAAGCAACAGCCAGAGAAATGAGGTGGTCCTAGGCTCCAGCAACCGCCAATGTAAGCCACCATTTGAGCGAGGAATTAGGGCTGCATTACTTTACCTTTAAATTCTCTAATGTCATGGCCCTAGATGAAAAGTTGTTTTTTATGAGGTGCGTCTTGGATTCAGTGAATTCATTTATATCAGGGATCCCCAACCAGTGGCTCACGGGCAACATGTTGCTCCCCAACCCCTTGGGTGTTGCTCTCAGTGGCCCCAAAGCAGCTGCTTATTTTTGAATTCCTGACTTGGGGGCACATTTTGGCTGCATAAAAACCAGTTGTACTGCCAAACAGAGCCTTCTGTAGGCTGCCAGTCCCCATAGGGGCTACCAAATAGCCAATCACAGCCCTTATTTGACACCTCTAGGAACTTTTTTATGCTTGTGTTGCTCCTCAAGTCTTTTTACATTTAAATGGGGCTCATGGGTAAAAAAAATGTTGGGGACCCCTAATTAGGAGGATACTGTATTGACAGGCAGACATTTGAAATGCAGGCTCTTCTAGAAGGGAAGATGCCTCTGGCAAAACAAAGAAGAAAGTCACCAAACTCCTCACTGATAATACTAACCCCTCGTTCGGTAACAACAGGAGCTGACTGAGCCAGTAGTGGGCTGGTACATGTTTGGGATGTTTGGAAAGGTATAAGCAAATACATAGACAGTATGTGTTTTTGCCTGTAGATAGATAGAAAGAAAGATAGATAGATAGATAGAGATGGATAGATGGATAGATAGATGATAGATATATAGATATATGGATAGATAGATAGATAGATAGATATGGATAGATAGATAGATGATAGATAGATATATAGAGATATGGATAGATAGAGATATAAAGCCTAGAGAAGCCTTAAGCCTTGAGGCCAGCTACAATTTAGATGTTGTTTCCTTGGATGTTGTTTCAATATGTTGACTCGTCAGACGTCTTCTCTCCATATAGGCCCAACCTGCTCCCCTGGATGTGGCTCCCTTCCCTCAGGCAAATCTGGATTTTGTTGGGGAGAGGGACAGGAGTACTGTCAGATCTGTGAGTATCTGTGAGGGCTGCTGATACAGGGTTTTTTGTCTGTGGGGCTGTCTGGGCAAGTGGTAAGAGGGCATTACTTGAGTCACTGTAGACATAATTGTTAATGTAGGTATACAGAAGTATTAAGTAGAATCATGCTTCTCCAGATTCCACCTCCCTATTTTCAAATATCCCACACAGGAAGGAATTTCATGTGCTTTGCCAGCGGTGCAGGGTTAGCAATCAGATGTGAATGCTTTGTCTCTTGCTCTGTTCCTTTGCCAGTAACCAGCACTATCTGCAACAGTGGATGCCAGAGATGTAAAGGGAACCATTCTACTCACTGCTGTCATGAGCAGTGTGCTGCAGGCTGCACTGGACCCAAGAACTCTGACTGCCTGGTGAGACACTTATACACCGAGATGCTGTACCTTGTAGTCCTCTTCTGCCTGTATCAAGTATGGGTGAAAAACTATATCCCTAGTCCCCTCTGTCTGTACGACTAGCAACACTAAGGGGCCGATTTACTAATCCACGAACGGAGCGAAAGCGTCCAAATGCGTTTTTTCCGTAATGATCGGTATTTTGCGGTTTTTTTCGTCGCCGTCACGACAATTCGCGCAAGTCGTACGGAAAAGTCGCGACGACGACGAAAAAATTGCTAAAAATACAAAAAAGTCACAAAATGTTCTTTTCCAATCCGTTTTTTTCCCATTCGGGATTCGTGGATTAGTAAATCAGCCCCTAAATCTGGGAATTTGGAGCCTGTATTTTTTTTCCAGTAGCTTTCTTCTCTTTTCATCACTGTGACCCTGTATCTGCAGGCCTGCCTTCACTTTAACCACAATGGAGTTTGTGGGTTGCACTGCCCGCCTCTCAGAACCTACAATCCAGAGACCTACGAGTCTGTACACAACGAGGGTGGCCGGTACACTTTTGGTGCAAGCTGTGTCACCTCTTGCCCATGTAAGTATTTCCTTTTAAATATTATTGGTCACAAAGCAACATTTCAGGAGGGTTATGGGAAGAGAGATTAAGGGCAGGGGTACAAGGGGTGATAAGTCGCGCCATCCCACCGGCTAGAATGTAAATTGCCAGTGGGATGGCATTCGCGTCACTGCGATGTCCCACAGCCGCCCGAAGTTTCCTCTCAAGGCAACTTTGGCAAATCGCGGCGCCGCTTATGCCATCCCACCGGCGATTTACATTCTAGCCGGTGGGATGGCATTGCGGGGAGATTAGTCGCCCGCAACAACGAAGACTAATCTCCCCGTGTGTCACTGCCCTAAAGGTTGTGACTAATCAGCCTGTAAATAATGGAGGCTTATACAATGATAAAAACTGCCAAGAGGTGGTGGTCTACATGTCACCTTTTATGTTGGTTACTAAATTGTCACTTGTTGCACCCATGTCTCTCCTGTAGTTGCCTTACTGTTGTGTGTTCTGTGGGTTACTGGACAGAAGCAGATTTTACCTGTTATTAGATAGCCCCATATTGGCCAGTGATGAAAATGACAGCCATACACTTATCTTTTTTTTTTTACAATTCACTATTTACGGAAATAATTTGTTTAATTATTTAATCCTGACAAACTTTAAGGTTTGTACCATTAAGTATAACCAAGAGTTTTTACTCCACTAGTGCGCAGTACTGTATCTTCAATTAGTTACATAGTTACATAGGGTTGAAAAAAGACCATTGTCCATCAAGTTCAACCCATCCGAGTAAACCCAGCACACAACCTATACTAACCAATCTATACACTCACATACATAAACTATATATATACATATAATTAGTTCCTGCCTCGACTTTTCTAATGAACAGGCCGGATCCTGTTATATGATTGGGTTGGAGGGTTCTGTGATCATATACCATAAAACATATGAGGGGGTCATTTACCTAGTCCCTGGGTGGCAGCATGAGTACACTAAGGGGCCCATTTACTTACTCACGAACGGGCCGAATGCGTCCGATTGCGTTTTTTTCGTAATGATCGGTATTTTGCGATTTTTTCGGAAAATTATCGCGACTTTTTCATTACCAATACGATTTTTGCGGAAAAACGCGAGTTTTTCGTAGCCATTCCGAAAGTTGCGATTTTTTCGTAGCGTTAAAACTTGCGCAAAAAGTTGCGATTTTTTCGTAGTGTTAAAACTTGCGCAAAACGTTGCGCCTTTTAAGTTTTAACGCTACGAAAAAAGCGCAAGTTTTAACGCTACGAAAAAATCACAACTTTCGGAATGGCTACGAAAAACTCGCGTTTTTTCGCGCAAATCGTATTGGTAACGAAAAAGTCGCGATAATTTCCGAAAAGTCGTAAAGGCGGCGAAAAAATCGAAAAAAATGCGAAAAAGTTGCAAAATGTTCGTTTTCCAATCGGAATTTTTCCAATTCGGTCGGAATTCGTGTCTTAGTAAATCAGCCCCTCAGGGTCGCTAAAGCCCACCCCTTAGATCTCATTCAAAGAGAACCTATGAGTGGCGTAGCTGTACATCTTACTCTGGATAAAAAATCCAACACAAGGCAGAGCACAGGCACCAGTTCTCCCTAACTTGTCCCTTCGAATGATGCGCAATTTAGATGATGGGTGAGGGTGGGAGACCTACATGGCTCCCCCTGCCTCTTATTAATATAGAGTTGCTAAATGCAAAACGGGAGTGCAGAGACCTTTGGCAATTCATTTATATTCAGTTATGGGCATGAAATACAAAAAAGCATGGTGGATTTTGCCCGTTTTATGCACTTTGCCCTGCACATAGTAAATTACCTCTATGGTATGCTCATTATTAGGCTAGACAAGACTCTTATAGGGTTATGGCACATGGGGCGGTTTGTCATGCATGATAATCGTCTCAACAAATGCCTGAACATCAGTCCCAAAACTGGCAATCTGTGGGTTCTGCCAAATGCCAGAGGGGCTGCTGTAAGGTGCCATAGACCAGTGATCCCCAACCAGTGGCTCGGGGGCAACATGCTGCTCCCCAACCCCTTGGATGTTGCTCTCAGTGCCCCCAAACCAGGGAGTTCTTTTTGAATTCCTGACAAGTTTTGGTTGAATAAAAACAAGATTTCCTACCAAATAAAGCCCCTGTAAGCTGAAAGTGTGCATAGAGGCCCCTAATAGCCAATCACAGCCCTTATCCATGAACATTTATGATGCCTGTGTTGCTCTCTGAGTCTTTTTACATTTGACTGTGGCTCACGAGTAAGTAAGGTTGGGGAGCCCTGCCATAGACAGTCACTATTTATTGGGCTGGGGGGGGCTGTTTGTGCCTCTGGGTACTGGGAATGCCAGGGGGGCTGTAAGATGCCACAGACAGTCACTATTTATTGGGCTGGGGGGGCTGTTTGTGCCTCTGGGCACTGGGAATGCCAGGGGGGCTGTAAGGTGCCACAGACAGTCACTATTTATTGGGCTGGGGGGGCTGTTTGTGCCTCTGTGTACTGGGAATGCCAGGGGGGCTGTAAGGTGCCACAGGCAGTCACTATTTATTGGGCTCCTGGGGGGGTTGTTTGTGCTTCTGGGTACTGGGAATGCCAGGGGGGCTGTAAGATGCCACAGACAGTCACTATTTATTGGGCTGCTGGGGGGGCTGTTTGTGCCTCTGGGTACTGGGAATGCCAGGGGGGCTGTAAGGTGCCACAGACAGTCACTATTTATTGGGCTGCTGGGGGGGCTGTTTGTGCCTCTGGGTACTGGGAATGCCAGGGGGCTGTAAGATGCCATAGACAGTCACTATTTATTGGGCTGGGGGGGCTGTTTGTGCCTCTGGGTACTGGGAATGCCAGGGGGGCTGTAAGATGCCACAGACAGTCACTATTTATTGGGCTGCTGGGGGGCTGTTTGGGCCTCTGGGTACTTGAAACGTCAGAGCCTGTTTTGAATCCCAGTCTGGACCTGCCTAAATGCCTTCCCATCGAATAGTATTGTAGTTGCACAATCCCCGGCAGTGCACTTGTGTTGTTGCTGGGAAATGCAGGCTACGTGCAATGAATTTGCAGTTATTGGTACATCTCACTTCCTGCTGTGTGTAATCTGGGAGTACCTGCTCACCAGGGAGTGAAGCACCTACAGGAGTATTTCAGAAATGTTGCCCCCAGCTTTCTGGAAAACAACTTGTTTATCATAACTTCTCTAGTGGAGCCACAATAATTACATATTCACTCACTTACATGTAAGAATGCACATTGCTGTACAGCCAACCTACAGTTCTGCTATTTCTCTTCCTTTCAGTTAATCAGTTGACTGGAATTTAACCAGGTCCAGAGAGATCACCCCAGGCTTTTTGTTGAAAGCCACATCATATTATTTAGTGTTTAGTGTAATTTTACAGCTGGAGGGGAGATTTTGAAATCCTTTAACATCTAAGTAAAGCTGTCCCCACATGAAAAGATCTGCTTATTTGGTAAGATTGCCAAACAAGCTGATTTTTCTCCCATAAGCCCCCATTGGAGGGCCCCATACACTGGCTGATAAGCCCCTGACTTGGTCTGAAAGCTGAAATCTGCCCATGTATGGCCACCAAAGTTCCAAAGGGGTCAAAGTTGCCATTGACATGGTTAAAGGTGGCCGTACATGGGCAGATTTAAGCTGCCAATTCAGGCAGAGATGGTGGTTTATATGCCCATGTATGGGGCCCACAGATGAGCCCAACTGATATCTGGGCAAAAATCAAGAGATATCAGGCAGATTAAAAAATCCCACTGGGGTGAGGCCCTCATCAGCTCGTTGATGCATACTTTGCCCCATTGGCCACCATTCACGTCGTTAAAAGGGCCATACATGGGCAGGTTTAAGTTGTAAATTCAGCCCCTTTAGACAGAGATCTTCCCCTGTATAAGACCTGCTGATAGGCCTGTCATCTCAACAAAAATCGCCAGATATCGATTGGACAGGTATATAAATCCCGTTGGACCAAAACGGCTCATTGAGGCGGTCCTGCATTTCTGTCTTGTTAGATGAGCAGGTCAATGTATGGTCAGCTTTAGATTTTGTAATGAGATAGCAATGTATGGATGGTCAGATCTATATGTATCCTTAATCCTTAATGCTGTCCTTTCTTGAACAGATAACTACCTTGCCACCGAGGTTGGCTCGTGCACACTCTTTTGCCCTCAGGATAATCAGGAAGTGATTGTGGGCAATGTGCAAAAATGTGAGAAATGTGACAAGCAGTGCAGTAAAGGTAATTATCCTGTAGCTTTTATACATATCATAGGAACCACTGTGCTACAGCTATATCACAGCTTGAGACCTGGGGTGGGCTGTAATAGGAGAAAAAGAACAGTGGGTCTACAAACTAAACATGTTATAGAATATCCTATTCCTGGCAGCTTTACAATTGGTCTTCATTGCTAAATTATTTGCCTTCCTTTTCTATATCTTTCCAAATGGGGGTCACTGGGCCCAGCAGCCAAACAACTATTGCTCTGTGAGCTTACAATTTTATTATTATTGCTACTTTTTAATCCTTATCTTTCTGTACTGTACGCCTCCTATTCATAATGCAACATCTTATTCAAACCTCTGCCTGGTTGCTAAGGTAAAAAAGACACTAGCAAACAGATAGCTGCTGAAATTCCAGACTGAAGAGCTGCTGAACTAACAGCTAAATAACTGAAAAACCATAAAAAATGAAAACCAAATTGAATATCAATGTCTATTTCATATCAGCAGGGGGTGGGGCTTAGGGAACTGTTCCAAACCATATTATTACATTAAAAATAATGAAAAGGCTGCATATTTTATAACTGATGTATACTTTCCAAAAAGCTCAAGTAGTGTTTGGGTGGAGTTCCCCTTTAACTGTAACAAAGGTAAGAGAGGTTTTAAGGTGAACAGTGTTTTGTGTTGTTTTGCTCCACCCTTTTTACAACTTGAAATTCCGGTTTTCATCATGGAGCTGCCAGAACTAAAGCCTCAGATATGGCTCCTCTCAAGTCATTAGAAAGTTATTAGAGAGGTCATGGAGGGTGTCCCTATGGCCCAATCTCACAACAGCAATATATCAATGCTGGTAAATATACGTAATGTTTCTGTAGGTAAAGGTGGGGCATTACATGACTAAGTACATATTTCTATACCTGGGGTTTGGCATTGTTTATAGTACAGCCAGGTATTTGTTAGATATGTTTTTCTCTTAGGAAATAATTAATAACTTGAAGTATATATGAAAATATATTTCTTAGCAATACTTATATATTCATTAACATTTTTCAATGATTTATATATGTCATTTATATGCAATTCACTATGGTCTACCAATAATTGTATTTCTCTTCCTTGGCATTGGGGCGGCCAAAGGAACCAGGATGGTAATGGACAATAGGGTAATGGCACACTCTGAGTTTTTTTTTACTGGCATAAATCCCCTGGCAGAGGCAAACATATGCAATGCTTGTCAGTGTTTCTTCAACTTGGGGCATGTAGTTGTTTTCTCTGCTGGTGTAAAAATGCTGTGTGTGCCATTACCCTAAGATGTTATAGTGTTTTTCTAAAGGTCCCCATACACGGGCCGATTGTAGCTGCCGATATTGGTCCCTTGGACAGATTCGTAGAGGCCCCTAATAGCCAATCTCAGCCCTTATTTGGCTCCTTCATGAACTTTTATGGTGCTTGTGTTGCTCTCCAAGTCTTTTAACATTTGACTGTGGCTTATGAGTAAGAAAGGTTGGGGAGCCCTGTTCTAAATGTTTTTGAGATATTTATTGTTACTTGTATAGCTATGACAGGATGCCTATAAGGTTGCCATTGACTCTGATTCTCCTCCTCAGTGTGTTATGGACTTGGAAGGGACTTCTTGAGAACGACACAAGCAGTTAATGCCTCTATCATCCATCATTTCCAAGGCTGCACTAAGATCTTTGGGAGCCTGGTATTCCTTTCCGAGTCCTTCAAACCGTAAGAGTTTCTATTTTATTCTGCCTCTCCAACACTGCCTCTGATATACTAAAGCTAAGCCATTGAGAAGTAAGGAAATTCCTGCTTGTTTAATCCGCCATGATGTAGTGCACCCTCCAATGGCTCATTAAACGCAAAGGGGGTTTCCTAAGTTTTTAGTTTTTTTTTTACAGAGAGAAACCATTTAGAGCAATCAATGGTATTAAATTGAATTATTTAACAGTCAGTCAATAGGGGTCATTTACAAACCCAACTGCATTGTGCAGAGTGTAATTTTGGATGGAAAGTGCAATGGTTTTTGGCTATAATGCATAATTTTCCCATATATTCAGTATATTTGTGACCACACTCCAAGCTACAACCACTTCAGTTTCACCCAATCAGGTGAATTTTAAACCAAGCAATTGCAGAATGGGTCTGCACCACTTCCTCAGCATGCATTCAAAATGGTGTTTGTATCCAATTCACTGGGCACAATTGCGCTGTGCCTATTCACGCTACCCACTTCTACAGCTAGGTCCAAGGCCAGGGTTGCCCAGCATCAATAGGTGCATCAGAAGAGTTGGGATGGACACATTGACAACCATGCAAAAGTGCAACAGCATGTTTGGACGCAAATATGAATTGTGTTATTATTCACTCTTAATTGCATCCATTGTAGAGCACTTGTGTGTGTGCGTGTGTAAATTACCCCTACTTTATCCGCCTATTTCCAGCCCTTTATCTATGGTAGATCGTAGAAACCATGTGCTGACTAAAGCCGGCCATACATGTTCAGACTTTAGTCTTCTTCCGACGAACGTTCAGATATCTGTCGTACATTTATATTCAACAATATAGAACTAACATTCAGCCTGAAATTGTAGGTTAAAGCCCTAAAAATACAAATGGGAGGATGTTCTGAACATGCAATAGTCGGCAAGCACTGGTCGTACGAAAGTGACTCCCATTGTAGGCCCCCAAGGATATCGTCAGATACACAATACATGCACAGATTTTATCCTTATCTGACCAAAATGTTCTTACCTGTCCGATCAACTAAACGACCGATCGCCATGGTACGAGAGTTATGGGGACAATAATTTGGAGTCCACACACACAGTCCAAAAATCGTATGAAACTGATTATATTGGTGCGTGTATGGCCAGCTGAAGCATTACCAGCATGCCAGCCTTAGATTCTACAACTTTGGGTTTTATGTAACCTCAGGGTCGGACTGGGGGGTGCACACCCCAAGGTACACATCCCCTGCAGGGGCCCACGCCGCGCACCCCTAACCCCCCCTTCCTGCAGGGGCCTCCACCGACATCCTCCCCTGAATGCGCGTATGTGAACACATCAGGGAAGGACATCAGCGGCCTGGGGAAGCGCCAACAGGGTCGGGTCTGGGCCACTGGGGCCCACAGGGTATTTTCCCGGTGTCCCAGTGGCCCAGCCGACCGTGTGTAACCCCATTGGCGGTGGTAGGTGCCGTTAGTGGAACTTCTAAGGATTAAACCATTGCTTTGCTTTTGTATTGCCATTTATTTTTCTTAAAATTCTTTTGCAGAGATCCCAACAAACCCAACTCAGTCCTCAATGCACAGAGCCTTGAGGTCTTCAAGACCCTTGAAGAAATCACAGGTAACTACGCACAGGAAGATCAGAAGTTTTTAGAGCGCATTTGCAATGCCCGAGCGCAGTGTGCAAAGTGCATTCGGCCATTTTTTTTTGCACTTTGCCCACTGCATGGGGCACTGTGTGATTAGCCACAGGACTGCATTTAATGCAGCCTGCGCCCCCCCTCATTAGAAAATGAGCCCTTTTATTTTATAACACCTCTACTGAATATAGGGTTATTTCTTTAGCTTCCCTCATATTAATTCCCTGATTTGTGCTGCAGGATATATATATATTGAGTCTTGGCCAGAAGAACTCAAGAGCCTCAATGTTTTCGAAAACCTGCGGGTGATTCACGGACGAATGCTACAGAAGTGAGTAGATTTTAGCTTCAAAGCGTCAGTCAGTGTTAGCCATGTGTGCTAATGAAGAAGCTCACCTAAAAATAACCTTATAGTGTATTACCCACTGAGGTCATTGGTCTTGTTTTAATGATTTGTATTCTTCTCCCTAAACTGGAATTTTAACTGCTATATGAGTCATTGGGATTAGCAACCAGAAAGCAGCTCAGCTGTGAAACCAACCTGATTTTAGCTGTTTTTATAGCTTCTTATTCATCTTCCCAAGCAAACTTTTCACACAGTAGAACTGGCTTTGATCAGGACACATTAAGGGCTATTAATTATCAGAAGGCAATGTGGAAAGTGCAAAAAATGGATGCAGTCTGCCTTTGTGTTTTTTCTGCAATTTGCACACTGCCTTGCCATAGGTAAATAACCCTTGAATTCCCACGTCTCTAAACTCTGTTTCGGAGACCTGTGTCCATCCCTGTGAATACAGAGTTCATCAGTGCTGTATTCATCAGAGTGCAGAGGGGCCCCTGTCAATACCACCTGCCCTACAGACAGGGGTTACCTGCACCCACCCAATGCTGCACCTCGCTATGAATTATAATCCAGTGCAAAGTGAATTGCTAGAGCCAGGTAAGAATTTCTGCCTGAATGAGCGCTAAGGGTTACTCCTTGGAGCTTTGGATCTATTGGGTTTCCATTGTGAAGAGTTCATAATAAACACCAATGGTCACTGAAGAATAATGGAGCAAAGCGTAGTAGTCACAGAGACTGCTTTTCTCCTAGCGTATGTACAGCTGCCTTTTAGTATTATTTAATAATAATGTTAATAATGTTATAAAAGAACTTTACCTCCATTAATAATGGGGCTAATGATTTCTCTGACTTTAATTCCTTCTAGCGGGGCGTATTCATTGGTCCTGAGGAACCTTTCAATCTCACACCTTGGCTTGCGCTCCCTGACGGAAGTCAGCAGCGGGTTGGTGCTGATAGAAGGTAACCCAGACCTGTGCTTTTTGGAAAGCGCTCCGTGGGCTTCACTCTTTAGAAACCCAAGACAAACTATACTGAAGACAATCAACAAACCCCAGGAAGCCTGCGGTAAGGAGTTCTCTACCTCTTTCTCTACCTTTTCCTAATATGGCGATGTATGTAATGAAAAATTCCTAGGAACTACTCCCAACTTTACATTCTGTGACTCTGGGGTGTTCCCCTTTATATTCCTCATTCTACATTTACATGGATGTCACACTGGCATTGTAGGGGGCAGTATGTAGGTCTGCTAGGACATGTTATTTATTATGATGTCTATAAGGAAAGGAACATCACAGTGCAATGCATTGTGGGTAATGTAGTTCCTGCATGCTGTCTGTAAGCTGTGGAGAAGTTGTTACAATCTGTAACATCAGTGTTTTAGTCCCTCCTCCCCTGCCAGGATTTCAAATGATGCAGAAAGTGAAGAACTGTTTTGCAGCTGGATTTCAGCATATAAAAATGGTATTTATTCATATTTTGAAGGCACAGATAACAGTGATAGGGATATTAGGGGCTTCTGAGTTGTTAAATTTGTTAACAAATTTTGGTTCAGAAGCTGGAGTTCCCCTTTAAAAGAACCTTATTTCTATGGTTTCTTCCATGGATGACAGCCGGTAATTTATAGCGCCTTTGTCATTTGCAGACCAAGAAGGGCAGAATTGCTTCAGTCGCTGTGATGGCAACAAATGCTGGGGTCCTGGGCCATCCCAATGTGTTCGGTGCAATGGATTTCTGAGAGGCCATGACTGCATTGAGTCTTGCAATGTTCTGGACGGGTGAGTCAGTAATGAAGGATTAGAAGATTCATTTATGAATATAAACCAAGTGCAGAATGCTACAATTATGCAGGTTTGGACACTGTTCTTATAACTTGTGCATAGCAGCAATCTGCTAGTCCAACTTGCATTGGATAATTAGCAAATGCCAGAGGGGCTGCTGTAAGGTGCCACAGACAGTCACTATTTATTGGGCTGGGGGGGCTGTTTGTGTCTCTGGGTACTGGGAATGCCAGGGGGGCTGTAAGGTGCCACAGACAGTCACTATTTATTGGGCTGGGGGGGGGGGCTGTTTGTGCCTCTGGGTACTGGGAATGCCAGGGGGGCTGTAAGGTGCCACAGACAGTCACTATTTATTGGGCTGGGGGGCTGTTTGTGCCTCTGGGTACTGGGAATGCCAGGGGGGCTGTAAGGTGCCACAGACAGTTACTATTTATTGGGCTGGGGGGGCTGTTTGTGCCTCTGGGTACTGGGAATGCCAGGGGGCTGTAAGATGCCACAGACAGTCACTATTTATTGGGCTGGGGGGGCTGTTTGTGCCTCTGGGTACTGGGAATGCCAGGGGGGCTGTAAGGTGCCACAGACAGTCACTATTTATTGGGCTGGGGGGGGGGCTATTTGTGCCTCTGGGTACTGGGAATGCCAGGGGGGCTGTAAGGTGCCAGAGACAGTCACTATTTATTGGGCTGGGGGGGGGGCTGTTTGTGCCTCTGGGTACTGGGAATGCCAGGGGGGCTGTAAGGTGCCAGAGACAGTCACTATTTATTGGGCTGGGGGGGCTGTTTGTGCCTCTGGGTACTGGGAATGCCAGAGGGGCTGTTGTAAGGTGCCACAGACAGTCACTATTTATTGGGCTGGGGGGGGGGCTGTTTGGGCCTCTGGGTACTGGGAATGCCAGGGGGGCTGTAAGGTGCCACAGACAGTCACTATTTATTGGGCTGGGGGGGGGGCTGTTTGGGCCTCTGGGTACTGGGAATGCCAGGGGGGCTGTAAGGTGCCACAGACAGTCACTATTTATTGGGCTGGGGGGCTGTTTGTGCCTCTGGGTACTGGGAATGCCAGGGGGGCTGTAAGGTGCCACAGACAGTCACTATTTATTGGGCTGGGGGGGGGGGCTATTTGGGCCTCTGGGTACTGGGAATGCCAGGGGGGCTGTAAGGTGCCACAGACAGTCACTATTTATTGGGCTGGGGGGCTGTTTGTGCCTCTGGGTACTGGGAATGCCAGAGGGGCTGTTGTAAGGTGCCACAGACAGTCACTATTTATTGGGCTGGGGGGGGGGGGGCAGTTTGGGCCTCTGGGTACTGGGAATGCCAGGGGGGCTGTAAGGTGCCACAGACAGTCACTATTTATTGGGCTGGGGGGGCTGTTTGTGCCTCTGGGTACTGGGAATGCCAGAGGGGCTGTTGTAAGGTGCCACAGACAGTCACTATTTATTGGGCTGGGGGGGGGGGGGCTGTTTGGGCCTCTGGGTACTGGGAATGCCAGGGGGGCTGTAAGGTGCCACAGACAGTCACTATTTATTGGGCTGGGGGGCTGTTTGGGCCTCTGGGTACTGGGAATGCCAGGGGGGCTGTAAGGTGCCACAGACAGTCACTATTTATTGGGCTGGGGGGGGGGGGGCTGTTTGGGCCTCTGGGTACTGGGAATGCCAGGGGGGCTGTAAGGTGCCACAGACAGTCACTATTTATTGGGCTGGGGGGGGGGGGGCTGTTTGGGCCTCTGGGTACTGGGAATGCCAGGGGGGCTGTAAGGTGCCAGAGACAGTCACTATTTATTGGGCTGGGGGGGGGGGGCTATTTGTGCCTCTGGGTACTGGGAATGCCAGGGGGGCTGTAAGGTGCCACAGACAGTCACTATTTATTGGGCTGGGGGGGCTGTTTGTGCCTCTGGGTACTGGGAATGCCAGGGGGGCTGTAAGGTGCCAGAGACAGTCACTATTTATTGGGCTGGGGGGGTTGTTTGTGGCTCTGGGTACTGGGAATGCCAGGGGGGCTGTAAGGTGCCAGAGACAGTCACTATTTATTGGTCTGGGGGGGCTGTTTGTGCCTCTGGGTACTGGGAATGCCAGGGGGGCTGTAAGGTGCCACAGACAGTCACTATTTATTGGGCTGGGGGGGGGGCTGTTTGGGCCTCTGGGTACTGGGAATGCCAGGGGGGCTGTAAGGTGCCACAGACAGTCACTATTTATTGGGCTGGGGGGGCTGTTTGTGCCTCTGGGTACTGGGAATGCCAGAGGGGCTGCTGTAAGGTGCCACAGACAGTCACTATTTATTGGGCTGGGGGGGGCTGTTTGTGCCTCTGGGTACTGGGAATGCCAGAGGGGCTGCTGTAAGGTGCCACAGACAGTCACTATTTATTGGGCTGGGGGGGGCTGTTTGTGCCTCTGGGTACTGGGAATGCCAGGGGGGCTGTAAGGTGCCACAGACAGTCACTATTTATTGGGCTGGGGGGGGGGGGGGGGGCTGTTTGTGCCTCTGGGGTACTGGGAATGCCAGGGGGGCTGTAAGGTGCCACAGACAGTCACTATTTATTTGGCTGGGGGGGGGGGGGCTATTTGTGCCTCTGGGTACTGGGAATGCCAGGGGGGCTGTAAGGTGCCAGAGACAGTCACTATTTATTGGGCTGGGGGGGTTGTTTGTGGCTCTGGGTACTGGGAATGCCAGGGGGGGCTGTAAGGTGCCAGAGACAGTCACTATTTATTGGGCTGGGGGGGCTGTTTGTGCCTCTGGGTACTGGGAATGCCAGGGGGGCTGTAAGGTGCCACAGACAGTCACTATTTATTTGGCTGGGGGGGGGGGGGGCTATTTGTGCCTCTGGGTACTGGGAATGCCAGGGGGGCTGTAAGGTGCCAGAGACAGTCACTATTTATTGGGCTGGGGGGGTTGTTTGTGGCTCTGGGTACTGGGAATGCCAGGGGGGCTGTAAGGTGCCAGAGACAGTCACTATTTATTGGGCTGGGGGGGTTGTTTGTGGCTCTGGGTACTAGGAATGCCAGAGGGGCTGCTGTAAGGTGCCACAGACAGTCACTATTTATTGGGCTGGGGGGGGCTGTTTGGGCCTCTGGGTACTGGGAATGCCAGGGGGGCTGTAAGGTGCCACAGACAGTCACTATTTATTGGGCTGGGGGGGGGCTGTTTGGGCCTCTGGGTACTGGGAATGCCAGGGGGGCTGTAAGGTGCCATAGACAGTCACTATTTATTGGGCTGGGGGGGGGCTATTTGTGCCTCTGGGTACTGGGAAAGCCAGGGGGCTGTAAGGTGCCACAGGCAGTCACTATTTATTGGACTGGGGGGGCTGTTTGTGCCTCTGGGTACTGGGAATGTCAGGGGGGCTGTAAGGTGCCACAGACAGTCACTATTTATTGGGCTGGGGGGGGGGGCTGTTTGGGCCTCTGGGTACTGGGAATGCCAGGGGGGCTGTAAGGTGCCACAGACAGTCACTATTTATTGGGCTGGGGGGCTGTTTGTGCCTCTGGGTACTGGGAATGCCAGGGGGCTGTAAGGTGCCACAGACAGTCACTATTTATTGGGCTGGGGGGGGGGGGCTGTTTGGGCCTCTTGGTACTGGGAATGCCAGGGGGGCTGTAAGGTGCCACAGACAGTCACTATTTATTGGGCTGGGGGGGCTGTTTGTGCCTCTGGGTACTGGGAATGCCAGGGGGGCTGTAAGGTGCCACAGACAGTCACTATTTATTGGGCTGGGGGGGCTGTTTGTGCCTCTGGGTACTGGGAATGCCAGGGGGGCTGTAAGGTGCCAGAGACAGTCACTATTTATTGGGCTGGGGGGGCTGTTTGTGCCTCTGGGTACTGGGAATGCCAGGGGGGCTGTAAGGTGCCACAGACAGTCACTATTTATTGGGCTGGGGGGGGGCTGTTTGGGCCTCTGGGTACTGGGAATGCCAGGGGGGCTGTAAGGTGCCACAGACAGTCACTATTTATTGGGCTGGGGGGGCTGTTTGTGCCTCTGGGTACTGGGAATGCCAGAGGGGCTGCTGTAAGGTGCCACAGACAGTCACTATTTATTGGGCTGGGGGGCTGTTTGTGCCTCTGGGTACTAGGAATGCCAGGGGGCTGTAAGGTGCCACAGGCAGTCACTATTTATTGGGCTGGGGGGGCTGTTTGTGCCTCTGGGTACTGGGAATGCCAGAGGGGCTGCTGTAAGGTGCCACAGACAGTCACTATTTATTGGGCTGGGGGGCTGTTTGTGCCTCTGGGTACTGGGAATGCCAGAGGGGCTGCTGTAAGGTGCCACAGACAGTCACTATTTATTGGGCTGGGGGGGGCTGTTTGGGCCTCTGGGTACTGGGAATGCCAGAGGGGCTGCTGTAAGGTGCCACAGACAGTCACTATTTATTGGGCTGGGGGGCTGTTTGTGCCTCTGGGTACTGGGAATGCCAGAGGGGCTGCTGTAAGGTGCCACAGACAGTCACTATTTATTGGGCTGGGGGGGCTGTTTGTGCCTCTGGGTACTGGGAATGCCAGAGGGGCTGCTGTAAGGTGCCACAGACAGTCACTATTTATTGGGCTGGGGGGGGCTGTTTGGGCCTCTGGGTACTGGGAATGCCAGGGGGGCTGTAAGGTGCCACAGACAGTCACTATTTATTGGGCTGGGGGGGGCTGTTTGGGCCTCTGGGTACTGGGAATGCCAGGGGGGCTGTAAGGTGCCACAGACAGTCACTATTTATTGGGCTGGGGGGGGGGCTGTTTGGGCCTCTGGGTACTGGGAATGCCAGGGGGGCTGTAAGGTGCCACAGACAGTCACTATGAATTGGGCTTGGGGGGGGCTGTTTGTGCCTCTGGGTACTGGGAATGCCAGGGGGGCTGTAAGGTGCCACAGACAGTCATTATTTATTGGGCTGGGGGGGGGGGCTGTTTGGGCCTCTGGGTACTGGGAATGCCAGGGGGGCTGTAAGGTGCAACAGGCAGTCACTATTTATTGGGCTGGGGGGGGGGGCTGTTTGGCCTCTGGGTACTGGGAATGCCAGGGGGGCTGTAAGGTGCCACAGACAGTCACTATTTATTGGGCTGGGGGGGGGCTGTTTGGGCCTCTGGGTACTGGGAATGCCAGAGGGGCTGCTGTAAGGTGCCACAGACAGTCACTATTTATTGGGCTGGGGGGGGGGGCTGTTTGTGCCTCTGGGTACTGGGAATGCCAGGGGGGCTGTAAGGTGCCACAGACAGTCACTATTTATTGGGCTGGGGGGGGGGGGGGGGCTGTTTGTGCCTCTGGGTACTGGGAATGCCAGGGGGGCTGTAAGGTGCCACAGACAGTCACTATTTATTTGGCTGGGGGGGGGGGGGCTATTTGTGCCTCTGGGTACTGGGAATGCCAGGGGGGCTGTAAGGTGCCAGAGACAGTCACTATTTATTGGGCTGGGGGGGTTGTTTGTGGCTCTGGGTACTGGGAATGCCAGGGGGGGCTGTAAGGTGCCAGAGACAGTCACTATTTATTGGGCTGGGGGGGCTGTTTGTGCCTCTGGGTACTGGGAATGCCAGGGGGGCTGTAAGGTGCCACAGACAGTCACTATTTATTTGGCTGGGGGGGGGGGGCTATTTGTGCCTCTGGGTACTGGGAATGGCCAGGGGGCTGTAAGGTGCCAGAGACAGTCACTATTTATTGGGCTGGGGGGGTTGTTTGTGGCTCTGGGTACTGGGAATGCCAGGGGGGCTGTAAGGTGCCAGAGACAGTCACTATTTATTGGGCTGGGGGGGTTGTTTGTGGCTCTGGGTACTGGGAATGCCAGAGGGGCTGCTGTAAGGTGCCACAGACAGTCACTATTTATTGGGCTGGGGGGGCTGTTTGGGCCTCTGGGTACTGGGAATGCCAGGGGGGCTGTAAGGTGCCACAGACAGTCACTATTTATTGGGCTGGGGGGGGGCTGTTTGGGCCTCTGGGTACTGGGAATGCCAGGGGGGCTGTAAGGTGCCATAGACAGTCACTATTTATTGGGCTGGGGGGGGCTATTTGTGCCTCTGGGTACTGGGAAAGCCAGGGGGCTGTAAGGTGCCACAGGCAGTCACTATTTATTGGACTGGGGGGGCTGTTTGTGCCTCTGGGTACTGGGAATGTCAGGGGGGCTGTAAGGTGCCACAGACAGTCACTATTTATTGGGCTGGGGGGGGGGCTGTTTGGGCCTCTGGGTACTGGGAATGCCAGGGGGGCTGTAAGGTGCCACAGACAGTCACTATTTATTGGGCTGGGGGGGGGGGGCTGTTTGGGCCTCTTGGTACTGGGAATGCCAGGGGGGCTGTAAGGTGCCACAGACAGTCACTATTTATTGGGCTGGGGGGGCTGTTTGTGCCTCTGGGTACTGGGAATGCCAGGGGGGCTGTAAGGTGCCACAGACAGTCACTATTTATTGGGCTGGGGGGGGGCTGTTTGTGCCTCTGGGTACTGGGAATGCCAGGGGGGCTGTAAGGTGCCATAGGCAGTCACTATTTATTGGGCTGGGGGGGGGCTGTTTGTGCCTCTGGGTACTGGGAATGCCAGGGGGGCTGTAAGGTGCCACAGACAGTCACTATTTATTGTGCTGGGGGGGGGGCTGTTTGTGCCTCTGGGTACTGGGAATGCCAGGGGGGCTGTAAGGTGCCACAGACAGTCACTATTTATTGGGCTGGGGGGGCTGTTTGTGCCTCTGTGTACTGGGAATGCCAGGGGGGCTGTAAGGTGCCACAGACAGTCACTATTTATTGGGCTGGGGGGGCTGTTTGTGCCTCTGTGTACTGGGAATGCCAGGGGGGCTGTAAGGTGCCACAGACAGTCACTATTTATTGGGCTGGGGGGGGCTGTTTGTGCCTCTGGGTACTGGGAATGCCAGGGGGGCTGTAAGGTGCCACAGATAGTCACTATTTATTGGGCTGGGGGGGGGGCTGTTTGTGCCTCTGGGTACTGGGAATGCCAGGGGGGCTATAAGGTGCCACAGACAGTCACTATTTATTGGGCTGGGGGGCTGTTTGGGCATCTGTGTACTTGCAATGCCAGGGGCTATTGTGAATCCCAGTTCAGACCTGATTAAGTACAAGCTACAACATGCCATAATCCTTTATGGTGAGCTTTTGTTTTTTTTTTTTGCCCTCAGATACCCAAGAGAGCACGTTAATGGAAGTCAGTGTGTGCCTTGCCACCCTCAGTGCCTCCCACAGAATGGAACTCTGACATGCAATGGCACGGTAAGTTAAACCTGTGTAATGTGGAGTCTACAAACGGTTTACCAAAATACACAAGTGTATCGAATTTAATTATTTTTGTTTTTATTCCTACAGGAAGCTCACCAGTGTATGGAGTGTGCTCACTATTTGGACGGAGAAGACTGTGTGGAGCAATGCCCTAGTGGGGTGAAGGGAAATTCCTTTGTACCCATTTGGAAATACCCTGACAAGGATCGGATCTGCCAGTTATGCAATGTCAACTGCTCCCATTCGTACGTAATGTTCATTGGTATCTCAACAGTGCTCTAGTTTTCTACCCTTGCCAACATAGGTTAATGCCACATGGGGCTGATTCTTGGCATTCATTTAAAGGAAAAGTAAAGGTTAAAACTAAGTAAGCCTTATCAGGCACGCCTATGTAAATACAGCCATAAACACCCACAGCAATGCTGCCCTGAGTCCTCTGCCAAAAGAAACACAGCATTTCTTTCCTTCTATTCTGTCCACATGTTCTTCAGTATCAGACTGAAGGGTTTGGGCTCGAGCATGCTTAGCTTGCTCCTCTCTTCCTCTCCTCCTCCCCCTCTTGCCTCTGCTGTAATCTGTGCCCAGAGCACAGGGATGCAGGCATGGAAGTGAAGTCAGACCAAACTAACATGGCAGCTGCTTTCTTAAACAAACAGAGGGAGCTTCTAGGGCTGTTTACTCAGGTATAGTAAAGCTTGCTGCAGAATATAGTGTTCTAGCTTGCACTATTGTGGCTAATCTATTGGCAATAAACTGCATCAGTAGCTTTCCTTCTCTTTCTTCTCTCGCCGGTGGGATGACATACGCGGCATGGCGATTTGCCAAAATCGTCGAAGTTGCCTTGAGAGGAAACTTCGGCGATTTCGGCACCGCGTATGTCATTCCACCGGCGATTTGCATTGTAGCTGGTGGGATGGCATTTCGGGGGGATTAGTCTCCCGCGACAAGGGAGATTTGTCGCGTGGTGACTAATCTCCCCGTCTGTCACGGCCCTTAAGCACAGGCCAAGAATTAGCTGATCCGCGGACATCCACTCATTTGTGTGTCTGCACCAAGAGCCTCTGCGTTTGCCCGGCTCCAGGCACACAAAGTGAATTTTGGGGCTGAAATGCATACTTGCTCATTTCAACACTGAAATGCGCATTATGTGTCCTGCCCTGGGCCGACACTAAGGTCCAGTCACCGAAGGTAGGAGATAGGAGTTGAGGGGCTGTTTCTCGGCCTGCGTATTAGTGCAGACCGAGAATAAGCCGATCTGTGGGCATCTGCCCAGTTGTGTATCTAAACCTGGAGCCACTACAATGGCCTGGGTGCAGACACACAATGCGGATTTTGGCTTATACGCAGGCTGAGAAACAGCCCTTATGGGATTAAACACAATATATAAGCCACAGTAATAATATATGCATAATGCATAGGGTCCAAAACCGTTATCGGATAACACTTGTAGTCAATATAAATACACAGTACTTAGCTTGCTGTTGTTCCACCAGGTGCAATCAGCTGGATGAAAGGGGCTGCCCAATTTTACCAGACAACAGGTAAGTTTGGCGATTAAGTTCTAGTAGATTTGCAGCATGTTCTAGTTTCTTCTGAGTTTCCATAACATCTGTCTTATTCCTTTTTCTCCCATCGCCTGCAGCCAAGTGTACATGGTAGCTTCAATTGTGATTAGCATTCTGATTGTGATAACCATATCAACTGCCATTGTGCTGTATATCCGGCGCCGAAAGCAGCTGAAGAAGAAGCACACCATGCGCCGCCTTTTACAGGATGAGGTGTGTGTGGTGCCACAGCCCATGTTTATTATATAGAGCATAGACCGGAGTCAGGGACTTGGCATATGATCTCCTCTCCATTTCCCTTGTGCTTTCTTTTCCAGCTTGTGGAACCGCTGACTCCAAGTGGGGCTATTCCCAACCAAGCCCAGATGAGGATCCTTAAGGAGACAGAACTTAAGAAAATGATGATCCTAGGATCTGGGGCATTTGGTACTGTGTACAAGGTGAGACATCATGGAAATGGATACTGTTTTGTATGGAAATGGATACTGTTTTGTAATTCTACATATTTAACTGTTTCTCAGTGCAACATACAGTATGTCAGATCAAGCAATTAGAGGCTACTACTTCAGTGAACAATAGACTGACCAAGAAGGAATGAACATTGTTGCTCTCCAACCCCTTGGATGTTGCTCCCAGGGGCCTCAAAGTAGCTGCTCATTTTTTAATTTCTGGCTTGGGGGCAAGTTTTGGTTGTATAAAACCCAGTGTAAAGCCAAACAGAGCCTTCTGTAGGCTGCCCGGCCACATAGGGGCTACCAAATAGCCAATTATAGCTCTTATTTGCACACCCAGGAACTTTTTCCATGCTTGTGTTGCTCCCCAACACTTTTTCCATTTGAATGTGGCTCACGGGTATAAAAGGTTGGGGATCTCTGAACTAGACCCTTATACGTTACTATTTATATAAGTGAAACGGCAGCTAAATATGTATTTGGGGATGTGATGATATTATGAAGATTTACAGTTAGCCATCATTTATAGCAGGACTGTCCAACTAGAGGCTCACAGGCTGGATGTGACCCTCTAATTGGCCCCCAGTTTGCTCTAGGGTTCCATAGTCTTCATTGTATGACATCGTCATTTTAATACAATTTGGCCCTGAAACGTGTTGTATAAGAATTAATTGGCCCAATTGGACAGCACTGATTTATGGGATACCAACCCATAAATATAAAGTACAATCTGGTTGCTATGGTCGCTAACACAGAAATGCTTAAAGCAGTGTAAAGTAAAATGAAAAATTGTATTTGTCAAAGGTATCATTCAAGCTGAATATATACTACCCTGGGCACCCCACAATATCCCAGTACCCCAAAAGTGCACCACAGACCCCATTGTGTAACCAACACTGCGGAATCAACACATCAACCTGGACATAGCTTACAGAATGGGGCAGCATTTATCAAAACTAGACTGTTCCAATGAAACTGGACCTGAGGCAGAACTAGCTGACACTGAAATAATTACACTAGTGCACTAGTGCTGCCCCCTGCTGTTTTTAAGGCCCCATAGCATTCTGAGACATAGTCACTATTTATTGGGCTGCTGGGGGGCTGTTAGGGCCTCTGTGTACTTGAAATTCCAAGGCCTATTTTGAATCCCAGTTGATCTTCTGAAGACTCTGAGATGTCTAAACCCAGTCTAAACCTCATTTAGCTATGCTTAGAAAAGAGTTGAGCACTAGGGTGGTTAAACAATATGTTTCCATTTGGTAAACCCTATCCCGTGGCTGTCTTTCCCATTTTTAGGGTATTTGGATTCCAGATGGTGAAAACATCAAAATCCCAGTTGCCATCAAAGTTTTGAGGGAGAACACGTCACCTAAAGCCAACAAAGAGATCCTTGATGTAAGTATCAGTTTAACACATCAGTATCTGCAAACTGCTATGCAAGTTTACACTACTGTCTGTTCTGGAGCACGGAGACCAGCATCGCTGGAAGAAGATACACGGAGCTACTTAGTAGCAGCTACTTGTTACGGCTACTAGACACCACAAAATCCCCTGCCATAGACAATACTGAGAATTGCCTCTGCTAAACACACATAGAGACAGTTATCAGTAAATGATCAGCATTGTCTATTTTAGTAGCCACAACAAGTAGCTGCAACTAGTAGCTCCGTGTGTCTCCACCCTTAAGAATACAGCACGGCCAAGGCAAGCAGGCAACACTATATTCATATGGGTAAAGACACACGGAGCTACTAGTAGCAGCTATTTGTCACAGCTACTTAAACACAATGCTGATCATTTACTGATAATTGTCACTACATGCATTTTTGCAGAGGCAATTCTCAGTCTTGTCTATGGCAGGGGATTTTCTACCATAGATCAGCCATCTTTTTCTTTCTTTCCACCTGTGTATTTAATATTATTTAGTTGTATACACGCAGTTTTATGTGAAATTCCTATTTTTTAGTAATGTTTAAATTAGTAATAAATGTGTAAGAATATCAGTAACTCTGGTTTTGTGCAGGAAGCCTATGTGATGGCAGGGGTGGGCAGCCCTTACGTTTGTCGGCTGCTAGGGATCTGCCTTACATCCACCGTACAGCTTGTCACCCAACTCATGCCGTACGGCTGCTTACTGGACTATGTGAGGGAGAACAAAGACCGCATTGCTTCCAGAGATCTCCTCAACTGGTGTGTGCAGATAGCAAAGGTAAGAAGAGCTAAACCCCTCATAGGCAAAAGCCCCCACAGACTGCCCTCCATTGATCCCCTTCCCTGCAGAGTCTATTGAGGTGCCCATACATGGGCCGATTCTAGCTGCAGATATTGGTCCCTTACACCGATTCGGCAGCTAATCGGCCCGTGTAGGGGCACTACCGACGGGCCTGCCTGACCGATATCTGGCCTGAAATCAGCCAGATCTTGATCGGGCAGGTTAGAAAATCTAGTCGGATCGGGCACTTTGTCTATACCCGTTGTTATAATTCGACCGTTTGGCCCCAGGGCCAAATGATCAAATTAACTTGGATTCTCCTGATATCGCTCACCCGTAGGTGGGGATATCGGGAAAAGATCCGCTCGCTTGGCGATGAAGGTGCATGGCCACCTTTAGATGCAAAATTGTCCCTGTCGTGAAAGCTGACCTATAGCAGAGTAGCACAAATTACTTCCCAGTCTATCCAATTAACTCTGCAGGGAGGGAGCAGGGAAGGGGGGCTAGTTGGGGGCAGGATGTGCAGGAATTCATGGAGACTTTGGATTTTTGCGCGCAACATTGGTCATGCACCACTGTTGATAGAATCAATAGCGCTGAGTGTGCGTGTCTGGGTTACAGGGAGTAAAGAACACACTGGGGCTCATTTATAAACACAGGCAGATTTGCACGTGGGCAGTAATGACCAATCAGTGATTGGCTTTTTTTAGCCAGCTGCAGGTTAAATAGTTAATGCAAACACTTAATTGGTTGCCGTGGGTTACTGCCCAGATGCAAAATTGCCCAGTGTTTATAAATGAGCCCCACTGACATAATTAGTAAGAGGGATCTGGGTGTCGGGGGGTACAGAATCTGAACTGTAAGTAAAGGAACAGACTGACAAAATCATAGTAGTGAGTTTGAGTGTTACATTGGGTAAAAAAATAACAGAATCGGTATAAGTTAGTCTATCAAAAAAGTTTAGAGTTTAATACGTAAAAACTCAGTTTCTATTCATTGCTATTGGATTTTTAGAAGTGTATTTATCAGTGGGTGAAAGTTTATGTTCATCATTCGATAAATACACTGCTAAAAACCCCACAGAAATAAATAGAATGTGGGTGAATTTTTATGTATTGGGCTCTAAATTCACATTTTAATAAATCTGCCCCTAAATGTCACGTTACACAGCTGTGGGTAATATACATGTTTGTCGCAGGGGATGACCTACCTGGAGGATGTGCGCTTGGTGCACAGAGACCTAGCTGCACGCAATGTACTGGTGAAGAGCCCGTCACATGTGAAAATCACAGACTTTGGCCTGGCCCGACTATTGGATGTGGATGAGACTGAGTACCACGCTGATGGTGGAAAGGTAAGAGCCATCAAAAATTGTAGCAACAAAGGTTTTAAAGGATAAATAAGCTAAATAAAGATACATATGAAGTAGTAGAGTAAGTTGTCAGGAGAAAGAGAGGTCTGGGCTGCTGTTCCTCTGGTCAGGAAAGACATTGGAAACCTCCGATTACTTTCCTTACATCTTTCCTAACAAGAAGAACATCTTTCTTTCTGCTGACAACGTCTTTAACTACTTCATGGTCAGAAACCGACCAGCAGGTGGAGCTGTTGTGAAAAAAATTAATTCATATTGACAGTACAGGTATGGGACTCATTATCCGGAATGCTTGGGACTTGGGGTTTTCCAGATAAGGGATCTTTCCATAATTTGGATCTCAATACCTTAAGTGTACTAAAAGATTATTTAAACATTAGATAAACCCAATAGGATTGTTTTGCTTCCAATAAGGATTAATTATATCTTAGTTGGGATCAAGGACAAGGTACTGTTTTATTATTACAGAGAAAAGGGAATCATTTAACCATTAAATAAACCCAATAGGGCTGTTCTGCCCCCAATAAGGGGTAATTATATCTTAGTTGGGATCAAGTACAGGTACTGTTTTATTATTACAGAGAAAAGAGAATCATTTAACCATGAAATAAACCCAATAGGGCTGTTCTGCCCCCAATAAGGGGTAATTATATCTTAGTTGGGATCAAGTACAGGTACTGTTTTATTATTACAGAGAAAAGGGAATCATTTAACCATTAAATAAACCCAATAGGGCTGTTCTGCCCCCAATAAGGGGTAATTATATCTTAGTTGGGATCAAGTACAGGTACTGTTTTATTATTACAAAGCAAAAGGAAATCATTTTTAAAAATTAGAATTATTTGCTTATAATGGAGTCTATGAGAGATCGCCTTCCTGTAATTTGGAACTTTCTGGATAATGAGTTTCCGGATAAGGGACCCCATACCTGTACTTTAATCTTGGAAGTAAAAAAAGAAATAAATAATGAATGTGAATCACAAAAGTGCAAGGTTTACTTATCCTTGATAAAGCCTATCACATGATGAGAGCAGATTTGCCAATAGCCATTTGAGGCACCACATGACAGCCCCTTTGTAGATCATAAAGGTGGTAGCTTGGTTTCCAAATATTAAAGATAATTTTTTCTCTGTCCCACTCTTTCCCTCACTCAGGTCCCCATCAAATGGATGGCTTTAGAGTCCATTTTGCATAGAAGATTCACCCACCAGAGTGATGTCTGGAGCTACGGTAAGCAAGAAAGCACAGCATATACAACTAGTTGGCCAGAATATGCTCTGTACCTAATGCTTGGGTGTGTTGTTGGCGTTTAGGTGTAACAGTTTGGGAGCTCATGACCTTTGGGGCAAAACCCTACGATGGAATCCCGGCCCGAGAAATCCCGGACCTTTTGGAAAAAGGGGAGAGGCTTCCACAGCCGCCAGTCTGCACCATAGATGTTTATATGATCATGGTTAAGTGTAAGTGATTGTCATTAATAAATATTTCCATTTATTAAAGTCAAAAATAGCACCGTCTTCTCTTCTCCACAAACTCCCAATAACCCTCTTTCCTCAATAATCCTTCATTTGTTTCCTATTGCCCATGCAGTTCTCTCATTGTAGTTCTGCCTGCAGATTCTTCATTCTCTCATTTTTCCTCTCATTTAGGCTGGATGATAGACTCAGAATTCAGACCCAAGTTTCGGGACCTCGTTGGTGAACTCTCTCGTATGGCTCGGGATCCGTCACGTTATGTGGTCATTGAGGTACGAGAAGCAAAACAGTTGTAGTTTATGAGCCCAATAAATGCAAGAGAATACACTCAGCTAAAGCACAAGCATGGGAACCGTCATATGGAAACCCATTGGTCTTCATTATTATTTTTATTTTATTTATTTATTATTTATTTATTTATTTTTAGTTATTTGCTTTCCTTTTCTACCTCTTTGCAGCTTTCAAATGGGGGTCACTGACCCCGGCAGCCAAAAACTATTTCTCTGCCAGGCTACATTTCATTGTTATTGTTACTTTTTATTCCATATCTTTTTGTTCAGTCCCTCTTTTATGCTTATTTCAAACTCTTACACTAACTGGTTGGTAGCAAAATGAGAACCTAGCAACCAGGTAGCTGCTGAAATACCAAACTAGAGCGACGCTGAACAAAAAGCTAAATAACCAAAAAACCATAAAAATTCTAAATAATATTCTCAGAACTGATATGCAAGGGATGCTGAAGTATTGACCATTTTCATTGACTTCCTCAGAATGAAGAGTTCCTGGCTCAGGCGAGCCCGATGACCACCCAGTTTTACAGTGCCTTGCTGCAGGAAGTCGGGATGGATGACCTGGTGGATGCAGAGGAATATCTGGTGCCCCAGAGGGGATTCTTCCCATCAGAGGATGTTACTTCCGAGCATCGCAGCAGGATTTCATCAACGCGGGTAACAGACATGTCTCTACTCCTGATTCTAACACGTTTATGGGCACAGTATCATCAATAAAATGTTACTATTGAGGATACACATGAGTATCCTGAGTCCCTCCAGTCAGACTCGGACTGGCAATCTGTGGGTTCTGGCAAATGCCAGAGGGGCTGCTGTAAGATGCCATAGACAGTCACTATTTATTGGGCTGGGGGGCTGTTTGTGCCTCTGGGTACTGGGAATGCCAGGGGGGCTGTAAGGTGCCGCAGACAGTCACTATTTATTGGGCTGGGGGGGCTGTTTGTGCCTCTGGGTACTGGGAATGCCAGGGGGGCTGTAAGGTGCCACAGACAGTCACTATTTATTGGGCTGGGGGGGGCTGTTTGTGCGTCTGGGTACTGGGAATGCCAGGGGGGCTGTAAGGTGCCATAGACAGTCACTATTTATTGGGCTGGGGGGGCTGTTTGTGCCTCTGGGTACTGGGAATGCCAGGGGGGCTGTAAGGTGCCACAGACAGTCACTATTTATTGGGCTGGGGGGGCTGTTTGTGCCTCTGGGTACTGGGAATGCCAGGGGGGCTGTTAGGTGCCACAGACAGTCACTATTTATTGGGCTGGGGGGGCTGTTTGTGCCTCTGGGTACTGGGAATGCCAGGGGGGCTGTAAGGTGCCACAGACAGTCACTATTTATTGGGCTGGGGGGGCTGTTTGTGCCTCTGGGTACTGGGAATGCCAGAGGGGCTGTAAGGTGCCACAGACAGTCACTATTTATTGGGCTGGGGGGGGGGCTGTTTGTGCCTCTGTGTACTTGGAATGCCAGGGGGGCTGTAAGGTGCTATAGTCACTATTTATTGGGCTGGGGGGCTGTTTGTGCCTCTGTGTACTTGGAATGCCAGGGCTTATTTTGAATCCCAGTCCAGGCCTGCCTCCAGTCACTGGATTCTGTAAAGATGGTTATACACGTTAAGATCGGATCTTCTCCCAATATGAATTTAGGTCAATTGGCCCTGAGGCCAAACCATCAAATTAGAACGCCAGTAATAGGTGCAGTTGGTTCGGGGACCGTATCAACGAGCCAATGCAGCCCCTGATCCAACTAAATTTTTTAACCCGCCCGATCGATATCTGGCCGATTTCAGGCCAGATATCGGTCGGGAAGGCCCGTCGTTTGTGCCCCTACACGAGCAGATAAGCTGCTGAATTGGTCTAAGGGGCCGATATCGGCAGCTACAATCAGCCCGTGTATGGCCACCTTAAGTCTTTACTAAATGAAATCAGCAATTAATCAAGAACCATGTCTCTTAATTAAATAAAATAGTCAAATAGGCAGATAGTAAATCTGAGTATATCATTTATTTTACATAAAGCATGACATTTGCAGTAAAATTCTATTTACATTGGACAAATAAAAAAAGAGAACTGTTCCCTTAATACCCCTTACTATATGTCTGTATATGTAGGGTTGCCATCTAGGGGCCCAGCTGAGGCAGGGGGCCTGAACTGCCATATTGGGGTGTAGCTGTTCTGGGGTACTGGCCCCCCTGATACCTTGCACTGTGTATGTGGGCTTTTGTGTATTACCCATCCTCTCTGCCCTTTCTGTATGAACCTATTCACAGTGGTATATGATGGCCGTGGGTCTTTAAGTCGGCAGATCCCTGATTGTTTACTGACTAAGCCATTTTCCTTTATATAAAGAACTTCAACCCCATGGCTAGTAAATAGGCACATGTCTCTATATACAGACAAATCTAAACAGGCACGATTAAGGGCTTTCAGAGAGGTGACTGTATATAAAAACCATATGACTTTTCAATTGATCTTTACAATGATAAAGCTTCTACTAAAGCCAAAAATGTTAAATCCTATATTTGAACTTGCCCATTTATTTATTTCCAATCCATTCTTTTTACCTTACAACATTTTCACCTTTCCCCCCTCAGAGTGCTACAGAGATGCAGGCAGAGCAGGCGCTGCTGCAGGAGACTGCCCCCAGTGGTGCTGCACTGGCTCGTACCATGTCAGAGAGGTCGGGGGGCAGTGGCTCAGATGCATTAAGCGAAGGGGAATATGTGTTTGACCCACCCCAAAATGAAGAGAGCGGCTCTCCACACAGATATACTGATGACCCACTGCACTCCGGCGAGGATGAGACTGACAGTTGTTTCTTTGAAGGAGACTGCATTTCCCCAAGCATTCCCCTACACCTACCAGGTATACGTCTTTCCCTTCTTAGCAACTATGAATTCTTCATTAGAACTATATTGCTGAACTAATTCATTCTAAATCAGTTCAATCTAAATCCAATTCATGTATATATATATATATATATACAGCACTCATACTGTATATAGGTTACCTTATAGGAGAAGGAAAGGCATTTTACTGCCAATAGATTCGCCACATTAGTGCCGCCTATAACGCTATATTTATTTTGCAGAAAGCTTTACCATACCTGAGTAAAGAGCCCTAGAAGCTCCCTCCATTTGTTTAAGATAGCAGCTGCCATTTTAGCTTGGTCACAGCTTCCTGCTCAAGCTCTAGAGGCTGGTAGTTCAGATTATTAAGGGAGGGGGAGTAAGTTTTATGAATTCTTATGGGAGGGGAGAGTAGGAGAAGGGAGAGAGGAGAGAGCTGCGCAGGAATGAAAGATTTTTCTGAGAGAGGAAGTCTGATACCAAAGAACATGTTTACAAAAAAAGGAGACAATAAATTCTGTGTTCTTTTGACAGAGGACTCAGTGCAGCATTTCTGTGAGTGCTTATGGCTGTATTTACATAGACCTTTCTGATAAAGCTTACTTAGTTTGTACCTTTCCTCCTCCTTTATCAGTTTCTTTCTTCCAAAAAAGCGTTCAGCATATTTTTGGGGTTGATATGTCCTTTAATGATGGCGGTCTATTGTTGAGGAAAATGTCCTTGTAGTAAAGGGATTTGTGGGACCACGTTTATGCTTACCAACCTTTAGGTTAAGGCAGTTGTTGTCAGACTTTTTCAGTTCAAGTCCATCTTGAAGGTGCAAACTTTGGTCAGGGTTCCCCTTAGTTCCTAAATAGATTAAATATCAGTAATGTAACTAGGACCTCCTGGGTCCTGGTGTAGGACGTGCAACTGGCTCCTCCTCATTCTGGTGTAACTAGAAGGACAAATAGACACCCTTCCCAGGAGGGGAGGAGTGGCGAAGGAGGAGGGACTAAAACATTGATGTTACAAATTTTAACAACTTCTCCACGGCTTACAGACAGCATGCAGGAACTACATAACCCACAATGCATTGCACTGGGATGTTCCTTTCCTTATTGACATCACGTGTGCAGCAGGGAATTGTGGGATTGGGAGGAGGCAGGCTGAAGGCAGGCTGAGGGACAGGCGCTACTGTTACATTTTATTTGAGTCACAAAGTAGTCAGCCAGATCAGCACGGGAACAGGGGGCGGGGCTTAGGGAACTGGTCCTAAACTATATAATTACATTAAAAATCATAAAAGATATCATTTTTAAAAATTGATGTATATTGCTTGAAATAAGCTTTACTCTTCAAAAAGCTTAAGTTGTGTTTGTGTGAGTTCCCCTTTAAGAAGCGGTGGTGTTCAATAACACAAATTGCCCTTTTTGTCTCCATATCAGCTGAGTACGTGAACCAAAAGGACGGAGAAAGGAACCATTCGCCTGTAAAATCCCAGAGAACATCTGTTTCGACCCTAGAGAGGCAGAAGTCCACGCAGGAGAGGCATAAGTCCACGCTGGAGAGGCATAAGTCCACGCTGGAGAGGCAGAAGTCCACGCAGGAGAGGCAGAAGAACACGCTGGAGAGGCAGAAGTCCACGCTGGAGAGACAGAAGTCCAGTTTGGATAGACAAAAGTCCACCCTTGAAAGGCAGAAGTCCACATTAGAGAGGCAGAAGGCTCAGCAGTGCAAGAACGGCCTTGTCCGAGAGCTGAGGAGCCCTCCTGCCTTGTCTTCTCTGGACAATCCCGACTACCTGCCCCCACCGGGACTCATCCTGCCAAACGGCTTTCCCCAGGCCTTCGACAATCCCTATTACTGGAACCATGAACTCAACTTGGCTAAGGCTGACGGGGATCCTGCGCAGGGACATAACGGATTCACCACACCCACAGCCGAAAACCCCGAGTACTTGGGGCTGGATGAAACCATGATCCGACCTCGGGACATAACTGTGTAAACGACAAAAGAGAGAACTTGTTCCATATATACCGGCAGCTTTTTTTCCATAAGAGAGCATCAGGGAAATAACGGGGCAATATTTAGTTGCAAAATGACGAGCATTAATTTTACCCCTGGGCAGAACTGGTCCGTGTAAAGTTGACTCTCTTTGTATTCTTCTTTGTTATACCGGGTTAAAAGGTTCCCAATATGAGGGTTCATTTACAAACACAAATGCAAAGCACAAAATCTATTGCCAAAATGCGACTGATAAAGGTATTTGCACCCTTACACACTACTTGCAACCAGCTTATGCCCAGTGCCAACACCCCGGTCCTGCCTGCTTGGATGACTTTCATAAAAAGGTGCAAAGTAGAGGCCTAGAGATACAAGGGAGCCCTAAAATGAACTCCCGCCTTCAGGAGAACGCCACTCCCCGTGCTGCCTTTGCACGCTGCCCTTGCACAAGTAACCGACTTGCACCAGTGCCTACATCATTAATACAGTATTTTGAGCGTGTTTGCTATTAAAGTGGAATTCTGGGAAAACACACACTACATTGTGCCTAAACAAAAACTATTTGCACCAGTATTTTGCACTTTGCACTGCCTTAGTAAATGAGCCCCAATAGATGTTGTGATTTAATCAGCTATGGTGGCTAATATATCACCCCCTCATCCATTAACTTCTATTTCCAGCATTCCCCAGCAGCATATGGAATTATAGTTCAGCAACAGCCGGAGCGGCTTGGGGATACCACCACTAAAGTTTTGTATCTGCTCTGCAGAATGTTATGGTAGCAATATTTCAGTGTAATTATGCTCAAAAGATGGCAGTTTCCAGGCGGCACGGTACGGCCTAGGGTTTTATATGGTCTCGTTACTGGTCAGTTTGATAAACAGATAGATAATATGAAGACCAAGGGGTCGGGGACAAAGAATGGCTGAAGCAATAGTGTTAGGCAGTTAGCAAATATTCCATCTTTGTTGGCTGTATAATTTATGGAGGCCTTAAGGGACCAGGGGGGGTCATAAAAATCCCTCTACTGGATAACACTGGCCTGTGTGTGATACATGATACCTAAACATTTGTAGGAAATAGCCTTGCCACCTTTATTAACTATACTGGCCAGGGGTGGGTGAGTCAGGTAGGGGCGGGGGTTATGACACAAGAGGGGGCAGATGTGATGGGGCAGTTTCGAATGGATCTGGCTAATGTTATAGAATATTTTATGGGGAAAGAGCAGTATCGTGGAGGACAGGGCCGATCTAGGCTGGTAAAATACTGGCAAGGTGGCAACACAAGTAGGAAAAGGGAAACAAAACAACTGGTGATGGGTTTGGCCTGGACTGGTGTGAGCACTAGTTACTGGGTTGCAAACTGGAATATGTGCATTGGAGTAACCTATTTATGATTTGGACATCATGTGATAATGAGTTGCACTAGAAATAGCACCAGAGCCAATTTACTGAACACGCTATCATTTCCCTAATGCATAGATGATTTTGCTTACTATCCCACCCATGCATTGTAATAGTTCCCAGGTATGGCCTCATTCTCCCCATAGCAGCTCTCTGCCCCAGGGTGGGGTTCCTGCTTCAGGCGGTAACATCATGTGTGTTCCTAGAGCAACGGCACCCTTGGTACAGTCGCCTCCTTCCGGCTGGGACAAATAACCAGAACTGACTGACCTGGGGCAGCATACGGTTAGTTGTATAGGGCTGCTGTACAGGAGAAGCACTGCAGCAGCCAATGCCTTCAAACTATTATTCTAACCATTAACTTTGGCTTTAGTTTCCATGTAAGTTCTGAAGTATGTGTATGGTTGAACTGCATGCCTATTGCATTCATTGCTACTGAGGCCCATATCTACACGGTACCGTGCTCTCTCACCGCCGTCACAATCTCACACAGGGGAGAGGAAACCCATAGACACTGGTTCTGGAAGTGCAAAACATCTCAGTTCATGTAGCATCCTGTTTCTTTCTCAGTCAGGTGAGCTGACAATCTATCATAGCGCCTTGGTTTCAGGGGAAAACACTTTCGATGTGCAAATCTCCCCGTCGGCAGGTTTTGTATAAAATGTGTATATTTTTGGTTTTGTACCTGGAAATATGTTGTGTGTTTTTATAAGCGTTTTATTTCCTGTTGTTCCTCCCCTTCCCTCCCCCCCCCCCCCCCCCGAATGTGCACTTTCTAATTCCGATCTCACGGTGGGCGACCTTGCAAGGAACTCTAATTGTGTTTATACTTTATTTTCAAGGTTATTAAAACACTAAAACCAAACCAACGGCGCCGCGTTTGATTTCCATCTTGGGACTCCATAGGGTCATTTACGCTTGAGGTCGAGCTAAATTGTTGCTCTGGGCAATCCCAAATACGAAGACAAAAATGTAGAATTGTTCAGGGCAACTGAAATTTTGCAATTTACATGCATTGTTTTTTTATTTAGTTTCAGAGCTATCTAACTTTTTCATAACTGCCAATATAATGAATTTTGTAACAACAGCGCCACCTGCTGGTCAGTTCATGTCACTGTGCTTTCGGAAAAGAAAGAGAACTGTTGGAATGTTATTCTGCTCAGAAAGGAGATCAGACACCTCAGAAGAGTTTTCCCATCTCCTTTTTGGGCAGAACAACATCTAAACCGTTCTCTGTTTTCTCTGAACATATTTCACACCTCTCTCAAACTGATCAGCAGGTGGCGCTTGTAGTTACAAATTGTATTAGGCCGATGCCGCATGGGCGTATTCTCGGCAAGCCGAAAAATGCTTGCCAAGAATACGCCCCGCTACTGTACACTTTCCCTACCATGTGCCTGCACCCAAATGAGTGGAATACGCTCGGGTGCAGACACATGTAGCCGATATCCACCAAAAATCACAAGACTTCTTCGGATATTCGGCGAATATCGGCTACATGTGTCTGCACCTGAGCGTATTTCATTCATTCAGGTGCAGGCACAGGTAGGAGCATATGGCGGTATTTTTGGCAAGCGATTTTCGGCGTGCTGAAAATATACGCCATATGCTCAGTGTGGCATCAGCCTTATATTATTAGCAAGGGAACCATGGAGCTTCTGTCCAAAGGTGGCAGTAGCATCGGCTCGTTGATGCGGCCCTGAACCGACTGCGCCTAATGCCGTCGTTATAATTCGATTGTTTGGCCCCAGGGCCAAACAACCGAATTAGCCTAAATTCCCCCGATATCACCACCCGTAGGTGGGGATATCGGGAGAAGATCCACTCGCTTGGCGTCCTCGCCTATTACCGGCGTTATAATTTGATCGTTTTGCCCCAGGGCCAAACGACCGATTTAGCCTAAATTCACCCGATATCGCCCACCCGTAGGTGGGGATATCGGGAGAATATCCGCTCACTTGGCGACCTCACCAGGCAAGAGGATCTTCATGTGTATGGCCACATTAACTGCTACTAAGTAGCTCTGTGTGTCTTGAGCTCTATTAACCCGCTCCTATGGTGGGGGGTAGCAATTTCCTAGGGATAGGTGCCCTTTAAAGGGAAAAGCAGCAGAGGACACATTCAGCCTCCCCAAGCTTTAATGAAAGTCCACCCATGAGAAATCTCAGTTTTTACTTTTTTTTATAAGGCTTAAGGCACATGGGGAGTTAAGCCTGCCATGGTCCTTTCGGTGAAACATTTGGTGATTACATTCATTATTTTTTTTAATTCAAAGATATTAAGGGATACATGTACTGTTAATTTTTTTTGCAACAGTGCCACCTGTTGGTCACTTTCCAAACATGAAGTAGTCAGAAATGTTATCTGGCGTTTCTAATGTTTTCCTAACCAGAAGAACATCAGCCGGGCCTTTCCTTCTTCTGACAACTTCCTCGGCGACGTCCATGACTACTTGTTTGGGAAGTGACCAACGGGTGGCGCTGTTGCAACAAAATGCATTCATATTAATTGTACATCTATCCCTTATTATCTTGGAAAAAAAATAAAGAAATAATTAATGCCAATTGCACAAGTAATTAGAATAGCCCTTTTCTCAATTTTACATCAACTTATTTTAAAGGTTTACTTATCCTTTGAATGAAATTGCCTATGGCAGATGCTGCTGGTGTCAAAAGGTAAATCAATAGGGATTGTGCATCTATTGTGCCATAGGCCCAAAAGCAGAGGTATTCCTAGTGCCTTAGTCCCAGTCAATGCAAGCCAGTAAGGTCTAGAACAGTCACTTTCAGATTTGACCCTTTATCCACATAGGATCAGTGGGCACCAATCCTCCTCCTTAACCGGGATGCCAGGGCAAAAGAATGGCAGTAGTTTTTCTCCCGAAGTGCAGGGTAGCTCAAAGATCAGAATTGTAGTGTCAGCATCAAAAAATCCCAGAGCGCCCCTAAAAAAATCTAAACAAACCCCAATTCTTGTAGGTGAGAAGTTTAGGTTTAGGTGTATGGGCGAAACCTCAAGGCCATAATAGATGCCATCTTGCTGCTTGCGTAGTGCCCAGTATCCGTTGACAGGGTATAGCTGATGCCCTACTTTGCGCTCCACCGACTCTCTCACCACTCCTATGATCCAGCTGCTCCTGCTACCGACGTCAACTTCCCAGTAATGGCGGCCAGACTGGAAGCCGGGCAATGCCAGTACATATAGCCCTGGGTCGAAGCACTCTCTGCTCTTCTTTCCAGTTGGCGAAGGCTGAAATCTCACTTGCTTTAGATCTGACGACACAATCAAATTAGGATGAGCACTGTGAGGGTCAAACGTCAATGATTCGGGAACTGGTTTAACAAGATGCCTCTGTCCTCTCCACTCTCTTAACTGGAGAGGAGAAATGCACATCTCCAACACTGTCTGAGTTCCTGCAACAGCATTGAATTGCTCATAAAATGCCCTGAGTTGTTTTTTTGCCTTCAGAGTCATGTGTTTTCCTTCTAAATTCTCCAACACATGATCAATAGAGCTGTACAAATCACACAGGTCCATTGCTCTTGCTTCTAGATGTTCCACAGATTGCTCTTCAGCCTGACTGCTCTGGAACAGTCGCATCTTCTCTTCCCTTTCCAACAAGGAGCGCAGGTTACAGTTCAGCTCACTTATTCTCGCCTTGTATATGGGTGAAGCCTCCTGAAAGTGTTCCGACAGCTCCATGGATGCCTCCTTTAGATCTTTAAGCTGGGATTGGAGGAGCTGGATTGGAGTTCTAGGCTGCTCTTTCTCCTTTGGCTCTTGATCGATACCCATTCTGTAGGAACGGCGGAATTCTACATAATGAAAGATGTCTGTTAGAAATAACTTATGTGCATGGCAGAATGATAGGAGACCAAGGGGGTTATGTAACAAAAGGCACTTAAGTGGATCTTCTCCCGATGTGCCCACCTAAGGGCACCCTTCTGCCAAATGATCGGCATATGCCCCATCAGACTCAGTGTCGGACTGGGAACCCAGGGGCCCACCAGAAAACCTTACACCCTAGGCCCACTCTCCAAACTATTTTTTCTCCTTTCCTCACCCAACCTCTTTAGTCTCCAAGTCTCTTTTATTTACATGCTAGCATCTATTCCTCCATCAATTTCTCCTCCTTCTTCCCATTCAGAAATAGGGAATGACCATGAAACAGGCCAAAAGGTCAGGAGCAGGAGGGGCCACTTACACCTGGGCCCACCAGGTTTTCCTGGTATCCTGCTGGGCCAGTCTGACACTGGTCAGACTGAGGACTACATCAATGAGCAGATGCGGTCCCTGATCTGATGGAAAAATCAAACCTGGCCAATTTTAGGCCACATGCTGGTCGGGTAGGCCTGTCGGGGGTGCCCATACATGGGCAGGTAAGCTGCCAAATTGGTCTAAAAAACTCGACAGCTGAAGTCTGCCCATGAATGGCCACCTTAAATTTGCCCAAGGACAGTAACCTAAAGCAACCAATCAGCAGGTAGTTGTCAAACATCATATTATTGGAGTACAGTGCTCTTAGATTTACCAGTTTGGGATGGTAATGGTACTACTTGGTACTTTGCCCTGTGTCTAGGCTAACTCTTTGGGGCTTTTCTGGGATACTTAGGGCAGGTTTATTAAAAATTTGTTTTCCATAATATTTATGTTTTTTTTTTTCTATCACGACTAAACTTGTTTTTTAATAAAGTATAATTGTCTACTCATTTATTAAAACCCCCAAAAATGTGAAAAACATGCACTTGAAGATACTTAAGAAATTCACTGTACTTGATGATAACTAAGCCATGTATGGGACACCCCTACACACCGCTGTATGGGACCTGTTATCCAGAATGCTTGGGACCTGGGGGTTTTCGGATAAGGGATCATTCTGTAATTTGGCTCTTCATACTTGAAATCTGCTGATAAAATCATTTAAACATTAAATAAACCCAATAGGGCTGTTCTGCCCCCAAATAAGGGGTAATTATATCTTAGTTGGGATCAAGTACAGATACTGTTTTATTATTACAGAGAAAAGGGAATCATTTAACCATGAAATAAACCCAATAGGGCTGTTCTGCCCCAATAAGGGGTAATTATATCTTAGTTGGGATCAAGTACAGGTACTGTTTTATTATTACAGAGAAAAGGGAATCATTTAACCATTAAATAAACCCAATAGGGCTGTTCTGCCCCCAATAAGGGGTAATTATATCTTAGTTGGGATCAAGTACAGGTACTGTTTTATTATTACAGAGAAAAGGGAATCATTTAACCATGAAATAAACCCAATAGGGCTGTTCTGCCCCCAATAAGGGGTAATTATATCTTAGTTGGGATCAAGTACAGGTACTGTTTTATTATTACAGAGAAAAGGGAATCATTTAACCATGAAATAAACCCAATAGGGCTGTTCTGCCCCCAATAAGGGGTAATTATATCTTAGTTGGGATCAAGTACAGGTACTGTTTTATTATTACAGAGAAAAGGGAATCATTTAACCATGAAATAAACCCAATAGGGCTGTTCTGCCCCCAATAAGGGGTAATTATATCTTAGTTGGGATCAAGTACAGGTACAGTTTTATTATTACAGAGAAAAGGGAATCATTTAACCATTAAATAAACCCAATAGGACTGTTCTGCCCCCAATAAGGGGTAATTATATCTTAGTTGGGATCAAGTACAGGTACTGTTTTATTATTACAGAGAAAAGGGAATCATTTAACCATTAAATAAACCCAATAGGGCTGTTCTGCCCCCAATAAGGGGTAATTATATCTTAGTTGGGATCAAGTACAGGTACTGTTTTATTATTACAGAGAAAAGGGAATCATTTAACCATTAAATAAACCCAATAGGGCTGTTCTGCCCCCAATAAGGGGTAATTATATCTTAGTTGGGATCAAGTACAGGTACTGTTTTATTATTACAGAGAAAAGGGAATCATTTAACCATTAAATAAACCCAATAGGGCTGTTCTGCCCCCAATAAGGGGTAATTATATCTTAGTTGGGATCAAGTACAAGGTACTGTTTTATTATTACAGAGAAAAAAGAAATCATTTTTTAAATTATGTTTATCTTCTTAAAATGGAATCTATGGGAGATGGGCTTCCCGTAATTCTGAACTTTCTGGATAACAGGTTTCCAAATAACAGATCCCATACCTGTATATTAATGTTTTTCATTTACTGGCCAGATTATTGTTTGGGTTTCACAAGGCTGAAAACTGAACAGACAGTTGAGACTTGAATAGGCCTAAGAAAAGCCAAACTGAGCTCAGTTCAGACTGAACTTTATTAACCCATTTCCATGCAGAGATATCTGCACATTTTTCCTATTGGATGTTTTTAATCTAATATAAGATCCCCTGAACCCCTGAGGCAGCCTATGTGGGAGACAGCAACATCACGGAGAGTTGGATGAGGAGCTAACATTTCATTGCTTACCTTGCATTTGGGCTGTAGCACCGGGTACAAAGCCTGAGCGACCGGAGTGAGGGAATGAGTTTCGGTTTCCAGCCTTTGCCTCTTATAGATTTGCTCTCCGAATATGGCAGGGGAGGCGGAGTCTCCTGTCACAACAAGCTGTGGTGCAGTGAAGGCAGCTCCATCCAACCAGTGTGTCTCACACAGAGAGCACTCACAGCAGCAGTGTGTCAGTCCATTCATAGCTTGGCGTGACATGGAATTCATAAGGCCAAACCCAGCCGACAATGGCATACAGGGTCGGACTGGGACACCGGGAAAATACCTGGTGGGACCTGGCCCTAGTGGGCCCCAGCGGCCCAGACCCAACCCTGTTGGCGCTTCCCTTGCTGCCAATGGCCTCCCCTGATGCGTTCACAAACGCACATTCAGGGGAGGACGTCCGGCGGGGGCCACTTCGGGGGAGGGGTAGGGGTGGGCAGCGGGGGCCCCTCCAGGGGACGCCCTTGGGGGGTGCAGGGGGAGGGCGGCACTAAGTTTGCCCAGGAGCAGTAACCCATAGCAACCAATTAGATGTTTGCTTTTAAACAGGTGACCAGTAAATTCTGCTGATTGGTTGCTATGGGTTACTGCTCCTGGGCAAACTTAGTGCATTTTATTACATATGGGGGATGGCATTATATAAATGCAGAGGTCTTTGAGAAAGTGCACTGTCACGAAGCTGTGTTTTTTAGATGTGCAAATAACGGTTGATCTATTTTAATACTAATTGTTCCGAGTCCGTAGCCAGGGGACAAATCTCATCACAAAACTTCACACATTGGCAGAACACTCCAATGCACTGCCAATGTGTGAAGTTTTGTGATGAGATTAGTCCCCTGGCCTGAGCCGGATTTCAAATCTGGGCGCCCTGAGGCCGCCCCCCAATCACACCCCGTTCCCCCCCCCTGCAAACCTCTCCACCCTCCCACACCGCCGGGCAAGTCCCCATTGCTCCATATGGGCGCAAAATTTCACAACTGCATTGCGGCGGGGGGGGGGGGCATGCTGCCCCTAAATTTGTGCTGCCTTAGCCCCGGCCCTTTGTGGCCTTGCCACAAATCCAGGCCTGCCCCTGGCTACGGACTCGGGGCAGGAGCAATTGGGTCACCAGGACTGTTTGGTAAGCATAATGCTTTCTTGTTTGGAAGTGGGTTCTCCCTGGCCATGAGTTTATTCATCCGAGCGCAGGGTCCGAGGATTGGAGCGGTGAGCAGGTTTTGTGTGGGGGAACCTGTATTGCTTTTTCCAGACGGGCACCTCTATTTTTAAACCAATTTCCGTGTGCTGTGGATATATAATTTTGTCACCCTAGTAATAGAACCGTCCACTCTGAAGCAACGTCCACTCAAACTCCAGGGAACAAGACCCTCACGGGTGGAAATAATACACTTCCCCATGCAAACCATAGAGTAACAATGGATTTATCAAAACCAATGTGAGTCAGTTCAGTTTTTTTAAATTAATACCCATGGATTTCAGGAACACGCCCGTTTAACAATGAGAGGAATGTAAGATAATGGGCTGCCAGAACAGAATATAAATAAAGCTTTTGTGCATGATCCCCGGAAGCATTAGCAGTCCTGTAATCGGCTCCTTGTGCATACTGTATTACCGCTATTCAGCAGCACGTCCCTCCCTGGCTGTAAAGATCACCTGATTATGGCAGTTCTCTTTTATAACAGGGGCACCCCTTGCTCGGCGAGCGAGAAATGAAACCGAAACTGCAGGGATCTACCTTCTCTCTGCGCTCTCAGCTCTGCATTCAGAGTTACGGATCGGCTCTAGGCACATTACAGAAGGTACATTTACTCTGTTTAAAGGGATTCTGTCATGATTTTTATGGGGTACTTTTAATTTATACATTACGCTGTTCATATAGCAAATAATTCCCTCTGCCATTTAAAATGTTATTATTGAACCAACAAATGTATTTGTAGCTGTAATATTGGTGTGTAGGCGCCATCTCAGTGCATTGTGCCTGAGTCTGAGCTTTCAGCCAGCGCTACACATTAGAACTGCTTTCAGCTAACCTATTGTTTCTCCTACTCCCATGTAACTGGAGGAGTCCCAAGCCGGACTTGGATTTCTTACTATTGAGTGCTATTCTGATACCTACTGGGAGCTGCTATCTTGCTCCCTTCCCATTGTTCTGCTGATCGGCTGCTGGGGGGGAGAGGGGGGTTATCACTCCAACTTGCAGCGCAGCAGTAAAGTGTGCCTGAGTCTGAGCTTTCAGAAGGAGCCAGCGATACACATTAGAACTGCTTTCAGCTAACCTATTGTTTCTCCTACTCCCATGTAACTGGAGGAGTCCCAAGCCGGACTTGGATTTCTTACTATTGAGTGCTATTCTGATACCTACTGGGAGCTGCTATCTTGCTCCCTTCCCATTGATCTGCTGATCGGCTTCTGGGGGTGAGGGGGGGGGATATCACTCCAACTTGCAGCGCAGCAGTAAAGTGTGACTGAGTCTGAGCTTTCAGAAGGAGCCAGCGCTACACATTAGAACTGCTTTCAGCTAACCTATTGTTTCTCCTACTCCCATGTAACTGGAGGAGTCCCAAGCCGGACTTGGATTTCTTACTATTGAGTGCTATTCTGATACCTACTGGGAGCTGCTATCTTGCTCCCATTGTTCTGCTGATCGGCTTCTGGGGGTGAGGGGGGGGGATATCACTCCAACTTGCAGCGCAGCAGTAAAGTGTGACTGAGTCTGAGCTTTCAGAAGGAGAATTACTAGAATTACTAGGACAGGCAGCAAAAGTCAGGAACAGGTATGGAGTCAAAATCAGGAACAGGAAGTGTAGAAAACTCAAAACTCCTCAAAATGTGCATTTCCATGCATCAGGAAATCCTGAATTATGAACGCACATATAAATGTATGGTACATTCCACAACTGTTTGTGTGCACTGATGTCACAACTTGTGTGTAGTTGTACTAGTGGAGAACCGGCTACTTTGGACTCCTTCCTGGACAAGGTGTAGGTGTTGGGGTTCACATGTGACCCTAAAACTAGGGATGCACCAAATCCAGGATTCAATTTGGGATTCAGCTAGAATTTTGCCTTTTCAGCAGGATTCAGTCATATCCAATGCTTGGCCAAACCGAATCCAAATCCTTAAAATCAGATTCAGATCTTTCGTAGGGATGCCCTGAACCCATTATTTTTTTAATCCTGCATTTGGTGCATCCCTAATCTTTTGTGCAGGTTTCCCAAATCCCAAAATAATGGATTCAGTGCATCCCCACCTAAAACTTGTACATCTCCCAGACAGGGTGAGCGTAGGCATGGTGACCCCCACTTCCTCACTGAAATCACCCACACATAAATAAAACACTTCAGGACCTTGACATATTAATTTTAAGCTAGCCATACATTCTAAGAGGTTGCCAAATGAGTTAATATTTCCCTGATATGTTTACCTTGGGCCAAACTATCGAATAAAGAATGATAGGTGTAGTAGCAATCGGGCTGCTGGGACACACCGGGAAAATATCCGGTGGGCCCCAGTGGCCCAGACCCGACCCTATTGCTCATATTCCTCTAGCCTCCGATGTCCTCCCCTGACAGGTTTCACATCCGTGTTCAGGGGAAGACGTCGGACAGGGGCCCCTGCGCGGGGGGGGGGGTTAAGGGGTGCACGGCGGGGACCCCTGCAGGGTACACAACCAGAGGAGGCACCTTGGGGTGTGCAGGGCCCCTGGGGCGGCAGCCCTGGTGGGCCCTGCACCCCCCAGTCCGACCCTGGTCGGACCATATTAATGAGCCAATGCGGTGCCTGATCCGATGGGAAAATCAAACCTACCTGATCGACACCTAGCCAATTTTTGGCCAGATATCAATCGGGGAGGCCCATCGGGGGTCCCCATACACTTTAATCTGCCCCTGTATGGCCACCTTTAGAAGAGTGAGAATAGAAAGAGGTTGTATGCTAGCAGGACTCAAATATATCAAGGGATTAGTGTGCAGAATCTTATTCCCAACAGCAGCCCGAAAACATCTTTAACTTATCTAATAGGTGCCATTTCTTTTGTTTTGTTTTTAACCCTTTCACTGAAATAATTTCTTTGCAGTCTTAGGTCTTAAAACAACAGGCCACAATGTCTCAGGAAGCAAGAGAGGAAGACACTATTGAATCGCAAGATGTGGCTTATTCTAAACTCCCCCTTCCCATTATAAAGGTAAGCGTGTGGAAATAAAGAGCAGTGGCTGGGCCACCTTGGGCACTTGGTAGCCTCTTTGAGACTTAACAATAAAGGCCTATTTATCAAAGGGGAACAAAGAACAAAGTGCAAAAAGCTGAACTAACAAGGAATCTATTTGTTTTGGTGGGGACTGTAATTGTTATCCCTGTCAAATGTACCTTTGGACTGCTCCAGTTGGAACGACTGTACACTGTGTACATGCCCTTGCACTGAATACCAAGCAATAGTTACCTGGAAAAATGTGTAATGAAAGTATTCTGATAAAAGCACTTATTGATTGCAGCAGATATCTCTTGCTGACTTCTGGGTCCAGCTCTTTGCCCTGTTAGTATATGCCTTGGCCAAACTTTCTCATAGGATAAAACAAATTATTTTGCACAGATGTTTGTTTAGTAAACAAAGAGTTCAAGCCCCCTACATACAAATTGTGTCTGCATGATAGCAATGCTGCCAGGGTATATTTAGGGTTACTGCCTTAAAAAAAATAATAATCAGGGGTTGGTGATGTAAAAAGAACATATTGATTGGGATCCAGTGAGGGCAGGCAGAGACAGAATAACACAGAATAACAAAATTTACCAGCAACTACATTACCAGCTAGATGGCACACATTTTCTACAGTATATTTACATTTTTGGAAGTATTTGCTTGATCACAGTAGCTCTGTCTGTAGGTTAAAATATATACAGTGTGGCAATTCAAAAAAATTCCAAGCTTCCTTGGATTAAACCTAAGCATTTTCTTGCTAAACTGCAACTGTAGCTGTAATAAAAAGGGCCTTACCGGCTCGGCGGGGACGCCCGCCGCGCCGTCCTCTCAATGCGCCGGTTCCTTCTTAGTGCGCGCTTCTGCATTTCATGGGCGCATGCGCGCTGACATCATGACGTCAGCACGCAATGGCGCGAAATTTAAACTATTTAAAGGGCCATTTTCATACATTCATTGCCCGTGATAGGTTTTATTCCTGGTGCCTGTAAATTGTGCTTTATGCTTCCTGGTTGCTCCTGTTTTGACCCTGCCTGGCTTTGACGATTCTGATTCCTGTGTCCTGATCCGTGCCTGTCCCTGACTACTGTTTCTGCCTCATCCTTCTGACTGATTCCCGGTTTGACCCATTGCCTGCCTGACGATCCTAGTTATCTGCCCGCCTCGACCCAAGCCTGTTTGACCACGTATTTGCCTACTCCTATCTGTACCGTGACCATCGGCCTTAAGACTTATATACAGTCGTGCCCCATTGCTAGCCAGAACTCCTGCTCTGCACCTCTCGTATAAGTCCAGGTGGCATCCAAGTAGCTGAGGGCTCCTCCCGAAGCCAAAGGCGGTCACGCTACTGGTGAAGCACGAGCCGAGACCAGGGTGCTTTGCACTTGTTCTGGTATTGGGTGCCGACCGTGACAGTAGCACTTTTAGAACCCCAACAATAACTTATTTATTAACACAGACCATGTATAGCCCTTATAGTATATATCTCAATCTCAACAGAACCTCTAATGATGTATATTTTTTTATTTATTTAAAGCCTCTAAAGACATTTGTTACCCAACTTTGCTAGAATATGCAAGCTCTGAATCCACTTCATTTTTAAATCACAAGCAAACTGTAGAATATCTACAGCATCATTAATAAAAGTAATCAAATGGATTGTGCCCAGCCCTAATTCCCATAGTACAGGTATCGGATCCCTTATCCGGAAACCCATTATCCAGAAAGCTCTGAATTACGGAAAGCCTGTCTCCCATAGACTCCATTTTAATCAAATAATACAGAATTTTAAAACTGATTTCCCTTTTCTCTGTAATAATAAAACAGTACCTTGTACTTGATCCCAACTAAGATATAATTACCCCTTATTGGGGCAGAACAGCCCTATTGGGTTTATTTAATGGTTAAATGATTCCCTTTTCTCTGTAATAATAAAACAGTACCTGTACTTGATCCCAACTAAGATATAATTACCCCTTATTGGGGGCAGAACAGCCCTATTGGGTTTATTTCATGGTTAAATGATTCCCTTTTCTCTGTAATAATAAAACAGTACCTGTACTTGATCCCAACTAAGATATAATTACCCCTTATTGGGGGCAGAACAGCCCTATTGGGTTTATTTCATGGTTAAATGATTCCCTTTTCTCTGTAATAATAAAACAGTACCTGTACTTGATCCCAACTAAGATATAATTACCCCTTATTGGGGGCAGAACAGCCCTATCGGGTTTATTTCATGGTTAAATGATTCCCTTTTCTCTGTAATAATAAAACAGTACCTGTACTTGATCCCAACTAAGATATAATTACCCCTAATTGGGGCAGAACAGCCCTATTGGGTTTATTTAATGGTTAAATGATTCCCTTTTCTCTGTAATAATAAAACAGTACCTGTACTTGATCCCAACTAAGATATAATTACCCCTTATTGGGGCAGAACAGCCCTATTGGGTTTATTTAATGGTTAAATGATTCCCTTTTCTCTGTAATAATAAAACAGTACCTGTACTTGATCCCAACTAAGATATAATTACCCCTTATTGGGGGCAGAACAGCCCTATCGGGTTTATTTCATGGTTAAATGATTCCCTTTTCTCTGTAATAATAAAACAGTACCTGTACTTGATCCCAACTAAGATATAATTACCCCTTATTGGGGGCAGAACAGCCCTATCGGGTTTATTTCATGGTTAAATGATTCCCTTTTCTCTGTAATAATAAAACAGTACCTGTACTTGATCCCAACTAAGATATAATTACCCCTTATTGGGGCAGAACAGCCCTATCGGGTTTATTTAATGGTTAAATGATTCCCTTTTCTCTGTAATAATAAAACAGTACCTGTACTTGATCCCAACTAAGATATAATTACCCCTTATTGGGGGCAGAACAGCCCTATTGGGTTTATTTCATGGTTAAATGATTCCCTTTTCTCTGTAATAATAAAACAGTACCTGTACTTGATCCCAACTAAGATATAATTAATCCTTATTGGGTGCAAAACAATCCTATTGGGTTTAATTAATGTTTTATTGATTTTTTTAGTAGACAAGGCATGGAGATCCAAATTACGGAAAGACCCCTTATCCGGAATACCCTTGGTCCCGAGCATTCTGGATAACGGGTCCTATACCTGTACTGCTTTTCTAATTTTGGCCACAACAGAATGAGTTACATTTATTTCTACTTATTCCCAGGTAAACCCTTTGCTTTTCTAGTTCTATAATATATTCCTTAAGTGCAAGGATCCTTAACCTTTGGGACCCAAAAATGGCCCTCCATGCTTTTTAGAGTGTGGCTCCCTGATCCCTCTAATAAGGCAATATATTTAACTGTATAGCTGGCTCTACACCAAGTTTTAGGTTGTAAAGTGAATTCACCAATTCAGTTTGGGTCAACAGAGAAAAAGCTTGAAAAGAAACACTGCTTTACTAATGATTCCTTGTTATTTTATGTATTGGGTCTCTCTTATATCTTATCTCTCTTTCCCTTCTATTCTTTGTCCAGAGAGCCACATTGCAAGTACATCATCAAGTGAAAGAGGTGTTAAAAGAAGATGAAGAGGAAAAGAGCCGAGTGATAAAACAACTCAGATGCCTTCAGCAACAAGTATGGGACAACTTCGAAGACTATGAAAAGAAACTAATAACCAAAAATCAAGACACGGAAACAGACTCACAGTTATTAAGTGAATACTTCCAGGATATGTATCACGTTCTGCGGAAGGAAACAGAGATTTCGTTCAAGTCTTTTGAAAATCTGGAGGCCAAAATCCCAGGACTTGCACCGGCAGTCACACAACTGCTGAATGAGGTTACTATCAAGAAGCCAAAAAGGAAACAATTACCCGCAATAAGGGAGAGGGCAGCGCTATTCAGTGCTCAGTTAAAAGAAATGGAGACAATGAAGGGTTTGCTAGAAGGGTATAGTTCTCCGCTTCAGATCCATGAGTGGAGAGGGTTAAGGCATGTCATGAAACCAGTGCCAGATCCATTACAGTTTGACCCACAGAGTGCCAACCCTTCTTTGATCCTATCTACAGATCTAAGGCAAGTGAAATTACAACTTGTTGGAGTGAGAAAATACAGAACTGATTGTTTTGAACCAGGGCTGTTTGTACTGGCAGTGCCTGGATTTAAGTCTGGCATGCATTACTGGGAGGTGGATGTGGGCTGCAAGAGTAACTGGATAATGGGTGCTGTGAAGGGGTCAGTGAAACGAAAGGGAGAATGCAAACTGAGCCCAAATAATGGCTACTTTGTCCTGCGTAAGCAGCAAGATAGGGAATATTATGGCACTGCTTCGTCGCCTTTGACTCTGAAGACTTGCCACATTCGAATCGGTGTCTGTTTGGACTTATTCATGGGTCGTTTGGCATTCTACAATGCTGACACCACAGACTTGATCTATGAGCTTCACTGCCCCCTAGAGGAAGAACTGTTTGCTGTGTTTTGCCCCGGGGTGCCCACGAGAGTTGAAGACTGGTGTGCAATGAAACTGTGTCCTTAAAGGAATACTATAATACCCCTAGAATGAACACTAAATCAGCAGGCAGAACTCTGCCCATTCATTGGCTGATGGGGCTTAACATGTATGTGTGCCTTGGTATGTTTGTGTGCCCTGTGACTCCTATGATCCCAGGTGGTGGCACTTAATTTTTAAAATGGCAGTTTCCTATTTAGGATTACCCAATGGCACATACTGCTAAAAGAGTATATTTTTATGAAAATGTTGTTTTTATAGATGAAGCAGGGTTTTAAATGTATTACGCATACATTTTTATGGAGGCCTACATTGTTTGTGGATATAGTTTCCTTTCAGCTAGTTAAGACTCATTTTTAGAAGAAAAGGTTTGCATTTTATTATGTGCCTATACTGGGAAGCCACCCTATATTCAGCCTATATAATCATTAGTTACAGGTATGAGACCTGTTATGCAGAAACCCATTATCCAGAAAGCTCCTAATTATGGGAAAGTTGTCTACTAAAGAGTCTGTTTTAAGCAAATAATTTTAATTTTTTTAAAAACTTCTTTTTTTTCTGTAATAATAAAACAGTACCTGTACTTGATCCCAACTAAGATATAATTACCCCTTATTGGGGCAGAACAGCCCTATTGGGTTTATTTCATGGTTAAATGATTCCCTTTTCTCTGTAATAATAAAACAGTACCTGTACTTGATCCCAACTAAGATATAATTACCCCTTATTGGGGGCAGAACAGCCCTATTGGGTTTATTTCATGGTTAAATGATTCCCTTTTCTCTGTAATAATAAAACAGTACCTGTACTTGATCCCAACTAAGATATAATTACCCCTTATTGGGGGCAGAACAGCCCTATTGGGTTTATTTCATGTTTAAATGATTCCCTTTTCTCTGTAATAATAAAACAGTACCTGTACTTGATCCCAACTAAGATATAATTACCCCTTATTGGGGGCAGAACAGCCCTATTGGGTTTATTTCATGTTTAAATGATTCCCTTTTATCTGTAATAATAAAACAGTACCTGTACTTGATCCCAACTAAGATATAATTACCCCTTATTGGGTGCAGATCAGCCCTATTGGGTTTATTTCATGGTTAAATGATTCCCTTTTCTCTGTAATAATAAAACAGTACCTGTACTTGATCCCAACTAAGATATAATTACCCCTTATTGGGGCAGAACAGCCCTATTGGGTTTGTTTAATGGTTAAATGATTCCCTTTTTTCTGTAATAATAAAACGGTACCTGTACTTGATCCCAACTAAGATATAATTACCCCTTATTGGGGCAGAACAGCCCTATTGGGTTTATTTCATGGTTAAAGGATTCCCTTTTCTCTGTAATAATAAAACAGTACCTGTACTTGATCCCAACTAAGATATAATTACCCCTTATTGGGGGCAGAACAGCCCTATTGGGTTTATTTCATGGTTAAATGATTCCCTTTTCTCTGAAATAATAAAACAGTACCTGTACTTGATCCCAACTAAGATATAATTACCCCTTATTGGGGGCAGAACAGCCCTATTGGGTTTATTTCATGTTTAAATCATTTATTAGTAGACTTCAGGTGTGGAGATGCAAATTGCAGAAAGATCCCTTTTCTGGAAAACCGAGCAGACACAAATGGGTGATTCGCTTGACGCAATTGCACTGTGCCTACTGCCATTTTGTTTAGTATGCCAAAATGGCTGCCTGGCGTCATTTCCAGTGTTCGAGTGACGCCTGCACCATATACTTCCAGTGCAAATGCTGTGGCACAAGTGTGCTGGACCTATCCAGGGTTCCCATGCGCAGCTAGGGTTGCTACCATTCTGGAAAAAAATACCAGCCTTCCTATATTTTTGCCTTTTTTCCCTATTAATGACATTGGCATCAAGCATCAACTTTACCAGCCAGGTGGCAACCCTATGCACTGCAGCTTCCAAATGCAGAAAGGACTAAGCAGCGCAGAGCGCAACTAAATGGAAGTGTTAGGCAGGGCCGCCATCAGGGGGGCACAGGGGGTACAGTCGTCCCAGGCGATTTTAACTTTAAAAATCCCGGGCCCTGTCATTGTTGGTCAGTGGGTAATTCTATTGGTCGCGCCCCGTGCATACGAGTGATGTCAGTACGCACGGGGCACAACCTTATAAAAGGGCCTGTCTTGAAGTGCCGAAAGAGCCGCCGCCGCTGGAACGGCCACAGGAGCTGCCACCGCCGAAGATGCTGGGGGGGGGGGGGGGGGCACTGCTGGCCTGGGTTGGGCTGGCTACCAATGTATTAGGGGGGCACTGCTGGCTACCAATGTATAAGGGGGGCAATGCTGGCTACCAATGTACTAGGGGGGCACTGCTGGCTACCAATGTATAAGGGGGGCACTGCTGGCTACCAATGTACTAGGGGGGCACTCCTGGCTACCAATGTATTAGGGGGGCATTGTTGGCTACCAGTGGTTCTAGGGGGGCACTGCTGACGACTAGTGTCTCATGTCTGTGTGCCCTTTGTACTGATGGGAGGGGCCATTTGGGGAGTTGTCCTGGGGAAGGTGGTGTGGGAGGAGGGACCAGAAAATTTGGTTTTGAGGGGCCCCGTGATTTCTGATGGCGGCACTGGTGTAAAAAACACATTTGACACAAGTACTTTTAATGAAAGTGTTTTTATATGGGGTCTAAAGGTGGCCATACACGGATCTTCCCCCGATATCCTCACCTACGGGTGGGCGATATCAGGGAGCATTTAGGTAAAAAAAAAATAATCCGATCGTTTGGCCCTGGGGGCCAATTTCAGGCCAGATATCGGTCGGCCAGGCCGCTCTGCTCTCCCCATACATGGGCCGATTAGCTGCCGAATCTGTCCAAGGGACCGATATCGGCAGCAATAGTCGGCCCGTGTATGGGGACCTTAAGAGTGGTGGTGGGGGGGGGGGGGGGACTGAGTCACATTGTCAAGACTTGAGGATTCAGTGAGTATATGGGGCTGGAAAAAGGTGGCAAATAATTAAAAAACTATACAAAATAGAAAATGAGGACCAATTGAAAAGTTGCAAAGAAAAGGTCATTCTATACCATACTAAAAGTTAACCTGAAGGTGAACAGCCCCTTTAACATCATTTGAGTAACTGTTACAGTCTTCTCTTATACGTTCCCAAAAAAGCTTTGGAAGCACTTCATAAGTTACAGGTTCGTCTAATTTCTGCATCTAATGCACTCTTTGCTTATCTGCCATGGCTATCACTCCCGTCTCCCCTGTAACAAATGCACCTTTATTAAATGCTTTATTGCTTTACCTGACATTTCAAAAAATGCATGACCCAGTAAGTAGGGAATCCTCAGCATTCCTTAGCATTCCTTAGCATTCCTTAGTATTCCTTAGCATTCCTTAGCATTCCTTAGTATTCCTTAGCATTCCTTAGTATTCCTTAGCATTCCTTAGCATTCCATAGTATTCCTTAGTATTCCTTAGCATTCCTTAGTATTCCTTAGCATTCCTTAGCATTCCTTAGCATTCCTTAGTATTCCTTAGCATTCCTTAGTATTCCTTAGCATTCCTTAGTATTCCATAGTATTCCTTAGCATTCCTTAGCATTCCTTAGTATTCCCTAGCATTCCTTAGCATTCCTTAGCATTCCTTAGCATTCCTTAGCATTCCTTAGCATTCCTTAGTATTCCTTAGCATTCCTTAGCATTCCTTAGCATTCCTTAGTATTCCTTACTATTCCTTAGCATTCCTTAGCATTCCTTAGCATTCCTTAGCATTCCTTAGTATTCCTTAGTATTCCTTAGCATTCCTTAGTATTCCTTAGCATTCCTTAGCATTCCTTAGTATTCCTTAGTATTCCTTAGCATTCCTTAGCATTCCTTAGTATTCCTTAGCATTCCTTAGCATTCCTTAGCATTCCTTAGCATTCCTTAGCATTCCCTAGCATTCCTTAGCATTCCTTAGCATTCCTTAGCATTCCTTAGCATTACTTAGCATTCCTTAGCATTCCCTAGCATTCCTTAGCATTCCTTAGCATTCCTTAGCATTCCTTAGCATTCCTTAGCATTCCCTAGCATTCCTTAGCATTCCCTAGCATTCCCTAGCATTCCTTAGCATTCCTTAGCATTCCCTAGCATTCCCTAGCATTCCTTAGCATTCCCTAGCATTCCTTAGCATTCCTTAGCATTCCTTAGCATTCCCTAGCATTCCTTAGCATTCCTTAGCATTCCTTAGCATTCCCTAGCATTCCCTAGCATTCCTTAGCATTCCCTAGCATTGCTTAGCATTCCTTAGCATTCCTTAGCATTCCCTAGCATTCCTTAGCATTCCTTAGCATTCCCTAGCATTCCTTAGCATTCCTTAGCATTCCTTAGCATTGCTTAGCATTCCCTAGCATTCCTTAGCATTCCTTAGCATTCCTTAGCATCCTTAGCATTCCTTACTATTCCTTAGCATTCCTTAGCATTCCTTAGGATTCCTTAGCATTCCTTAGCATTCCTTAGCATTCCTTAGGATTCCTTAGCATTCCTTAGCATTCCTTAGGATTCCTTAGCATTCCTTAGGATTCCTTACTATTCCTTAGCATTCCTTACTATTCCTTAGCATTCCTTAGGATTCCTTAGCATTCCTTAGCATTCCTTACTATTCCTTAGCATTCCTTACTATTCCTTAGCATTCCTTAGGATTCCTTAGCATTCCTTAGCATTCCTTAGCATTCCTTAGCATTCCTTAGCATTCCTTAGCATTCCTTACTATTCCTTAGTATTCCTTAGCATTCCTTAGCATTCCTTAGCATTCCTTACTATTCCTTAGCATTCCTTAGCATTCCTTAGCATTCCTTAGTATTCCTTAGCATTCCTTAGCATTCCTTAGTATTCCTTAGCATTCCTTAGCATTCCTTAGCATTCCTTACTATTCCTTAGCATTCCTTAGCATTCCTTAGCATTCCTTAGCATTCCTTAGCATTCCTTAGCATTCCTTAGTATTCCTTAGCATTCCTTAGCATTCCTTAGCATTCCTTAGCATTCCTTAGCATTCCTTAGCATTCCTTAGCATTCCTTAGCATTCCTTACTATTCCTTAGTATTCCTTAGCATTCCTTAGCATTCCTTACTATTCCTTAGCATTCCTTAGCATTCCTTAGCATTCCTTAGCATTCCTTAGCATTCCTTAGCATTCCTTAGCATTCCTTAGCATTCCTTACTATTCCTTAGCATTCCTTAGCATTCCTTAGTATTCCTTAGCATTCCTTAGCATTCCTTAGCATTCCTTAGCATTCCTTACTATTCCTTAGCATTCCTTAGCATTCCTTAGCATTCCTTAGCATTCCTTAGCATTCCTTAGTATTCCTTAGCATTCCCTAGCATTCCTTACTATTCCTTAGCATTCCTTAGTATTCCTTAGCATTCCTTAGCATTCCTTAGCATTCCTTACTATTCCTTAGCATTCCTTAGCATTCCTTAGTATTCCTTAGCATTCCTTAGCATTCCTTAGCATTCCTTAGCATTCCCTAGCATTCCTTAGCATTCCTTACTATTCCTTACTATTCCTTAGCATTCCTTAGCATTCCTTAGCATTCCTTAGTATTCCTTAGCATTCCTTACTATTCCTTACTATTCCTTAGCATTCCTTAGCATTCCTTAGCATTCCTTAGTATTCCTTAGTATTCCTTAGTATTCCTTAGCATTCCTTAGCATTCCTTAGCATTCCTTAGCATTCCTTAGTATTCCTTAGCATTCCTTAGCATTCCTTAGCATTCCTTAGCATTCCTTACTATTCCTTAGCATTCCATAACCACAATTACCATTGTTCCTTTCTTCACATTCCCCCTCCTCATTCTCTCTCTCACCTCAGTTATCTAATGGGAATGGCACAGGGAGATGTTTGGGGTTATTTTACTTGCCCAAAAGCTCACAGCCCAATTCATTTTAGAGAGCAGTGCTTTCAGGCAGTTCACATAGACGCCAGCCTTAGACTGTAAGCTCTGTTGGGGCAGGGACTAATGTAAAACACTGCAAAATATAATGTTGCTATATAAACTGTAATAGTAATAGAGAGCAATTCAGGAATTATAGTCCCTTGGTGTTTGGCTGCTAACTTGTTTTTCAACATTCTTTATTTTGTTCTGCACCCACCCCCCAGAAATCTTCACATAATTTTCCTCAAATTTTACCACACTGTTTCATACCTGCCTATCTGCAAACATATCCATATTAATGCTACTGCTTTTAACCCTCTCTTGCATTATTGCAATTGCTTATTACTGTTTCCTTTACTAAATCTGCCGGCGTTATAACACTATTCAGAGAAGGAGCCCAGCAGCGCCCCCTGTCTGCAACAACAAACGCAAAATTCTGCCAGCGAAGCGGCGCAAGTTTTGAGCGGAAGTCGCACAACAGGGCGGAAGAAGATTTGTCTCTACCTTGGTAGTGGGCGGAAGTGAGTCTAAGGGAAGCGGCTAAAGCAGGATTGCTGGGTTGCATTGGGGAAAAATGTCCGTCAGTATCGTGGTGGAGTATTGGTAAGGGCAGCTTCTGAGTTCAAATCATATTAAGCTGTTTCCTATCCGTGTATATTTTGTAATATGTCATGCAGCTGATTATAGGTGTGCCAGCACCATTGCACCTGTACTACCCTCTCTCTCTCTCTCTCTCTATCTCTCTCTCTTTTTCTCTCTCATCTCTCTTTTTCTCTCTCTATCTCTCTCTCTTTCTCTCTCTTTTTCTCTCTCATCTCTCTCTCTCTCTCTCTTTTTCTCTCTCATCTCTCTCTCTCTCTTTTTCTCTCTCATCTCTCTCTCTCTCTTTTTCTCTCTCATCTCTCTCTCTCTCTTTTTCTCTCTCTCTATCTCTCTCTATCTATCTCTCTATCTATCTATCTATCTATCTATCTATCTATCTCTCTCATCTCTTTCTCTCTCTCTCTCTCTCTCTCTCTCTCATCTCTCTCACTCTCTCTCTCTTTCTCTCTCTCTCTCTCTCTATCAATCTCTCTATCTATCTCTCTCTATCTATCAATCTCTCTATATATCTCTCTCTATCTATCTCTCTATCTATCTCTCTCTATCTATCTCTCTATCTATCTATCTATCTATCTATCATCTATCTATCTATCTATCTATCTATCTATCTATCTCTCTCTATCTATCTCTATCTCTCTCTAATCTGTCTATCTCTATCTGTCATCATCACTTCTGTCACCAACTCCTACTGTTCCCAATGCTGGTAGAGTATAGTTTAATGGCATTCCTGTGCTCTATATTGGCTTGTTGGGTATCAAGTACAGGTACTGTTTTATTATTACAGAGAAAAGGGAATAATTTAACCATGAAATAAACCCAATAGGGCTGTTCTGCCCCCAATAAGGGGTAATTATATCTTAGTTGGGATCAAGTACAGGTACTGTTTTATTATTACAGAGAAAAGGGAATCATTTAACCATGAAATAAACCCAATAGGACTGTTCTGCCCCCAATAAGGGGTAATTATATCTTAGTTGGGATCAAGTACAGGTACTGTTTTATTATTACAGAGAAAAGGGAATCATTTAACCATGAAATAAACCCAATAGGGCTGTTCTGCCCCCAATAAGGGGTAATTATATCTTAGTTGGGATCAAGTACAGGTACTGTTTTATTATTACAGAGAAAAGGGAATCATTTAACCATGAAATAAACCCAATAGGGCTGTTCTGCTCCCAATAAGGGGTAATTATATCTTAGTTGGGATCAAGTACAGGTACTGTTTTATTATTACAGAGAAAAGGGAATCATTTAACCATTAAATAAACCCAATAGGGCTGTTCTGCCCCCAATAAGGGGTAATTATATCTTAGTTGGGATCAAGTACAGGTACTATTTTATTATTACAGAGAAAAGGGAATCATTTAACCATTAAATAAACCCAATAGGGCTGTTCTGCCCCAATAAGGGGTAATTATATCTTAGTTGGGATCAAGTACAGGTACTGTTTTATTATTACAGAGAAAAGGGAATCATTTAACCATGAAATAAACCCAATAGGGCTGTTCTGCCCCAATAAGGGGTAATTATATCTTAATTGGGATCAAGTACAGGTACTATTTTATTATTACAGAGAAAAGGGAATCATTTAACCATTAAATAAACCCAATAGGGCTGTTCTGCCCCAATAAGGGGTAATTATATCTTAGTTCGGATCAAGTATTTATTATTACAGAGAAAAAGAAAATATTTTGTTTTAATTGAAATTCTTTTATTAAAATGAATTTTATAGGACTCCCATAATTCAGAGCTTTCTGGATAACTGGTTTCCAGATAACAGATCCCATACCTGCACCAGGGAAAACCAATACTAATTTGCTTACTTGCCTTTTTGTACCCTGTTGTATCCTTTGGTACCATTTCATTCTGAGACAATGTGCAATTGGCGTTCATTTTATAGTTTTTGTGGTTTTTCAGTTATTTAACTTTTTGTTCAGCATCTCACCAGTTTGGTGTTTCAGCAGCTATTTGGTTTCTGGTGTCTTATTTACTCTAGCAACCAGGCAGTGGAGTAAATGAAAGACTGGGATATGAACAGGTGAAGGACTGAATAGAAAGATAAAAGGCAACAATAACAGTAAAATTGTATCCTCACTATGCAATAGTTTTTTGGCTGCCGGGGTCAGTGACCCCTCATTTGAAAGCTGAAAATAGACAGAAAAGGAAGGCAAA